>NC_134810.1:15220313-15267813 GCF_046742065.1 Oratosquilla oratoria | reverse complement strand
AAAGAAATTAAGAGAGGAAGAGGTGAAGAGAAGAAAAGGTAAAATGTGCAGATGGAGTGAGGATAGTGGAAGACAAGACAATAAGAGGAAGATGGATGGGGTATTTTACAGAGTTGCTAAATGTGAAGGAGGATAGGGAGGGAAAGGTAGTTGCAGTGGGAAGTGCTAAGAAAATGACAGTGAAGAGTGAGGAAAATGGAGGAGAAATAAGGTAGTTGTTAAGATGATGAGAGCAGATAAGGCACCTGGGTTGGATGGATGTCATGCAGAATGTCTGAAAAAAGGAGGTACAGTGGTGTTGGACTGGCTGGTGAGGTTATTTAATGTTTGTTTAAAAGAGGGTAGAGTGCTGGAGGAGTGCCTGTATAGTTCCACTTTACAAGGGAAAAGAGGACAAGTGTGAGTGTAGTAGTTACAGAGGGATCAGTTTAAGTGTAGTTGGGAAGGCTTATTGAAGGGTCTTGATTGAGAGGATTAGGAGAGGAACAGAGGGAGTAATTGGTAAGGAACAGTGGGTTTAGGACAGGTAGGGATTGCGTAGATCAGATTTTTATGGTAAGATATGTGAGAAAGCTTTAGGAAAAGGTAAGGGGCTTTTAAGTGTTTGGAAAAGGCTTATGATATCATAGACAGGAAGGTGTTGCAGATGTATGGAATAGGAGGAAAGCTTTTAGGAGCAGTCAAGAGCTTTTATGAGAGTAGTAAAGCTTGTGTTAAGATTAGAAATAGAGTGAGTGGTTTGAGGTAAAGGTGGGCCTTCATCAGGGATGTGTTACGTTGCCTTGACTGTTCAATTTATACATGGATGGGGTGGTGCAAGAGGTAAATGCAAGGGTAGTGGGTCAGGGATTGGAAATGGTTAAAGAAAATGGAGAAAAGTGGGAGATAAGCCAGCTGTTGTTTGATGGCAACACTCAGCTTGTAGCAGAATTAGAGGAGGGATTGAGGAAGTTAGTGACAGAGTTTGGGAAAGTGTGTAATAGAAGGAAGTTGAAAATAAATGTGAGTAAAAGTAAGGTGATGAGATGTACAAGGGGACAAAGTGGCAGCAGACTGGAAGTGAGTATTAAGGGAGAGAGACTGGAGGAAGTGGATAGTTTTAGATACTTGGGTGTGAATGTAGCAGAAAAGGGAGTGGAGGTGGAGGTAAAATGTAGATTGAGAGAAGCAAATAAATGCATTGGGGGATTAAAAAGTGTAATGAGAAATAGGCATTTGGGAATGGATGCTAAGAGGAGATTGTATGAAGGAGTTATTGTACCAACAGCACTGTATGGGGCAGAAACATGGAACAGAAGAGAAGTTTGAATGTCTTTGAGTTGAGGTGCATGAGAAGTATGATGGGGATTACAATGCTGGATAGAGTGAGAAATGAGGAGGTGAAGAGGAGAATGGTGGTGGAAAAGTAGTTGGGAGATAGGGTTGATGAAAGAGTATTGGGATGGTCTGGACACATGGAAAGAATGAGTAAAGAAAGACTAGTAAAGAGGTATGGAGGGCAGAGGTGAAAGGAGTGAACATGAGGGGCGATCTAGGATGAGATGGATGGATGGGGTAAAAGTGACATTGGGAAAGAGGGAATGTCTCTTGAGGAAGGATGGGAGAGGACAGAAGATAGGGGTGAATGGAGAATGGTTGTGTATGTATGATGTGATGCATGAGGGGGAGTTGGTGAGGGATAAGGGATGAGAGAGTATGCATGAAAAATAAATTGATGCAGCCCGAATGGATTTCTCCCCATCTTCTCCTTTTCTGCATGAGGGGAGAAAGAGGGGGGTTTGCCGATTTAATGAAGCGGCCTTGCTGTGGATGTGCTGTCTTGTGACACTGCTTCTGACCCAGGGCACTGGGGAAGATGCAGGGATCGCCAATCATCCAGGAGGTGCCAAAATAAGAGGGAGGGAAGGGGGTGGACTATGTTGGGGAAGGAATGGGTGGGAATGGTTTTTATACCTTTGTTTTTTTTGGCTATCTCCCTTGTAAGGGGGCAAAGCCTTTGACATGAATGTATGTAATTAAACTTTTTCTTCACCAGTAATAATTTTTATTGTTTTTGTATAGTAGTTTTTTTCTAACTATAATTTTTTTGTAATTACAGTTCTTTACTGGATGGTGGTTTGTCATTGATGCGGCAGCTCAGTTTCCAAGTGACGATCAATTTAAACATGCATACCATGTATGTGGAGTTATTGCCACCATAGGAATGTTTATGTAAGTAGATGAGAATTTTGTTTGTTTGGTATTAATATTTCTATTAATCGTTGATAGGTGCCTGCAAGTGGTGGTTCTATGAGATAGAGACATTTGAGGGAATCATGTCTGCTGTCTGTCTTCAAAAGACAGTCCATCTGGAGGGTCCTTAGAGGCTGACATTGTCTCAAGTCCTGGACCAAGATGCCTTTCTATCAACTTTGACCTTCTGCCTCATACTCTTATAATTTTGTGATGTAGAAACAACCCCATGCTGATACAACATGGACAGAAGTCCAGTGTTTCTTTCCAGGGAGATCTTGGGAGGGCCTGAGGTCAGTTGTTCACTGGGGCTGTGTGTTTCCAGTCAGTGAAATTAAAGATTGCAACTATTATGACTGATATTTCTATATATTTTTTTAAATGTTTTGCATTTACCTCTAACATTTGTGACTGGTATGATTCAAATTATATTTGAAAAAATTGATATGGAATCTTTATATTATGTGGTGTTTAAGAGTCCAGGGTATGTGGTCAATCAATGAGTGTGTACCCCAGATCTCTCTTGCAGGAGACCCATAAATTCCAGTTAACTTTCAACAGCCACTGAATTGGCCCATAAGTCACACAAGAAAGAATTAAAGAAAACCTACAAATGATTTAAAGTATGTACAAATGCATGGAACAAACACTCCTTAATAGACCACCAGATGCTATACTTCACCAGACTCCTCCCAAGGTGATCAAGAATTTCCTATATTCAGGCCACCACACACATCATACTTAATACCAACACCGAATTGGCCTGACAATAGATACATACATACATATACCAATGGCTTTTTACCCCTTACAAGGGAGGTAGCTAAAGTTAAAGGCATAATCCACTCCCACCCATTTCATCCCCACATACCCCACTCCCAATTAGCACTCCTCCCTCCCTCTTTTTTTTTTTTTTTGGCTCCTCCTGGATGATGGGTCATCCCTGGATCAGAATCATTGTACCAAGACACAGCACATCCACAGCAAGGCTGCTTCATTTAATTGGCAACCCCCTCCATCCCCTCATGCAAAAAAAAGAGATGTGGAGAAATCCCTTGGGGCTGCATCAAAATATCGTTTATACATACACCCTCACCCCGCCATCCCCCACCGACTAACTTCCATGCATCACAGCATCATCCATACACAACATTCTCCACTCACCCCTATCTTTTGTCTTCTCCTTTCCTTCCTCAACAGACATTTCCTTGTTTCTCAATGCCCCTTTTACCTCGCCCATCCATCTCATCCTTGGTCGCCCCCTCATGTTCACTCCCTCCACCTCTACCTTCCACACCTCTTTTACTAATATTTCATAACTCGTTCTTTCTGTGTGTCCAAACCACCCCAACACTCTTTCATCTACCCTATCTCCCAACTCACTTTCCACCCCCGCTCTCCTTCTCACCTCCTCATTTTTCACTCTATCCAGCCATACATCTTGGGCATTTCATCACAAACACATTTTAACTCTTCGTCTCTTATGTTCTATGTTTCTGTCCCATACAGTGCTGTCAGCACAATCACCCCTTCATACAATCTCCTCTTTGCATCCATCCCCAAATGTCTTTCTCAATCGACTTCTGATTCCCCCAAGACATTTACTTGCTTCTCTGTGTCAACCTCCATTCCTCCCTTTCCTGCCATATTTGCACCCAAATTTCTAAAGCTATCCACCTCAAGTCTCTCTCCCTTAATATTCACTTCTAATTTGCTGCCTCTATCCTTATTGATAATAGATGCTAACCCTAAATGTACCCATTATACAGAAGACACAGCACTTTATACTGTACTGTCTTACTCTTACTCCAGATGACTTCACATAATGTTTTCACCGAGTGCCTTGTAGGCTGATGTAGTGACCATGAGTGGTCTATTGAGGGAGAGTCAAAAGAACAGATTGATTGATAAACATAAACATGTAGATCATAAAGTGATATGATATGGTTGAACGTCACAAACTCCCCCCTATTGGAAGGCTAGGAGGGTGCCTCTCACACAAGTAAATAAAGTAAATAGTTTTTTAATGGATCATAGAATTTTATACTTCACCAGACTTTCTCAGAAACTAACCCATGAAAGAAGTCACTCCATGAACAAGCAGAAATAACACTAGCTTGCATGCCTTCAGGTCATCACCCTGCATTGAAACATTACCAGTACAGAATGAACTTGACAGTAGATTTTAAATACCATAAATGCAACAACCACTTATTATATTAGTCCTGGACTTGAGGTAAGGATGTGTCCTTGCTTCATTGATCAGTGTTATTACAGAGCATTCATTAGGAACACTAACATCACTGATATTGCATTTCTTAAATTGTTGTTGCAGCCCTCCAGTCACTGCACAGAGACAAAAGACTGCTTGGACTTTAGGTGTCCTGGACTAAGAGTAAGGTCCAGATATTTGGGAGCTTAATGGGTGACATAATTTAGCTTATCCATGTATGTGGTGAGGACATTGAGGTCTTTGAAAGCTTCACAGATCT
The DNA here is from genome assembly GCF_046742065.1 of Oratosquilla oratoria. Taxonomy (NCBI): domain Eukaryota; kingdom Metazoa; phylum Arthropoda; class Malacostraca; order Stomatopoda; family Squillidae; genus Oratosquilla; species Oratosquilla oratoria. Next base: position 15,263,089 of record NC_134810.1, on the reverse strand, counting down.
TGGTAGTGTAGTGCATAACAGCCGTGGATCATGTCAGGAGGTCCTTCAAAGGTTTGGCATTGCCCAAAGGTGTTATGGACTTGCTCAACCAGGCCATATGATATTGATATTTATGCCATAGGATTAGAACAAAATCTTGAAGTTGATTGTGCTCACTGTCTCACTGTACAGCTAGGAGACATGATCAGTGAATGGTAACTTGATGTCTTTAGTACTAGGTACTTTTAGAGAATCATTAGATATTACTGGAATATCTATGTATCAGAATAATTTGTTAATGTCAACTCTGGCTATATAGACATGTGGCACATTCTTTGATGTTGATCCTCAGCAGAGGAGGTGAAGGGGACACTTGCAGAGCTCATGGCTGGGGTAATTTGACAGATCCTGCCAAGTGCTGTTTGAAATGGTAAGGGTGGCTGTATAGGAACTCACTTAGAGAAACTGTGGCTATTGATATCTGGTTCTAATTAAAATGATGTACCTCCTGTTGTGTGTTCCCATTTTTTTGATGATGACACTCCATATAGCTTCACAGAATTTTTTCACTGAGTGACTTATGGCTGAACTGGTGGCTACTGTTGGTTTCCTTAGGGTTGCAAGCCTTCTGCAGGAGAGAACTGTGTTAATGGATTGACTGATTGGAAATTTGGTGTGAAGAAAAATTGTATAATTCTTGATGTAACTTGCAGGGTGAACACAGTGACCAGTGGACAGATGAGAGGAGATACTTACACAGATGGTTGTATGGGTCCATATGGTGCTCGAATATGGCTCTTCCTTGGCTTTGTCTTAAGTTTTGGCTCACTCATTGCAGCCTGTTGGATTCTCTTTGGGGGTTATGTCATGCCTGGTAAGTTGGAGAGTTTTTGTTTTATGTAAATTGAGAATGTGTTCTATTGTAGATTAGGTGTTTATTCTTTGCGTGTTTCCAAACATTGAAGGCAAAATGAATCAAATTCATTGGTTGTTACTGTTAATATGTAACTGCAAATACAGGTAAAATAAGTGCAGGTAAGGATGTGCATAGTATAATCTTAAATGTACTGAAGCATTTTGGACATAGGGTTCTCAGATATTCAATGCATATAAATGCAATTATTCTGGTGTAATACAAATTCTATGCAGAGATTAATATAATACAAGTGCAATAATATTCCTGTAATATTGAAAAGTTATTTTACAGTTTATATGAAACTACTCTTAGGAGCATGTATGTATGCTCTCAGCTATTCTAGTCATACCTAATATTTGGTGCTTATTGCAATTTCCACATGATTCTCCAAGGCTAAATGATGTATAGTTTAAAAATGTTAGGAGTGTTTCATCTTGAAGACATTTAGCTAATTGAACAAGTAGTGCTATAACTGTGTGCTAGAGGCCATTAGAACATGGAAATCAACTTACTGTCACGGTCTTCCACTAAGAAAATGACAGTTATAGATGAGGAAAATGGGGGAGAAATAAGAAAAGATGAGGTGAAAGCAGTTGTTAAAATGATGAAAGCAGTTGTTAAAATGATGAAAGCAGGTAAGGTACCTGGGTTAGATGGTTGTCATGTGAAGTGTCTTAAAAAGGAAGGTACAATGATGGTGGACTGGCTGGTGAGGTTGTTTAACCTCTTGAATATGATGATGCCTGTGCATGTGTCATGAGCTGGTTGTAGCTGACACCTGTATTCTGTGAACAGGCTTGATCATGTTTTCTGTGATATTATATTTATTCAGAGTGAAAGAGAGCTAGTATAACAGGTAAGTTTATATTTTGTAATGCATGTGTTGTGATGCATCATCATACATCAGGCAACCTGATGGGTGTGTGAATATTTGACTTGTATTGAAGAGGTTAATGTTTGTCTAAAGGAGGATAGAGTACCTCAAGACTGGAGGGTGCCTATATAGTTCTGCTTTACAAGAAAAGGGGGGGGGGCAAATGTGAGTAGTTTCAAAGGTATCAGTTTGTTGAGTGTAGTTGGGAAGATGTATGGGAGGGTTTTGATTTAGAAGATTAGGAGAGGAACAGGGGTAATTGGTGAGGAACAGAGTTGGTTTAGGAAAGGTAGGGGTTGTGTGGATCAGATATTTGTGATAAAACAGATATGTGAGAAAGCTTTAACAAAGGGTAAGGATTTATTTTGGGCCTTTATGGATTTGGAAAAGGTTTATGACAGGGTAGACAGGAAGGAACTGTGGGAGGTTTTGCAGATATATAAGATCAGAGGAAAACTGTTAGGGGTAGTCAGGTGTTTTTATGATAAAAGAGCCTGTGTTGGAATTAGAAATAGAGTGAGTGGTTTAAGGTGGGGGTGGGGTTTCACCAGGGATATGTTATGTTGCCATGGCTGTTCAGTGTGTACATGGACGGGGTGGTGCAGAAAGTAAATGCAAGGGTAATGGGAAGGGGATTAGGAATAGTTAAAAAAAATAAAAAGTGGGAGGTAAGCCATTAGTTTTTTGCTGATGACACTGCTTGTGGCAGGATCAGAGGAGGGATTAATGAAGTTAGTGAGAGTTTTGGAAGGTGTGCAAGAGGAGAAAGTTGAAGGTAAATGTGGATAAAAGTAAGGTAATGAAATATGCAAGGGGCGAGTATGGCAGCAATTTGGAAGGGAGTATTAAAGGAAATAGGCTGGAGGAAGTGGATAGCTTACATACTTGGAGTTGCATGTAGCAGGAAAGGGAGGAGTGTAGGTTGAGGTACATTGTAGATTGAAAGAAGATAGACATTTGGGAATGGATGCAAAGAAGAGATTATATGAAGGGCTGATTGTGCCAACAGCACTGTATGGGGCAGAAACATGGAATATAAGAGAGGAAGAGTTTAAATGTGTTTGAGATGAAATGTCTGAAAAGTATGGAAGGGGTTACTAAGCTGGATAGAGTGAGAGATGAAGAGTTGAGGAGGAGAGCAGGGCTGGAAAAGATGGGGTTGATGAAAGAGAATTGGGATGGTTTGGACACGTGGAAAGAATGAGTGAAGAAAGATTAGTAAAAGAAGTGTGGAAGGCAGAGATGGATGGTGTGAATATGAGGGGGCGACTGAGAATGAGATGGATGGATTGGGTAAAAGGGGCCTTGAGCAAGAAGGGAATGTCTGTTGAGGAAGGAAAGGAGAAGGCAGAAGAAAGGGGTGAGTGGAGAATGGTTGTGCATGGATGATACTGTGATTCATTGAAAGGAGTGGGTGGGGGATTAGGGAGAGGTTATGTGTTAATGGTATTTTGATGCAGCCCGAAGGGGTTTCTCTCTGTCTTCAACGTTTCTGCAGAAGGGGATGGAGAGGGGGTTGCTGATTAAGTGAAGCAGCCTTGCTGTGGATGTGCTGTGTCTTGCTGCATTGTTTATGACCCAGGGTGATGGGTGAGATGCAGGGATGACCTGTCATCCATGAGGAGCCAAGATGAGAGGGAGGGAGGGGTGGTGGATGGGAGTGGAGTGGGTGGGGATGAAATGGGTGTGGGAATGGAATTATGCCTTTTGACTTTGGTTACCTCCCTTGTAAGGGGGGAAAAAACCCTTGGTATATATGTATGTACTGGACTATCATGGCATGCTGTTTGGATTATGTATGCCAAACATTGGAATTGAGCTCATGTCTAAACATGAGGCAGGCCAGGAGTTTCCCCTTGCTTGAGTAAAGAAAGAATACATCCAAGAGAGAGAACATGCTGATGAATAAAATGAGCCCATGAACCCACACATCCATCACACCACATCAAACAACCATGAGTCATATCTGTAGCATGCTACTCAGAAACCTTCCAAAATTGATCCTCAACATCCCACAACATCTTACAGAAAAATATACATAGACAAATTACTTAAATATTACTCACAAAACCAGTGAACTTCATGTTGAAATGAGCACCTTCAGCCATAAAATCAAAAGACCACTATCTCCGTATATACCAAGGGTTGTTTTCCCCTTATAAGGGAGGTAGCCAAGTTAAAGGAACACATCAGATCCCATCTACCACCCTTTCCTTCCTGCCCACTGCCCTGGGTCAGAAACAATGCAGCAAGACACAGTACATCCACAATAAGACTGCTTCACCTCCATCTCTGTCCCCTCATGTGGAAAATAGAGAAGATGGTGTGAAATTCCTTTGAACTGCTTCAAAAAAAAAATTCACACACAACTACTCCCTACCCCCCCTCCATCCCTTGCCCCCTCCCATACATGAAAGTATGATCTATACACAGCAATTCACCACTCATCCCTATCTCCTACCTTCTCCCTTCCTTGTTCAACAGACATTCCCCTCTTGCTCAAAGCCCCTTTCACCCCATCCATCCATCTCATCTATGTTCATTCTATCCACCTCTGCCGTCCACACCTCTTTTGCTAATCTTTCTTCACTCATTCTTTCCTATCCAAACCATCCCAATAATCTTTAATCAATTCTATCTGCCATCTCCTTTTCCACCCCCATTCTCCTCCTCGCCCTATTGTTTCTCTCACTATCCAACAACCCCTACCATACTTCTCAGACATTTCATTTCATACACATTTAAACTTCTTGCAGGCTCTCTTAGATTCAAAGTTTCCACCCCATACTGTGTTGTTAGTACAATCACCCCTTCATATTATCTCCTCTTTGCACCCATTCCCAGATGCCTATTTTTCATAACACTTTTTAATCTTCAAAGGCATTTACTTTCTTCTCTCACTTTCTTCCACCACTCCTCCCTTCCTGTCACATGTGACCCCAAATATCTAAAACTATCCATTTCCTCCAACCTCTCTCCTTTAAGACTTACTTCCAACTCAGTGCCACCCTGTCCCCTTGTACCTCATCACCTTACATTTATCTATATTTACCTTCAACTTTCGACTATTGCATGCCTTCCCAAACTGTTAATAATTGCCTTAGTCCCACCTCTGACCCTACCACAAGCACAATGTTATTAGCAAACAACAACTGGCTCATCTCCCACATTTTTCCATGATCTTTAACCATTTCCAGTCCCCTGCCCAATTCCCTCACATTTACTTCTCACACCACCTCCATCCATATACACATTAGACAGCCATGGCAACATGACACAGCACTGACACAATCCCACCTGTACCTCAAGCTACTCACTCTCTCCATTACCAATTCTAATACAGTCTCTACCACTCTCATAAAAACTCTGAGTGTCCTTAAGGATGTCTGTATGCTAAAATTTTAGTGTTTTGACACTTTTTTGAAAACTTGTGGAAAAATCATTTAAAATATGTGTAACATACTAATGAAGTAAGTGTTGTATAGCATCATTTACTATTATTAATTACTTTCAACGTTTTCTGTCATACTCTTTCCCCATTTCACATCTGCTCTCCTCTTTGCTTCCTTTATCTTATGCTTGACTTCCTTTCTCTTTACTTTGTACCCCTCATACGATTCCCTTGTCCTAATTTGTAGCCAATCTATGAATGCCGCCTTCTCTTCTACACCATTCTTTGCTTCCTCATCCCACTACTCACTACTCTCCCTTCTATTTCCTCCCGCCCTCCTTGTTCCACACACCATCTTTGCACACCTTATGACTCCCTCCTTGAACCATCCCCATTCCTCCTCCACTTTCACCTCCCCTTATAGTCACTGTCACCACTGTCAGACCTCTCCCTCTATTCTGTTAGTAGTCACTTAATTTCCCCTCACGTCTTTTCTTATAAGTTTTCCAGTACTTTTTAAGCAGTAGGCCCCATGCCTAGTTTCCTTTAGTCTCGCTAGTTTCCAAGTTCATTAGGCCCATGCCTAGTTCTTGTCATGTACTTCAAATCAGTCCTGGGGTAAAGAAATTGTACTTTTCTTCTTTCACTGTAATTTCACAGTCTTGTTACACTCAGGATCTCTCTCTCTCGTCTCCTCAGACCGTCTCCCGAGATCCCCGTATCCTACGCTAAGCTACCTTCGTCTGACGTCACTAATTTTTCTAATCCAATCTCCTCTGACTTCTCAAATAAATGTCACTCCTTATGGGCGTGACTTTGAATTCATGCACCAATAGTTTTTTCCTCCTTCTCCACCTTGCTCCAATCCGGAAAGCCATTGCAATGCCACTAGCAATATCGTTTACCTCAGCATTAGTCAAACGAAGCTAACCTGCGCTTACAGAGTTTTGATTACATCATCGATTATAAAACAGTCACCTCCGTCGGTGTTTACATAGACATAACGTCGCCTTCGATGTTATCAAACAACAGGCGAGCAGGCATCGAGTCTGAATTGTTGACTCAGCATGTATTTCACCTGATTACCATTCGTACAACTACCGGCCTCTTACATCCACTCCTAGTTCTACTCTATCCTTTACACTCCCCCACTCCTCTCTCAACTTCTTCTTGTACTCATTCTCCTTTTTTTCTTCATCTAAGCAGTTCACTCCAAGTACCTCCCTACCTTCTGCCCTTTTACTCTTTCTCCACTTATTCTCCACTCTCAATTTACCTTCCACCAGGAAATGATCTGATATTCCCCCACTCTCTCCCCTTAGAACATGTACATCCTTAACTCTTCCTACCATACTCCTAGTCACCACTATATAGTCCATTAACGCTCTATCTGCCACCCTTCCATCCACCACCCTCTCCCATGTGTATTTATGCTTGACTTTCTTCTTAAAATTAAAAGAGGAAGAGGAGGCGAATCAAGTAGAGAAGAAAAGGTAAAAGGTGCAGATGGAGAGATGATAATGGAAGAGAAGGCAGTAAGAGGAAGGTGGGCAGAGTATTTTAGGGAGTTGCTACTAAATGTGAAGGAGGATAGGGAGGGAAAGGTAGTTTCAGTGGGAAGTGCTAAGAAAATGAGAGTGAGGAGTGAGGAAAATGGAGGAGAAATAGGGAAGGATGAGGTGAAAGCAGCTGTTAAGATGATGAGAGCAGGTAAGGCACCTTGTCTGGATGATGCCATGCAGAATGTCTGAAGAAAGGAGGTACATTTATGGTGGACTGGCTGGTGAGGTTATTTAATGTTTGTTTAAGAGAGGGTAGAGTGCCAGAAGACTGGAGGAGTGCCTGTATAGTTCCACTTTACAAAGGAAAGGGGGACAAGTGTGAGTGTAGTAGTTACAGAGGGATCAGCTTGTTGAGTGTAGTTGGGAAGGCTTATGGGAGGGTCTTGATTGAGAGGATTAGGAGAGGAACAGAGGGAGTAATTGGTGAGGAACAGTGTGGTTTTAGGACAGATAGGGGATGTGTAGATCAGATTTTTGTGGTAAGACAGATATGTGAGAAAGCTATAGGAAAAGGTAAGGATGTTTTTTGGGCTTTTATGGATCTGGAAAAGGCTTATGACAGGGTAGACAGGAAGGCACTGTGGGAGGTACTGCAGATATATGGGATAGGAGGAAAGCTATTAAGAGCAGTCAAGAGTTTTTATGAGAGTAGTAGAGCTTGCGTTAGGATTAGAAATGGAGAGAGTGAATGGTTTGAGGTAAAGGTGGGACTTCGTCAGGGGTGTGTTATGTCGCCCTGGAAGTTCAATCTTTACATGGATAGGGTGGTGCGAGAGGTGAATGCAAGGGTAGTGGGTCAGGGGTTGGAGATGGTTAAAGAAAATGGAGAAAAGTGGGAGGTGAGCCAGCTGTTGTTTGCGGACAAGGTGAGGAGGAGAACGGGTGGAAAAGGAGCTGGGAGATAGGGTTGATGAAAGAGTATTAAGATGGTTTGGACACATGGAAAGAATGAGTGAAGAAAGATTAGTAAAAGAAGTGTGGAAGGCAGAGGTGGAAGGAGTGAATATGAGGGGGCATCCTAGGATGAGATGGATGGATGGGGTGAAAGAGGCTTTACAAAAGAGGGGAATGTCTGTAGAGGAAGGACGGGAGAGGACAGAAGATAGGGATGAATGGAGAAGGGTTGTGTATAGATGAGGCTGTGATGCATGAGGGGGAGTGGTTGGGGGATGGGGGGTGAGGAAGTATGTATGAGAAAAAATTTGATGCAGCCCGAGGGGATTTCTCCCCGTCTTCTCCTTTCCTGCATGAGGGGACGGAGAGGGGGGGTCGCCGAATTTATGAAGCGGCCTTGCTGTGGATGTGCTGTGTCTTGCGACACTGCTTCTGACCCAGGGCAGTGGACAGGATGCAGGGATGACCCGTCATCCAGGAGGTGTCAAGATAGTAGGGTGGAGGGGAGTGGAATATATGGGGAATGAAATGGGTGGGAGTGATTTCTATGCTTCTTTCTTTTTGGCTACCCCCATGTAAGGGGGAAAAGCCTTGGTATATGTATATATATATGTACTATTTTTAATTACATACATATATCAAATGATTTTACCCCCATACAAGGGAGGTAGCCAAAAAACAAAGGCATAAAAACCACTCCCACCCATTCTGTCATCACATACTCCACTCCGATCCACCTTCTTCCCTCCCTCTTATCTTGGTTCCTCCTGGATGACTGGTCATCCCTGCATCTCACCCACTGCCCTGGGTCAGAGCAGTGTCACAAGACACAGCACATCCACAGCAAGGCCACTTCATTAAATCAGCGACCTCCCCTCTCTGTCCCCTCATGCAGAAATGGAGAAAACTGGGAGAAATCACTTCGGGCTGTGTCAAATTATTTTTCACACATACTCCCTCACCCCCCCATCCCCCACCCACTCCCTTCCATGTATCACAGCATCATCCATACACAACTGTGTTCTCCATTCACCCCTATTTTCTGTCCTCTCCTGTCCTTCCTCAATAAACGTTCCCATTTTTTCCAATGCCCCTTTTACCCCTAAAAAAAATTGTGATATTGAAACTCCACAACGGAATCAAAGGTAAAGTTGTTTTGGGTTTTCTGGCTTTGCAAGACATGATAGAAGACTGGGTAAAATTATAGAATTAAAAAGGGAGAGGAGTTATAAAAATATTTCACGGAATCAAGAGATTAAGGAGTTAAGGAAGGAAATTATAGATCTAAAAGTGAATACCCTGCATTGTATAAATAAGTGAATTAAAAAAGAAAATGCAGGAATAAATAGGTAAGTGACCTAAGAAAAGAACTAATCAAGGTAAAAAATGAAAATGAAAGGACAAAAAATGAAGATACTAACAAAAATGAAGCTTTAAAAAAAGAGGTAAATGAACAAATTAAAGCAGTGACCGAGAAAGTTGGAGATAGTATAAGAGAGACAGATTTCCAAAAAATTAAAAGCCAAAGGAAATTAGATCAGGAAAATTAAAAAATAGCATTTAAAGAAATTGTCCAACAACAAGTACAAGAAAATGCAAAACATTTATTAAAGTAATCAAAGGAAAAGAAAATTGGGTCAGAGACACTAGAAAAAAAAAAAAAAGTGTATAGTGGTATATGGTATAAAGGAAAACCACAATATAGTTAGGTACTTAAGAAAAAAAGAGGAGAAAAAATAACAAAAGAAATTCTAAAAGAAGTACAGGATGAAGGGCAAGAAATAGATGAGGAAATAGAAGTGCATAGAATGGGGCAATATTCAAAAGAAAAGAATTGTCTTCTAAAAATTAAACTAAGGTCACAAATGATGGCAGAAGCATTAGCAAAAACAGGAAAGTTGGCAAAAGATGAAAACTACAAAAGTGGATAAGAAAGGAAATGAGTGATGAGGAAAAAGAGAGACAAGACACTAACAAATGAAGCTAATAAAAAAAAAAGAAAAAAAAACGGAGACTAAAAAGTTTTTTTTTTTAGAATGCTGGACTTGTGGCTGAGAAAGTGGTATATCAAAGGAATGAAAACACAGGAAACCGAAAACAAGCCAGAAAAGGAAAAAAATTCAAAGTAACTTGTACCAAACAAACTGGAAAGTGGCAAATATATATCAACCTAAGAAATGAATATGTAAAAATATGCAGGAAAAAAAAGAAACTGAAAAGGACATATGGAGAGAGTTAGTTGTTTGAGGTAAGGGTGGGACTTCATCAGGGATGTGTTATGCTACCCTGGCTGTTCAATTTATACATGGATGGGGTGGTGCGAGAGGTAAAGGCAAGGATGGTGGGTCAGGGATTGGATATGGTTAAAGAAAATGGAGAAAAATGGGAGATAAGCCAGCTGTTGTTTGCAGACGACACTGTGCTTATAGCAGGATCAGAGGAGGGATTGAGAAAGTTAATGACAGAGTTTGGGAAAGTGTGTGAAAGAAGGAAGTTGAAAATAAATGTGGGAAAAGTAAGGTGATGAGATGTACAAGGGGTGAAAGTGGCAGCAGACTGGAAGTGAGTATTAAGGGAGAGAGACTGGAGGAAGTTTTAGATACTTGGGTGCGAATGTGGCAGGAAAGGGAGTGAAGGTGGAGGTAGAATGTACATTGAGAGAAGCAAATAAATGCCTTGGGGGATTAAAAAGTGTAATGGGAAATAGACATTTGGGAATGGATGCTAAGAGGACATTGTATGAAGGAGTGATTGTGCCAACAGCACTATATGGGGGCAGAAATGTGGAAGAGAGAGGGAGTTTGAATGTGTTTGAGATGAGGTGTCGTAGAAGTATGAGAGGGGTTACTAGGCTGGATAGAGTGAGAAATGAGGAGGTGAGGAGGAGAATGGGGTCGGAAAGGGAGTTGGAAGATAGGGTGAATGAAAGAGTATGAGGATGGTTTGGACACATGGAAAGAAGGAGTGAAGAAAGACTAGTAAAAGGTGTGTGGAAGGCAGATGTGGAAGGAGTGAACATGAAGGGACGACCAAGGATGAGATGGATGAATGGGGTAAAAGGGGCTTTGGGGAAGAGGGGAATGTCTGTTGAAGAAGGATGGGAGAGGACAGAAGACAGGGGTGAATGGAGAATGGTTGTATATGGATGATGATGTGATCCATGAGGTGGAATGGGTGGGGGATGGGGGGTGAGGGGGTACGTATGAGAAAAATTTGATGCAGCCCGAAGGGATTTCTCTCAGTCTTCTCCTTTTGTGCATGAGGGGACTGAGAGGTGGGGTCGCTAATTTAATGAAGCAGCCTTGCTGTGGATGTGGTGTCTTGCGACACTGCTTCTGACCCAGGGCAGTGGACAAGATGCAGGGATGACCTGTCATCTAGGAGGTGCCAAGATAAGAGGGAGGGAAGAGGGTAGAGGGGAGTGGAGTGTGATAGGGTTGGAATGGGTGGGAGTGGTTTTTATACCGTTGTTTTTTGGCTACCTCTCACATAAGGGGGGGAAAAAGCCTTTGGTACATGTATGTATGTATTGTTCTAGGTTGTCTAAGTAAGCTTGGGTGGTCCTAGCTGCTATTTTGTAGTTATTATGCTGGGTCATTATCATCAGATCAAGACAAACAGTGAGTAAGTGCTCTTCTAAAATAGGCATTGATTTTAGAGTTTTTGTACTTCAATGGACACTTAGACAACCACTTCCACTGCTCATGCTTAAGCCAGGGATGGGGCTCTTGAAGAAAACACTGGAAGAAAAAGAGGAATTAGTATGCCTGAGGAGGACATTCAGGTGGAGAAAGGATCCTCTCTCTGTGCTTGAAAGTGAAACGGTCTCAACATCACCATGAGCTTTCTCCTTTAAAGTATAAAATTCTGAAAGTTACTTTACATTTATAACACATTGGCCTTGTTTTGTATCTTCTCCAAATCTGTGAAAACCCAAAAGACATCCTTGTCCTATAGCAAAAACTTGTGCAGAAGCTTGGTCAATGCACCCTCTTCTATCCCCCCTCCCCCCCCCAAAAAAAAAAATAAAAGAAAAAATGCTCTGCCATGATTACTAGTTCTGTTTCCCACCTAACTGTCTCAATTAACACCCTCCCGTACACCTTACCTACTGCATTTGATAGACTGATGTCACTTAAAGTACTGTTTTTCCCATGTAAGGTGGAACTTTGTGCACTTTTCAGTCAAGTGGTACACTTTCTTCTTATAGACCCAAGTTGAACAATCTCACCAGCCATTCCACTATAACTACCACTCCTTTTGTCAGACATTCCACATGACAGCCATCTAACCCAGGTTCTTCACCAGTTTTCATTGACAGCCATCTAACCTAGGTACTTTACCAGCTTTTATCTCTTTCATTGCATTTTGTATTTCCCCTTCTAGGATAGTCTTATCATTGTCCTCTTCCACTACAGTCATTCTCTTGGCATCTGCCACTGCCTCCCTATCCTCCTCCACATTCAACAATAAATACATACCACCTCTGCTTCTTTATCTGTCTATTTGCAGCCTTTACCCTGTCCTCTCTATCCAACTTTCCTCCCCACACTTTTTTCACTTCCTCCCAAAACATCTTAATTATTTTCAAAATTCTTTGTCAGACATCTACCCTATCTTGCATCTGCTCTTCTTGTGATGTCTCTCATCCTGCATTTTTGCTTCCCTTTTTCTTATGCTATACTTTTAATGTGTTATCTCATTTCTTCTTTGCATGCATTCTTCAGATGCTTGCTTCTTTTCTGCCACCACTGCCCTGAGCGCTTCATCCCAAGATTTACTGCCTCTCTTTCTGTCACCCTTCATCCTCCTCATTCCTCACACCCTCTTTGCACACTTCAGCACTTTGTCTTTGAAACATGCCCACTCTTCCTCAACTCCCCTTTCTCCTCTGTCTTTCACTACATTTTACACTTGTTTCAGGTTCACCTGGTATTCTTTCTTTCTCCACATTTAACTTTGCTCACTTTCAGCACCTCTCAGCCTACCCAACTTTTCATCTTTCTTGACTAGGGGCTTCATCAGGATTGTGAGATATTGCCATGATTGCAATGTGTACATGGATGGAGTGGTAGGGAGATTAATGCAAGAGTGCTTGGCATAGGTTTGGAGTTGGTGGGTGACTGGACAGATGTGGAAGGTGAACTAGTTGTTATTTGCAAATGGCACTGCACTTGTGACTGATTCAGAGGAGAGATTGATTCAGTTGGTAAATGAGTTTGGAAGGGATGTATGAGACTAGAGAGCTACAAGTGAATGTCGGGAAAAACAAAGTGATAAGATGTACAAGGAATGATGAGGGTTGCAGGTTGAATGTGAAAGACCAGAGGCTTGATGAGGTGGGTAGTTTTAAGTGCTTGAAGTCTTGTATAACGGTGAATGGAGGAGTTGATGTGAAGATGGATTGTAGAGTAATGGAAGTAGATAAATGTCTGAAGTTGGTGGGTGACTAGAGGGATGTGGAAGGTGAACTAGTCGTTATTTGCAAATGGCACCGTGCTTGTGTCTGATTCAGAGGAGAGATTGATGCAGTTGCTGAATGAGTTTAGTAGGGTGTGTGAGACTAGAGAGCTACAAGTGAATGTGGGGAAAAAGTGATGAGATGTACAAGGAATGATTAGGGTGGCAGGTTGAATGTGAATGTGAAAGGCTAGAGGCTTAAGGTGGGTAGTATTAAGTGCATGGAGTATTATATAACAGTGAATGGAGTTGATTTGAAGATGAATTGTAGAGTAAAGGAAGTAGATAAATGACTTTATGGAATGAAAAAGGTTATGGAAAACAGGTATTTGGAGATGAATGCAGAGAAAATTGCCAAAAAATGTACCCATGGCACTGTTGAGCAGACTTGACATTTCAGTGAGGTAGAGTGGAGAGTGGAAGATTCTAAATGTTTTTGAGATCAGATGTTTGAGAAATACGGTAGGTGTTACTAGAATGGATAGTGAGAAATATTGAGGCGAGGCAGAGAACAGGGATGGAAGAAGAGCTGTAGGACAGGTTAGATCAAGAGTGATAGACTGGATAGGACTTAGGAAAAAATGAATGAAGACTTAAAAATAGCATGGAAAACAAAAGTGGACTTGATACAATGATCAAGAATGAGTTGGATGGATGGGGAGAAGGTAGCTTTGCATGCATATGGAATGTCTCTAGGGCATAAGTGGGGCATAGGAAGGAAGGACACTACAACAGAGGAAGTGCAGATAGATGGCAGAAAATGTCCCTCAGTGCTCTATATGGCACCCACAATTGTTGAGGTATACCTCTACATACTGTATAATATATAAGAATTGTGGATGCAAATCATCCTTTTTACTGGCTATGTGGTTAACCAGTGCTAGAGTACCACACTGGTGCGCATCTTTCATGATTTTCTGTGTATTAACCAGCTGTTCATACTAGTATTTTTCTATTACAGATATGGACCCACAGTGGCCAGGTGTGGCTATATTTCTGCAGAACATGTTCATATTCTTCGGCTCAATTATTTACAAGTTTGGACGAGTAGAAGAATTCTAGAATCGAAAATCTGATATTCTTTGTTGAACAAGATAATATGATTGAAAGCATTTGATTGGAAGTGGTACTTGAGTGTTTGTATAATTTTGTGTAGTGTAGTAGGCACACTGGAACACTTGGGTGCCAATACAGATATAATTTTTGATAGAAGGGGATTCATATCTGAATACATATCATGTGCCCACTGTTTACATGACATCTCTGTATTGAACAGTCCGATTGTATATAGGATTTAAAATGTGTATTCAAGGTGGCAGTCACACTTTTAGTCAGTTTGGAGTCACTACTAGCCTGCATATTTGTATGATTTCTTTATACGGCTTACAGTTTCGTGCTAGAAATAAGCTTCATTGTTTTTAGTTCTCAAGTAGTGTATCTAATGTTCATCATCTCTAATTTATAATAACCACTTGTGTGATACACTGAAAGTTGCCCTACACATTGAATATAGATGTATAATTTCATGCAAGCTCTTGAATAATTGTTTCTTGATTTGGTTGTAATTTGGAAGCAGTGTTTTTGTGTATGTCATTCGTTTAATTTTATTTGTATATTTTAAGTCTTGAGTAAGTATTAATGGATGGGTGAGTAACAGTGAAATCAGCACTGCCCAGTGATGTTATTAGCTTGCATTTTGTAGTCATGTTCACCTCAGCATCATCATGATAGCTTAGGTAATTTATAGGAGCATGAGTGTTTTAGTGTATGTTATTTGTTTATTTTTATTTGTATACTTTGTCTTGAGTAACAGTGAAATCAGCACTGCCCTGGGATGTTATTAGCTTGCTTTTTGTAGGCATGATCACCTCAGCATCATCAAGATAGCTCAGGTAGTTTATAGGAGCATGAAAATTCAAGTATCTGAGAGCCTTTCATTGTAGATTTGTATTTTTTTTTTTGCATTGGTGATATGTACAGGCAGGTTCTAGTAACTGATGAATTGGAGGTGACTTGGTTCAAGGTATGCCATTGCCTGAGTGACATGTGTACATGATGTAAATCTGCATAAATCATGACCTTTTCATGCATACAGGTGTTGAGGCACTGTAAATGAATTTGAAACTAGGTATGATGAATTGGAGAATAGGAGATGGGGACCATTGAGCGTTGCTCCCTTCCTGTATACTACAATTAGCTAAATACAATAAGGTAAATACCAAAGTACAGTACATTAAAACCTTAGCAGTATATTGATGACTGTTGTGCAAAGGAAAATGTTTTACTTAGCATAACATATTGTGAAATGTGCAATGATATGATGAATATTCCCATGTAGTTTGTTCTAAGAAACAGTAGTGCACATGTTGCTGGTCACAGAGAATATGGCTGTTTGAAGATGGGGCTTGATTTTTTAACTGCCTGGCACAGAAGTGGTGGGGTGGGATTTTTTATTCTTTTATGCCAGCTTACTGACCCACTTGTCTGATCTAAATGTGAATCCATGTTATGTCTGAGTTAATGAGGCTTGACTGTATTGGGTTTATGTTGCATCTTGCGTAGAAGTATTTTGACTATTATTTTTCTTTGGTTAAAAGTGAGGAATTTTGTTATTCATATATTTAAAGATGGTCATTAACTCCTTTGCCTTGGAGTCCAGACTTCACGGGAATGAAGTCTGGTATTAGCTAAACAGAGTCTGTAAAAGTATCATCTTGGTGAAAAGGTTGGTTAAGATAGTCTTAGCCTGTAAAAGTGAGGCTTTTTCTTCATCTAAATAAAATCATCAGGCAGCCAAACAAAATCAGTAAAGGCATAATTGTAGTGAAGGGGTGGATGAATACAGTCTTGTCCCCTTCAGCATAAGAGTAGAGTGAACTTGTTTTTATATTAGCCATAACAGAATCTATGAAGATTCATTATAGCCAAGGGGTTGATGACCAATTTTTTTTTAGTTTTGAGTAGAAATTTTTAAGTTGTTAGTTTGTTTTTGGCCTTAAAAAAATGTATACTTATCAATATATACATATGCAAGATGTATTAGAATTTTCCAGGTTCTTTGAATTTTAGCCGCTTCATTTTGCTATGGAAGAATTATTTACAGAACTTGTTTATTTTCCGTTTCTTAACACACTGGGCAATGTATTTGTTAGATTAAAACTCATCTAAACTTCATAGGGAACTCGTAATAAAATTCTGATAAATTGTTCATGTTTACTCATTACCTAAGCAGAAGGTGGAAATTGATCTTGAAGAACTACCCTAACCAGTTGATACTTAAAACAGATTTTGTCTTAATGTCAGTTTTATGCAGGAAAGTTTGGGTAGAATAGGGCAAAATCTGTAAAAAGCATCATTGGATCAAAGGAGGCAACGAAGTATGTAGCAAGAAAGGTGAAAAAAAATCGAAGAGGAGCACTACACTTATGAGTCTCGTATAGCCAGTTCTCAGCTATTGCTTGAGTATATACGACTAAAGTTTCTTTATGCAAATATCTTTTGTGATACTATTAGGAGATTCTGGTGATTGTTAGTATGACTTTTATTACTGCTAATGTTATACATATTTATGTCATCTGCTTGGCAAATATGTGGTAGTTGGTATTAGATTGTGATGCCTCCACTTGTTGGTTGCACATACATAGATTTGAAACAGGAGCAAAAATTTAATAATTTTATCTTGATATGCTTAAACTAGTTGCTTACTTTTTTGTAGTAATACATAGCACATTATTGTTTGTGATGTCAGAAAAGTATAGATAAGTGTATGAAATGACTGCCCACTTGATTTAGTCTTTGCTTTGATTTTTAATCTCCATTAGATTCAAATTATGTCTAATAGATTTCTTTTGTGTTAGGGACCTGTAATGGATACATGCAAAACCCATCAGCTCCTGTACCTCCATTTGGAGATGTACAGCCCCAAGAAGTTGGTACTTAATCTCCAGACTGGGTCCAAGATATCTCTCCATTAAGATAGAATTTTTCTTAAAAATTTCATGTAAAGAGAGCTGACAACTGGTATCTGCTCCATCTCTTCCTCCTATTCCTCCCCTTTTACCTCCTCTTCAATTCTTCCTTTCCTCTTTTTCACTTTCTCCTCCTCTTCCTCTTCCTTTTCATCCCTCTCCTCTTTCTTTTCACCCACCCTTCTCTGCTTTCTCTTTTTCCTCTCCTTCCTCTTCCTCATCCTCCTTGCTGTTGCTGCGACTTTTACTACTAGCATATTACCTAGAAACAGATCCACACTAATACAATACAGATAATGACCTTGTTTCTTCCTATAGATAGGGACCAGTGACGAGTACCTGCGTGTTGTGGTCCTTCAAGTTGGACAGTGGAGCTGCCCATTTTCAAAATGTCCTCACCTCTCTCAGGAGGTGCAGCGGAGATCTGATAACTGGCAACTGTTCCCCTCTTTCTGCCACTTTAAACTGGGGACATAGAAATAGTCCCACACCAGTGCA
This sequence comes from Oratosquilla oratoria, assembly GCF_046742065.1. Taxonomy (NCBI): domain Eukaryota; kingdom Metazoa; phylum Arthropoda; class Malacostraca; order Stomatopoda; family Squillidae; genus Oratosquilla; species Oratosquilla oratoria. The sequence goes on along the minus strand of NC_134810.1, from coordinate 15,245,547 downwards.
ATACAGAGTCTAAAGTTGATTTCCAAAGAAAACTGTGGAGGGGCTCAAAGACTGTTGCCAGCTGCTGTAGGGCTGCAGGTTTTCCACTCCCGGAAACCCAAGGCAACAGTTATTATTATTCTGAAAGATAAATGGAAAGAGCCAAATATTGTTGTAAACTTCTAGAACTGCAGGTTCCCAGTCTGTGAAACTCGAGTTAACAGTATCCTGGAAGATGAACAGAGTGGCACATTGATATTTATTTTAAAATTTCTTTAAGGCAGCATCTATGCCTTGTTATATATGAAAAGTTCATGTTTTGCAGAATTTATGTGAATGTTTTAATGAAGGGATGATGCATATTTTCAACTACTTTGCAATTTTTGTGCGTAAGGGTTGGGGTTTCCATTTGGTGAAGTGGTGCAGGTAAACCAGCTCCAGCTGTTGGTTCCTGCTGTGGAAGAGCTCTCCCATGCCGCACTGTTGTTGATCCAAGTATTGGGGTCAGGGAGAAGGCAACCTATCATCCCTGAGGTGCTGTGATTGGAGGGGTGATGAAATAGGCTATATTTGTTTATGATGTAAGTGTGCGACTTGATTCAGCCATCCACCTTGTTAAAGCGAGAGGACCTTAGGTATGGAAAACTGACCATTTGAGAATATAATGGGATATCTAGAGGGAGTGGTGTTATGATTTGAGACATAATTGTTTAACATGCAACAGTGTATAAACTAATGGGATTTTTCTCACTCAAATAAGTGACAAGGATGGCAAGTTCCAGACTGAAAGGTACATACATACCAATGGATCTTCAATTCTTCATTAGAGGGGTGGTCAAGTTGGAGTATACAGCTGCCCTGCACTCATCCCATACCTAATAAAGCTCATTCATTGCCCCTTCCATCTTGGCACCTCATGGATGCTGAAAGAGAAAGAAAAGAAAAAATCCAAAAATAATAGGCAAGCCAATAATCAAGCTTTCACTGTCATTGATATCATACAGTGATGAGGTAAAAATAATTGTAAATGATTGTACCCAGAATTCTATTGATCAGTTGCTGCTTGATCATATACTGTAATCTGGCACTTACTCCATACAGCATTGTTTCTTAACTCATGGGTCCTTACCCAAAGTTGGGTCATCAAGCCATTTGAATGAATCACCAAGGATTTAATATTCCTATTAAAAATATAAGTAATAATACTATATTAGAATACCTAAATCATTAACATATAAGAACAATATAATGGAGACATAGACAATTTAATTGATGTGAGAAATCTCAACATCTACAATTGTTTTGAAATATAAATAAAACAAAATGTTTACAAAGGTATGGGTCACATTGGTCGAACTGGACAGGATTTTGGGTTGTTGCATCTAAAGGTTAAGAACCACTGTTATACAGTATGAATACGCAAATATCCAAAGTACCTGTTAGTTACTGAGTGAACAGCACCTACCACTAAAGCCACGTCCACACGGTCGAGCACTGCCCGCTGGGCACGAGGGCTTTGCTCGACAACGGGCAATTTCATCGGGCAAACCATCAAACTGTCCGTTCCCAGCACCATTTGCGAACAAAGTTAGCAAACCCGCTCAGTACAGACCGCCAATTAATCGCTCGCTCAATCGCCCAATGGCAAAAGCCCTCTTTTATACACTACTATCTTTTTATTTCCTTAAGCCACGTCCACACGGTCGAGCAGTGTCCGTCGGGCACGAAGGCTTTGCCCTTGTACGAGCAGTTTCAGCGGGCAAACCATCAAACTGTCCGCTCCCGGCGCCAATAGAGGGCAGTGGATGGAGGTCTTCCGTCACTGCCAAACACACGAGGTAAGGTGTAGGCAGATCCACTGACTACCACGTTATTAGTACACCATGTCCACACCGAGTGCTAGTGCATATTGGTCACGACAAGACACTATAACTTCGATTGATATATATAAATCACATGAATGTCTGTGGAATGTAAGGTGTTTTGATTACAGAAATAGAGACAAATGTGCTGCTGGTGTAATGCTTTGTCTCTTGCCTCTGAATATAGCTCTCCACTTTCGATACAAGAATATAAAAACTGTTTATGTCCATCCGCATGTAATTGCGGAACAGTTTCATTTTCCTCATGCAATTCACGTAGGATTGTCAGAGCTACCCATTCTTTCACGTCTCTGCAACCACTCCCGGCACCAGACACGTCTCTGTGGTCTCGTTTTTCTTTTTAATGCAGGCACCAATTATGATAGAATATAGTGCTATCTTCTTTCGAAGTATGGAGCACACCATGGTGATCTTACCGTAATGAACCACTCGCTCACAACAACTGCTGGCGTTCGACTGCCCTCCAACCACCACAGACAGCTGTGTGGACATCTTACGCGGGCATAGACTGCAGACTTTGCCCTGCCAGGCACAGCCTGCCAGGCACGGCTTGACCGTGTGGACGTGGCTTTAAAGTCGCCACAATCTTGGATTCAAGATGAAAATACATCACAACAAAATTGCAGAAGTTTAGACACACACAGTCACAAATTTTAGTCAACAAAAATAAAAGTCCAGCATGTTAAACATATATTTATGTTCCACACCTAACTTTGTATAAAAAACTTGGTTCCACAAAGTGGGACCAATGACTGGAACCTGCATGTGACTGTTCTACAAGTTGAGTGTTGGAGAGAGGTGTCTCCCCATCACTCTTTAAATTCCATCAACACCCACACCTCCTTCTAGAGTCTCAGAGCTGGCATCTGGTATCCAAATTAAACCAAGAAACTTTCTTCACTTTTTCACACAAGGTGTTGGTGACCAATGGCTGCTCCCTTTCTCCTACCTGCAAAAGATATACAGTGAGTCCTCTTTATACAGTAATTCTTTATCCGGTAAATTCACAGTTACGGTATTTGGTAATTACTAACCTCGATTCTATTTACAGTAAGAAAAATTCACAGATATGGTATCCACTAGATATTTTGAAGAGGAAAAAGCAGGGAGAAGGTATGTCTACCATATCCTATTACTACATGTTATAATGGGTTTGGTATATGGTAATTTCAATTTGCGGTAAGGTTTTCAGGAACGCATATGCACCATATAATGAGGACTTACTGTTTAAACAGTGCAGTGATACTGTTTGCAACTACAATTCAGTGGTCTGAGTTTGAATTCCACCAAGGGCTGAAATAATTTCAGCATTGCCGCACCGTGAGCCAGCACTCCAACTCGTGGGCAAGGGGTGTGTGTGTAAGGTCACAACATTACCCATAGATTGGGCATAAATGAGCTGTGAGCTCTCATCCAGAAGGTCAGTAGCTATCAGTCATGAGTCCAATATGTGATCCAAGATCATGGTGAATCACTGTTACAACACAGACAATATTGCAGTATTTTTTCCTGAAGATGTAATCAGACAACCTGTGGTCCTATGCAAATAAATGTAGGGCTGTCTCCCGAAAACAACCTCCATTGATCATGTATGCATTGAAATGAAAATCTTATTCATTGAACAATGCATGAAGATGTAGGATTTCAATATCAGAATCTCTTGAAAGCTCACACTTGATCATATGACCACAGTCTGCAGAATGAAACAGATTATCCATTTGCATTGTACTCGTACTTGCAGGAATTCTGGAACCTACCGACAGTCTGAGGATGTCCCCACAAAAATATGACACATAGAATCACCAAACAAATATTGCGAAACAGACCCAATATACCAATGTTAAAATATGTATCACCAGTTATGAACTCTCATTAGAAGAATGAAAAAAAAAAAAAAAAAAAAAATCCTAGGCACACAAACATGTGACTAAGCCACCTCTTCACTGGTCGTCATGCTACTCTGAAGCAAGAAGGATATAGAATTTGCCTGGCTTCAGCTACCACATGTATCATCTCAAGCTGCCCCGCATTTACACATAAAAGACAGAATATATCCTACCCTGACCCACATGTACTCAGTGCAACATTCGTCACAGAGGCCTAAGGGGTAGTGTGGGGTACTGTCATGGGGCAAATAAATATTCTGAAAGAAAAACCCAATGCTAGAGAATAAGCATAATTGTATTGGAGAATATATGATGATTTCAATCAATACTCAGACATTAGACTGAAAATGATCTTGATCAGTTACTATAATATTTTGTCTAGGGTGGAGTGTTATTCAGCTAAATAAAACCTTGCTATTTTGTGCCACCACAATAATTACATGTATACCAATGACCTTTGCTCCTCTTAAGGGGGTGACTGAGTCAAAGAATGCTTCAACTCTGCAAGAGAAAAATGCAGAAATGGGAGATATTTAATTATTTTGCTTGATGTTTGGTTTTTCATATATGATTCCAGTGGATCTCATTTCATACTCTGTCTTGCTTTCGTTGTTTGGCTCAGTTGTCTGGATGTAATTTGGTAAACAACATTTTTTATAAAAAAAAAAATTCTTTTGTGTTGCTTTTAAGTATACAGAAGTCAGGTGTACCAGTGTTGCTGAACATATTTAATTGTAATTCCATATTTACATATAAAGTTTGTATGAGATACATAGTTGTGTTTTTGCTTGAAATCCTAACCACAAAGGCAATATATTTGGACGAGGTCTAGCTAAAAGGCTAAGAGTAGTAGTTTGTGCATATATAAACTCTGAAGATCTGGAAATCACTAGAAGGGGGTGGGGAGTTAGGTGCTAACAGCACTTGAGTTGTGTTCCCTCATGTCAATCAACCAATCCATTGCCCATGGTCTCCCTTGCAGAAGAGTTGCATCCTTCAGGTCACTGGCAACATTCTCTGGGCAGGACCATATGTCACTCAGGAAAGATGTGTATTGTTGCCTAAAGGCCTGTCCAGACAGTGGAGTATTGCCCACGTGCACAAGCGAGCAGTTTGCCCGGTAATATGACGTTGCTGCCAGACACACGAGGCTTCCTATGGATGCAAGGGGGCAAAGGTTGTCATTGTTCACTCTCTGCTTCCACTATGGATCAGTGGCTGAGATCTCATACTCTACATTTAATAAAACTTTATCATCAACATCCCTACCTTTGGAATGTAAAATTGAACATATACAAAGACAAAGACAAATGAGCAGCAGCCCACAGTTCCATGTCAGGCAATATGAAGAAAATTGGTGTGTCTGAGACAGCAGCCAAATAAAGGAAACCGACATACTCCACAATCAAGATAGATGACAGATGTGGAATATACAAAAGTCACAAAAGTCAGGGGCTGCTAGTGAGGATGTATACACTCCAACATTATGGTGCTTTGATGCACTTTCTTTCCTAAATGATGGTGACAGAGTATGCATTGGTAACAAACAGATACAACTATGAATGGGTCCACCTTGGAGATGCTCTCATTCTCTAATCATGAGGTAAGTATGTCTTTACATACATACATATACCAAAGGCTTTTTCCCCCCTACATGGGGGGTAGCCACAAAGAAAAAGGCATAGAAACCACTCCCACCCATTCCATTTCCCATATATTCCACTCCCCTCCACCCTCCTCCCTCCCTCTTATCTTGGCACCTCCAGGATGACGGGTCATCCCTGCATCCTGTCCACTGCCCTGGGTCAGAAGCAGTGTCGCAAGACACAGCACATCCACAGCAAGGCCGCTTCATAAATTCGGCGACCCCCCTCTCCGTCCCCACATGCAGAAAAGGAGAAGACGGGGAGAAATCCCTTCGGGCTGCGTCAATTTTTTTCATACATACTTCCTCACCCCCCATCCCCCACCCACTCCCCCTCATGCATCATAGCATCATCTATACACAACCCCTCTCCATTCACCCCTATCTTCTGTCCTCTCCCATCCTTCCTCCACAGACATTCCTCTCTTTTGTAAAGCCCCTTTCACCCCATCCATCCATCTCATCCTAGGACGCCCCCTCATATTCACTCCCTCCACCTCCGCCCTTCATACTTCCTTTACTAATCTTTCTTCACTCATTCTTTCCATGTGTCCAAACCATCCTAATATCCTTTCATCAACCCTATCTCCCAGTTCCCTTTCCACCCCTGTTCTCCTCCTCACCTTATTTCTCACTCTATCTAGCCTAGTAACTCCTATCATACTTCTCAGACATTTTATCTCAAACACATTCAAACTCCTCTCTTCCTCTCTCATGTTCCATGTTTCTGCCCCGTACAATGCTGTTGGTACAATCACTCCTTCATATAACCTCCTCTTAGCATTCATTCCCAGATGTCTATTTCTCATTACACTTTTCAATCCACCAAGGCATTTACTCGCTTCTCTCAATCTACATTCTACCTCCACCCCCGCTCCTCCCTTTCCTGCCACATTCGCACCCAAATATCTAAAACTATCCACTTCCTCCAGTCTTTCACCCTTAATGCTCACCTCCAGCCTGCTGTCGCTCTCTCCCCTTGTACATCTCATCACCTTACATTTACCCACATTTATCTTCAGCTTCCTTCTTTCACACACCTTCTCAAACTCTGTCACTAACTTCCTCAATCACTCCTCTGATCCTGCTACAAGCACAGTGTCATCAGCAAACAACAACTGGCTCACCTCCCACTTTTCTCCATTTTCTTTAATCATCTTCAACCCCTGACCCACTACCCTTGCATTTACATCTCGCACCACCCACTAATTGCATTTTATCATTTTAATCTTAATTTTGATAGGTTGTAGTTTACTGGTATTGTTCATGGATTGCCTTGTGAGTCTAAGTAATTTGTATATTCCTATCTTAGCATCTTGACCCCTAGCATAGAAATTTGTAGGGACAAAGTTCAGTGTATATATTAACATGTAGGTTAGTAGTTATCCATGATATGGAAATGCATCCTTGTATATATTAACACAAACATGGGGGTTAAAAAGATTATAGGAACCCATGATCTTTTTTGCATGCATAATGTACTGTGGAACCAGCCTACATGCCATTGTTTACTGTACATAGATATGGTTACCCATCTAACAATTCAAATGTCGCAGCAGTGTTAAGTACACATTTTGTCCTGCCAGGCGACTGCACCCTCTTCATTGAAGAACCTCATATACTATTCTCAATGTGCTTGCTGTTATTGGTGGGATTCCATGAGAGGTTATTTAATGTTTGCTGGAGAGAAGGTAGAGTGCTGGAGGACTGGAGGAGTGCTTGTATAGTTCCACTTTACAAGGGAAAGGGGGACAAGTGTGAATGTAGTAGTTTCAGAGGGATTAGCCTGTTAAGTGTAGTTGGGAAGGCTTATGGGAGGATCTTGATTGAGAGGATTAGGAGAGGAACAGAGGGAGTAATTGGTGAGGAACAGTGTGAATTTAGGACAGGTAGAGGTTGTGTAGATCAGATTTTTGTGGTAAGACAGATATGTGAGAAAGCTATAGGAAAGGGGAAGGATGTTTTTTGGGCCTTTATGGATCTGGAAAAGGCTTACGACAGGGTAGACAGAAAGGCACTGTGAGAGGTTATGCGGATATACGGGATAGGAGGAAAGCTTCTGGGAACTGTCAAGAGTTTTTATGAGAGTTATAGAGCTTGTGTCAGGATTAGAAATGGAGAGAGTGAGTGGCTTGAGGTAACGGTGGGACTTCGTCAAGGATGTGTTATGTCGCCCTGGCTGTTCAACTTATACATGGATGGGGTAGTGCGAGAGGTAAATGCAAGGGTAGGGTCAGGGATTGGAGATGGTTAAAGAAAATGGAGAAAAGTGGGAGGTGAGCCAGCTGTTGTTTGCAGACGACACTGCGCTTGTGGCAGGATCGGAGGAGGGATTGAGGAAGCTGGTGACAGAGTTTGGGAGAGTATGTGATAGAAGAAAGCTGAAGATAAATGTGGGTAAAAGTAAGGTGATGAGATGTACAAGGGGTGAAAGTGGCAGTAATCTGGAAGTGAGCATTAAGGGAGAGCAACTGGAGGAAGTGGATAGTTTTAGATACTTGGGTGCAAATGTGGCAGGAAAAGGTGGAGGTAGAATGTAGATTGAGAGAAGCGAGTAAATGCCTTGGTGGATTAAAAAGTGTAATGAGGAATAGAAATTTGGGAATGGATGCTAAGAGGAGACTGTATGAAGGAGTGATTGTGCCAACAGCACTGTATGGAGCAGAAACATGGAACATAAGAGAGGAAGAGAGAAGGAGCTTGAATGTGTTTGAGATGAAGTGTCTGAGAAGTATGATGGGGGTTACTAGGCTAGATAGAGTGAGAAATGAGGAGGAGAACAGGGGTGGAAAAGGAGCTGGGAGATAGGGTTGATGAAAGAGTATTAGGATGGTATGGACACATGGAAAGAATGAGTGAAGAAAGACTAGTAAAGGAGGTATGGAAGGCAGATGTGGAGGGAGTGAACATGAGGGGACGTCCTAGGATGAGATGGATGGATGGGGTGAAGGGGGTTTTGGGGAAGAGGGAGGACAGAAGACAGGGGTGAATGGAGAATGGTTGTATATGGAAGATGTTGTGATGCATGAGGTGGAATGGACGGGGGGATGGGGGGTGAGGTAGTGTGTGTGAGCAAAATTTTGACGCAGCCCGAAGGGATTTCTCCCCGTCCTCTCCTTTAGATGGGGGGACGGAGAGGGGGGGTCGCCGATTTAATGAAGCGGCCTTGCTGTGGATGTGCTGTGTCTTGCGACACTGCTTCTGACCCAGGGCAGTGGACAGGGTGCAGGGATGACCCGTCATCTAGGAGGTGTTAAGATGGGAGGGAGGGTGGAGAGGTTTGGAGTGTTTTCGGGGATGGAATGGGTGGGAATGACTTTATGCCTTTTCCTTTTAGGCTACCTCCCTAGTAAAGGGGAAAAAGCCTTGGTATATGTATGTATATATATATATATATATATATATATATATATATATATATATATATATATATAAATAAATGAATAAATAAAAATAAAATCCATATGAAGCAGATTTGGGCCACAATCATCAGGTCACAGATTCGCCCCAAACTTACCCCAGAGGTAGAGAATCGGGCAGAGTGCACTGTGAGGTAGACATGGGCAACCTGGACCCAAGGGCGTGCCAGTGGCGACCAGCCAAAGATAATTATTATTATTATTTTTTTTCTTCCCGATTTCTCACTTTTCTGTCACTGGCGTCTGTACCTTTGGCCTGAGTGGTGTCCATGTGAAATTTACACGAGGCCTGGTGGCCCTCAACCTGTGTCTATGGTTGTGGGTAAATGGGAGACAGCGTGGTGTATATGTACCCCACAGGGACTTGGATGGTACTAGAACCTGACGCTGGTGGTCAGGAAGGTCCCCGCCTTCCAGGAAAGGGACCACAATTAGGTCAGGTCCGATCATAGCGTCGGGTTAGTCACAGCTTGTATACCGCCTGCCTCTCAGTCCATGCCAGTCCTCCTCTTTACTTGTAGCTCGTCACTAAGCCTTCACGGTTGGTCTTCCACTTCGGGGACCACGCCACGTCCGTCCTTAGGCCGACGCATATATACTTAACCAGAATAAAGAGCACAAGCCAATCCAAGCTTCATTCCCTACGTCACCTAATCACAGTAACATAGCCGTATATTTCAAAAATGAACAAAATGACCCCCCAAAACCGCAAAGAAGAGGACCCACGGATTTGGATCAAAATCGTCAGGTCACCGATTCACCCCCGAGCTTACCCGGAGGGAGAGTCGGGCACAGTAATTCGAGGATGAGTGTGAAATACAATATTTACAATAACACCGGCAGGGTGTAAGACATCGGAATTCGCGGAAACAGGTTTACGCGGGATCATTTAACCACAGAGAACGGAGGTATTGGCGTGTCGCTTCAAAAGCAGGCTGCGTGGGTATGTGTAAAAATAGGAAGTAAGCCAGTAAGACGGCTGGCCATATGACGACTCAGAACGCACGCGTAGCGGGAAGCTTGGGGGAGGTACTGTATAGTATGAAGGGATGGAGTTAGAAGAACAGCGTATCGTAGATATCGATGACATAGTTGTAGTTCGTATGACGACGAGAGGTTGTAACGCCCCAACCAACACCATCAAATTCACTAAGTTGACGGGAGACTATAGTATGGGATACTGTTATGGGAATGTAAAAACACACAGACCCGCCATATCTCAAATTCTATTCCCAACCTATAACATAGCTAAACAACTGTGCCACATATTGACCCCATACGTCCCTGCTACCTACAGCTTCAACTCCGCAACCGACTTTTTGGACATCCTGAAGGCAAATAGTGCCAATGGTATCATAGCTTCGTTGGACGTAGAAAAGCTATTCACACACATTCCAATTGATCGCACTATTAACTACATAATTGACCGTGTTTACCATAACGACAGTACTCCCAACATAGCCATCCCAGAATCTACACTCCGTGGCATGCTAATGTGTTGTACAAAAGAGGTACCCTTTACCTGCTCATGTGGAGAAAAATACCGACAAGTTGATGGAGTCGCTATGGGTTCTCCGCTTGGAGTCCTATTTGCAAACTTTTATATGGGCTGCAATGAGAAAGAAGTGTTTAAAAAAATCGAAAAACCTAGAATCTACTGCCGCTACATTGATGACATCTTCATAGAAACTACGTGTAGTGAAGATATTGAAATACTGAAAAATTGCCTCTAAGACACCTCTGGGTTAACTTTTACAGTTGAAAACAGCATGGAAGGATCCATGCCAGTTTTAGATATACTAGTAGTTAAACAAAAACAAGATCATTTCACGATTAGTGTACACGTAAAACCCACAAACCCCGGACACTGGTTATATGGAAAAAGCGAGTGTCCACAAAGATACAAAGACTCCACCATTAGCGTATACATACGTAGAGCACTCACCCATTGCAGCACATGGGAATAAGTTCACAAAGAAATACAAAGGTCCACACTAGTCCTATTAAACAACGGGTTCACCAAACAAAATATAGATGAAGTCATTAAGAAAATAATCGAACATTGGCACAAAACAAAGAAAGAAAAAACTAAGAAAAAAGAAGAAGAGAGAATAATGAAACAAATTGTAAGGAGAAACGTAAAGCCAACAAACCCAGAAAAAACATTAAACATCATAATTTATTACAGAAGCAAAAAAAAACTAGCCACTTACTATTACGTTACAACCCTAACGATAAAAAGGAACCAATTCAACAGTCACATGTCGTATATAGATTTAATTGCACACATCTCAGAAGCGCTATTAATCAAAGATATGAACTCTAGTTTGAACATCCAAATGTCCGACCTGTTAGTGCTACCGAGCATGAGAAGGAATTCTGTTGCCGGACAAAGCCAACACGAGCACAGGGAGAGATCACCCGATCGGACGGACCAATCAACATCAAGAACAAGTACACAACATAGCTCGTCCAACCCTTAAATACCACCCACCTGACGTTTTCAGTTCAGTAGCAACTCTAACATAGAGATAGCCACTATACTAAGCCACTGAAGAAGAGTCAAGAGATTCGAAATCGCGATTTGGCAACACAGATGACCTCCTACGGAGAAATAATCTCAGATCTCAATAGAGACGATAAGACCACCATAAGACACAAAGAGAATGTCTTAAAGAAAATACAAAAAGCAGAATTGGCAATCACATATAACTCTACTTGTTAAAGAGAAATCTCCTGCTCATTTATACATAATATAATATAATATAATATATATATGTATATGTACACACACACACATACACACACACACACACACACACACACACACACACACACATATATATATATATATATATATGTATATACATCTAACTCACCAGCCAATACATTGTACTAACTCCTCCCCCTGTTTCCAGCAGTGCATCTTACCACCGACTCGTCTCACTGCATCATCATTTATAGAGCAAGACTCTTCCCACCGATTCTTCCCATCCTCATTCATATGGGCCAAAACTCCTACATCATCTATTATTCATTTATTTATTTATCTATTTATTCATTTATCTATCTATTTATTTATTTATTTATTTAATTATCAGTCCATGAACGTGTCCAAAATAACTTTCTGACTCCACATACCGACCCTGTACATGCAGCCGCTCTACGCTCACTTCCAATACACCAAACATATCCCTTCTTTCTGCTAACAACTCTTCGGAAAATTCACCTGCTACTCAAAACACCATGGCAGCACAAAATTTGATCGCCGTAGTCAAGGATGAGACCACATCACCTCTCTTTAACGGCAAGAACATTCCTGTACACAATGTCCTCTCTGAGGTTGAATCTAAGATAACACGAAGAAACATCAAAGGCAAAATCTCCATCTTAACATCCAGAATAGATAAGAATAACACATTAGCTGGTGACGTCATTAAGTTTGATTTATTTGAGGAAACCACATCCTATTATTATTTCGTAAAAAATATAATTTGCTTCATTTGAGCAACTTGGATCACTTTCCCCTATACTCTTTGGCTAGAACTTACAATCATGGTCCACACCACACCAAAGAGAAAGCTGTCAAAATTGCTTCAACATTTAAAAGTGAACTCAGAGAAAGCCTCAAAAACTCAGACTGGGTCTCAGAAGACAAAATTTCATTGGAACACGTAGTCTCACTCATGGCATACTTTCGACTACTCTCCCAATTACACCCAGACACACTCCAGAAAGCTAACACTGTTCCATTCACACCAGGTATCACACTAGGCGAATTTACCAGGACATTCTCTAACACGCACGATGTTAGTGCCCATTGCACCCACCTACACAATAGTCCAGGTCACACATAACACCAGATCGAGACATACATCTCGCGCTAGACATCGCTCACGCCAACTCTCTCCATCAAGAACACAACTGGTTTGTATATGCTGCCACAAACCAGGACACCTCGTAGACACGTGTTACCATAGAAACCCTTCACAACTAAACCGACACTGCGATTATCACGATACATGTTTTCACGCGAGTGATCGTTGCCGTGTGCTGTTAGCATGGAGCAACACCAAAGTTACCTTTATCGACACGGGTTCACCAGTTAACATTATGTTAACACACAGCTTCCATAAATTCCGCACAGCAACAAAACTTATCACCATTTTGGAACCCTCCGACGTCAACCTTTTGCAATGTAGATGATGTAATATTCCCGATAATTGGTAATTTTTCCCTAGACATTACCTTCAAAGGTGAACACCCATCCATTCCAGTTACCACCTACGTAGCTGACGTTCACTTTCCTGCTGATATCCTTATAAGTTTAACATTTATGTAAATTATTTCCTCCTTGCATTGCCATCAGTAACTTCTCACAAGTAAACCACATCCACGTGACCAAGCAGGTGGAACATGATTCCGCGTCAGTTGATTCTGCTCTCTCCATACAAATTCAACCCGCTTCATCACAAGAGGATGCACCAACTGCTAGCATAAATTGCTCCACCACCTGCATACAAAAAGAGTTCCCAGTGTTCAACCACCCAAATCAACCCCTCCCCACCTGCGTAGAGCCGGTGGCCAGGGGTTGTTGCTGCATCATCTACATTGCAAAAGGTTGACGTCGGAGGGTTCCAAAATGGTGATAAGTTTTGTTGCTGTGCGGAATTTATGGAAGCTGTTAACTGGTGAACCCGTGTCGAGAAAGGTAACTTTGGTGTTGCTCCGTGCTAACAGCACACGGTATATTTCCAGATCCCCTTGCTTCAGACAAAACTCATAATACATAGTCTCAAGCACTCATCTGCCTGTGGCCCTGATAACATAAGCAACATCCACCTAAAACACATTGGACCACAAGGTATACATGCACTCACAAACATTGCAAACTACAGCGTTTCACACAACACTATACCCGACATCTGGAAGCATGGTAAAATAATCACCATTCCAAAACCGAACAAAGACCCAACAATCCCAACATCGCACCGCCCAATCACACTTCTCTGCACCCCCTCTAAAGTCATTGAACGCCTAATACTTAAACTTGTCACACCACATATTCCCCTTGCTGACTCACAACACGGTTTTAGACCACTACACTCCACAAACACTCTTCTGACAAACCTCACACAAAGAATTTTAGATGGCATCAATTCAGATAGGCCCCACCAAAGAACACTACTTATAACATTAGACATTAGTAAAGCTTTTGATGCTATCCCCCGCCACAACCTAACAAATAAAATATATAACACAGACATGCACAATAACACCAAAAGATGGCTGGCCAATTATCTGGCAGGTAGGAATGCTTACGTGTCATATAATGGCCAATCATCGCACATCAGAAACATTAAGAACGGAGTACCACAGGGCTCAGTTCTATCCCCCACACTATTTAATCTATACATGCATGACTTACCCACACCAGACACCTCAGAAATACAAATCTCTTCCTACGCAGACGACATAACAATCACATGCACACATTGTAACACAGACATAGCTGCAGAAATAATCCAGCCATACCTTGACACACTCAACACATGGTTCATCACAAACAGACTCAAAATAGCTCCAACCAAATCTACAGCAACACTTCTCACCAACTGGACAAAAGAACACAAATACATACCTCATCTCTACATCAACAACACTCTAATACCACACACAAACACACCGAAAATTCTTGGTGTAACATACGATACATCCATGTCTTTCAAACAACACATCACAAACATAAAAAAACAAATGCACACCCAGACTTAACGCACTTAAGTCAATCACTGGAACAACATTTGGACAAAACAAAGAAACTTATATAACAATATACAAACAATGCATACGCTCAGTGTTGAATTATGCGAGTCCTGCATGGGCTCCTAATCTCAGTGAGACACACCACAACACCCTTCAAATCATACAAAACAAAGCCCTAAAAATAATTACAGGCTGCACAAATACAACACCTACAGACCATTTACACCATGAAACGAAAGTCCTCAAAGTCAAGGACCACCTCGACATGAGAGGCACACAAACACTTGCCGCAGCCACCACAAACACATTACACCCGCTACACTACATAGCAGAACACCCACACACACCAAGAAACATTAAAACAACACCCAAAGACCTTTATCACGCACAGATACTCTCTTCTCTTCCTCCACAACCACCAAATACCAGCCTCCGGAAACATATTCATAATCATATCACTCACCGCTCCATTAACACACTGAAAGACAACACACTGCTGCATGCCAGACCCCCTGATATCCACCCTTCTGAATCCTCTCTCCCACGAAAGGACAGAGTCCACTTGGCCAGACTGCGGTGCGGTCACCACCCAGCACTTCTAAGCTACCAGAAGAGGCTGGATGACCGCGTTGTGAACAGCTGCCCAGGATGTAACACTTCACCCCATACCATACAACACATAATGGAAGACTGCATTATACACAATCATGCACGCAAACAACACAACATACGCTCTATAAAGGATTTGTGGGAAAACCCAGTTTCGGCTATGGCATTCCTTGGGGAGACGGGACTGCTCGGACAGACAGTCTAGGGAACGACGACAACAACAACCCCTCCCCAGGACTCTAACTCTTCTACTGTACTGACAGCTGTGGACATGCGTTCCAATGTAGCAGACTAACTCCTCCCGCATGTCCAAATCAGCAAAAACTCGGGACAAAACACCAATTAAATACCGTTGATTTTTCACCGCCTGAGGACACCTTCTTGCCCCTCTTAGAGGATTTCAACACCAGACCCACCCGTCTCAGAAGTGTTACCTACATTCAAACACACTCAAGTAGTGCTTATGAGCCCAAAGACGCTGTTCCCTCGTGAGTATAAAAAGATAACCTACGAGTATTTCAAGCACAAGACACCGATGTACTCTGCATGCCAGAAACTTACCGTGTCAATGGCATTTCACCTTTCAGCCATCAGCTCTGCGTCAAAGAAAAGCCATTCTTGCATTTTAATTGCCAATGACACTAACGCACCCTTCCATCTTGCAGTTGGTACAAACATTTGCGATTTCGAATTATATCCCTCACGCATCAAAGTCCCTACTTCACAAGTTTGTACTACAATTTACGACGTGCCCACAGCACAGGAACCCAGTGATGCATGTCACATTTCAGCCCCATAGACTTTTCTGGTGCACAAGGAGACTTGTTTGCACTTTGCAACAAGTTCAGGTGAACTCCTTGGAGTTACTAATCTCATTCAGTATCATGTACCCCTTTGTGAGGACTCTAAACCACGTTACATTCCCGCATACAGAATACCACACAGGAAACGCATGATGGTAGATAACCTTATCCAAGACATGATTGGACAAGCTATTATTGAACCTTCAACCTATAAATGAAATTCCCCTCTCTTTGTTGTCCCTAAATACGATGGTTCCTTCCGTCCAATAGTAGATTTCGGAGAGTCAAATAAGCTTACAGTAGCAGATAGATACCCCATCCCTGTAGTACAAGATCTCTTGCACTCCGTCGGTGAAAATACCGTATTGTTCACGACCTTGGACCTTATGTCGGTATATTTCCAGATCTCCTTGCTTCAGAGCCTAGGCCTCTGACAGCCTTTAACACGCTACAGATCATTATCACTTTAAACTAGCCATGGGTCTCGTTTCAGCTCCTTCAGTGTTCACACGACTTATGAACACAGTCCTTGTAGGTCTCATAGATTATTCAGTGTTTATGTACCTCGATGATGTGATCATCGCTTCCAAGTCCATTAGCAAACATTTACACACTTTTCACACTGTCTTCTCACGACTGGCGAAAGCAGGTCTCAAACTGAAGCTTAAGAAGTTCTCCTTATTTCAGAAAGAAATACGCTTCATAGCGCATGTCCTTAACTCACAAGGAATTTTAACCTCGCAGGACAAGGTCAGTGCGATCATTGAATTTCCACGCCCTACTTCTGTAGAACACATACGTTCATTCCTTGGTCTATTAGGATTTTACAGACGTTACATTCAAGGTTACGTTGGTGTAGCAGCACTATTAACTTCACTACTTAAGGACACTCCCTTCATTTGGACACCTGGCCAAGAGAAAGCCTTAACCACGGCAACTGTCCTTTTCTTACCAAACCACAAGCTTTTTTCACAATATACACAGATGCGTCCTACACCGGACTTACAGTCCTCATGCAACAACACGGCACAAAACTCAGACCTATTGCCTGTGCTAGCTGGCACGCTTAACAAACAAACAAAATTACTCAGTCACAGACATAGAAGCTTTAGCTGTTATATACGCATTCAAACATACACATTACAACATACATATATACACAGACCATCAACCAATCTTACAATATATATATATATATATATATATATATATATATATATATATATATATATATATGTGTGTGTGTGTGTGTGTGTGTGTGTGTGTGTGTGTGTGTGTGTGTGTGTGTGTGTGTGTGTGTGTGTGTCCATAGAGGAATGCGGGAAGTTTTTGGTCACGTAGGACGCCGTAGCCGTTTGGGGTCACCCTAGAGTCAGGTAGGGAGGCCTGGGGGTGGGGGGGACCGCCCTGGAGTCACGTGGGAACGCCTAGGGGTCACACGAAACCACATGAGTATTTTGTTCTTAATTATTTACATATATC
The DNA here is from genome assembly GCF_046742065.1 of Oratosquilla oratoria. Lineage (NCBI taxonomy): Eukaryota > Metazoa > Arthropoda > Malacostraca > Stomatopoda > Squillidae > Oratosquilla > Oratosquilla oratoria. The sequence goes on along the minus strand of NC_134810.1, from coordinate 15,228,075 downwards.
TTAACAAATGAAGCTATCCAATTTGTATAAATTATGGTGTAGATTTATTTTATGATCCTGGGTGATGTGGATCAAACTACTTGTACAATCTGTAAAATGTCTTACCTTTTTATTACACACGCACGCACACAAACACACACACAAAAAAAGAGAAAGGAGTATTGAGGAATTAGAAAAAGAAAAGACACTAAGAGATGAAGCAAAGGAAAAAAATGCGAAGAGAATGGAGACCGAAAGCAATTCTGTTGAAGAGTAATCGACATAAGACTAAGGAAATGGTACATCAGAATGGACGAACCAAAGACAGAACAAAAAATGGAGAAAGAAGAAAATTGAAAGTGGCATATACCAACATCGGATTAATTTCAGGGCTGAATGAACTTAATGATTACCTGCTAGAAGAAAAAACAGACATAATGGGAATTGTGGAGACTAAACTAAGGGGTGAAATACCATCCATCGATGTTGGACATGGACTATACAATTACTGGATTAAAAAAAAAAAAAAAAAAAAAAAAAAAAAAAAACAGGAAGGAGGAATCATGTTTTTGACCAAGAAAAACTTGAATGTGACAAAAATTGAGGAGGGCAAAGATAATGTAGAACTGATCATGATAAAAGTCGAAGACAAGAACATGAAAAGTAGAAGGTTCGTGGTGACTTATGTGCCCCCAAAAACGAACGCTTGGAAAGAGAACGAGCATATAAAATGTTAGAAGATACAAGGCAACCATTAAATGAGATACTAATGAGCGGGGGTAATCTGGTAATTATGGGGGACTTCAATTGCAAAGATATTTGTTGGGAGAACATGACAGTGAGAGAAGATTTGTGGGGTAATGTACTACTGGACATGACCATGGAATATACAATGACTCAGTGAAAACACCAGATACAGAAATAACGAGGAGCCGTCGAAACTAGATTTAATATTTAGAACAGAATCTGAAATTGTGGACAAAATCCAATACAAGACACCAATTGGAAAGAGTGACCATATACTCACTGAGACTGAACTAAAGGAAGAAATATACATGTAGAGAAATGAAAAGCATAGGAAAGGGAGATTGATGTACAAGAAAACGGACTTTGCAAAACTAAAGAAATTCTTCCAGAATGCAAACTGGGAAAAATTTACATGGAAGAGACAAAAGTGGAAGAGAAATGGGATATCTTGATGGATAACTACAATGAAGGGGTGAATAGGCACGTACCAAGACAGAAGCTAGAGAGAGTGTACATTAAATGCTGGTTCAACAAAAGATGAAGTGAGGCAAAAGATAGGGGGGGGGGCAGAGCTTGGAAAAGATGGAGAAAAGATAAAAAAAAAAAATCTGGAAAATGGCAAGTTTGTATAAACTATAGAAATGAGTATGTTAAAGTGAGAAGAACATAAGAATATAAGAATAAAGGAAACTACAAGAGACCATAAGGCCTACACTAGGCAGCTCCGTATCCATCACCATCTGTCGTCCCCATCCATAAAGTTGTCTAATCGTTTTTTAAAACAACTGATAGTTTCAGCGCTTACTATATGGTTACTAAGTTTATTCCATTCATCGACCACCCTATTAGTAAACCAATTCTTGCCTATTTCCTTCTTAAATCTAAATTTGTCCAGTTTATACCCATTACTACGAGTCCTGCCCTGTTGTTTTATTATGATGACCTTGTTTGCATCTCCCTTGTTATAGCCTTTGATCCACTTGAACACTTCTATTAGATCACCCCGCACTCTGCGTCTTTCCAGAGAGTGTAAGTTTAGGTGCCTAAGCCTCTCTTCGTAAGGCAAATTTCCGAGTCCATGTATCATTTTGGTCATTCTTCTCTGTACTGATTCTAGCGAATTTATGTCCATTCTGTAGGACGGAGACCAAAACTGTACCGCATAGTCAAGGATGGGTCTAACTATCGCTAGATAGAGTTTAATAATTACCTCTGCACTTCTATTCGTTACCGTCCTAGCAATGAAACCTAATGCTTTGTTAGCTTTATTTCTGGCGCTAATGCACTGCTTCCTGGTTTTAAGATCCGGACTCACCAGAACTCCCAAGTCCCTCTCGCACTCAGATTTTTCTAAAAACGTGTTAAGATATATCTATTTTTGGGGTTGTGTAGCCCTACGTTTAACACGCTACACTTAGAGATATTGAAGTTCATTTGCCATTTCTCCGATCATGTTAACAATTTATTAAGATCATCCTGCATAATCTCTGCGTCGTCTCCTGACTTAATTAGGCGTCCTATTTTAGTGTCGTCCCCAAACTTACTAACATCACTAATTATCCCATCGTCTAAGTCATTTATGTACATAATGAACAACAAGGGACCCAAAACCGAGCCCTGGGGGACCCCGCTAGTAACATTGCCCCACCTAGATTTTATTCCATTTATGGTGACCTGCTGTTTTCTGTTACTATCCAAGCTCTAATCCATTCTAACACTTTTCCTCCTATGCCATGGGCTTTGATTTTATTTAGTAGTCTCTGGTGAGGCACCTTGTCGAACGCTTTGCTAAAGTCAAGGTAAATAACATCGTAATTTTCAGTGTTATCTGACGCCTTATATACTTTAGTGTAAAAGGATAGAAGATTAGTCACACATGACTTACCCTTGGAGGAACCATGCTGTGAATCATGAATTAAATTATGCCCTTCGATGTGTTCTCCGAGTCTATTTACTATTATTGATTCAAGCATTTTTCCTATAACCGATGTCAAACTGATTGGCCTGTAGTTGCATATAGACGATCTATCTCCCTTCTTAAAAACAGGAACAACGTTTGCCTGCCTCCAAGCAGTTAGCATAAAACCAGTGTCTACCGATTTATTGAATATTTCAGTTAACTGGTCGCAGGTTTCAAATTTACACTCCTTAAGCATTCTTGGAAAATTTTCGTCTGGACCCGGAGATTTTGTAGCTTTAAGTCTTTCAATCTGCTTGACTACTTCTTCTTTACTAATGCTGATATTAGACTACTTTCTTCATCCCCTCTGTAAATCGGATCGCAGTCAGGTACTTTATCTAACCTCTCATTAGTAAACACCGATAGAAAATAATTGTTAAACTCCTCACTCCTTTTTTTCCTCCGATTCTATCATGACATTTTCATCGTTTTTAATTGGTCCTATTCTTTCTTTATTTTTTGTTCTAGAGGTGAAAGAAACCGTTTGGGTTGGATTTTGCTTGACTGGCAATCTTGATTTCATATTTACGTTTTGCTGTACGTGTATTCCTTTTAACCAGCTTTGCCATTTCGTTATATCTTGATCTAAGGTGTGATTCCCCGTTTTTTATTTTTACGTAAAGTCCTCTTTTCATTCCGATCTCATGTTTCAATCTGTCCGTCATCCATTTGGGAGTATTATTATTTTTCCGTATTGACTTTAGGGGGATAAATATATTTTGTGCATTAATAATTAGATCAGATTGCTATACATTTCTTCAAAATCGCTGACCTGACTGTTGGGCCCTCGTCCCCAAATGACCTGACCTAAGGTATGCATATTACCCTCCGTGACCCGGCTCTTAGTACCGACCTGACTCTCAGCCCCGCAACGCGAAACGACAATGTTTGAAACGTCCGCATGACATTTCGTATTCAATTTCAAATAGGTTTTTATATTGTCAAAGTTTGCTTTCCTGAAGTCTGGTACTTGAACGTTATTCGTACTTTTTAATTTTTCCCAAATAACATTAAATCTTATTTCTTGATGATCGCTAGAGCCTAGACTATCTCCCACTATTACGCTGCTAATTTGGTGCTCATTATTTGTTAAAATTAAGTCCAGGGTATTTTGTCCCCTCGTAGGATCGGTAATCACTTGTTTTAGGAAATTATCCTGTACCACATCTAGGAATTTCTTCGCTTCATGATCTCCTATTAAATTTTCCCAGTCAATGTTTCTATTATTAAAATTTCCCATGATCACAAAGTTTTTGTACTGGGACGCTCTGTGAATTTCATGAATCAGGGGATCAGTCTGCTCAATGCTGAGGTTAGGAGGTCTATATAAGACGCCAATAATAACTTTCTTATTCTTGCCTATAATCTCTACCCAAATAGATTCCGTACAGTCCTCTTCCTTAATCGAATTGTTGATAATACAGTTTAATGTATTCTTAACGAAAAGTGCTACACCTCCCCCATTCCTGCCAACCCTATCCTTGTGAAAAAACTTATATCCTTCTATTTCGATTTCCGGAAGGAAAGAGAGGAAAAAGGAACCACGAAAAGGATATTATAGATAAATGCAAAGAGCAACCTAAGCTATTCTATCGATACGTGAATGGTAAACTTAAAAACAAATAGGAAATGTTGAAACTACGCCAAGGGAATATAGAATACACAGATGAATTAGAAATGGCCGGAGTCATGAATAATCACTTCAAATCTGTCTTCACTAGAGAGAAAACACAATATTGGGACGAAGGTAGTAAAAGGCAATCTCCCCCCCATGAGTGAGATAACAATTACACAAAAAGAAATATTGGAACAACTATCAAACCTTGACGTCAGGAAATCACATGGCCCGGATGGAATTGCAAATTAGATTGTAAAAGAATGCAAAGAAGAACTAACGGACAAAATACATAACATAATAAGTTGCTTACTTAAAGAAGGAAAAATACCAAAAGACTGGGAAAATGCTAACATTGTACCAATATGTAAAGGAGGAAACAAGGAAGAACCAATTAACTATAGGCCAGTCTCACTAACAAGCACTATAGCCAAAATTTGTGAGAAAATCATCAATAATAATAGATGGGTCTCACTTGGAGGACAACAATATAATAAACCCAAGACATTTTGGGTTCAGACAAGGAAGATCATGTACCACAAACTTAATATGTTGCTACTCAAGATTAATAGACATAGTGCAAGAAAGGAGTGGATGGGCTGATTGTGCCTTCCTGGACTTACAAAAAGCTTTTGACAAAGTACCACACAAAAAATTAAAAAAAAAAAAAAAAATGGAACATATAGGAGGGATACAAGGGAACCTACTAGAATGGATGGAGGACTTCCTGATTGGTAGAAAGATGAGAGTAGTGCTCAGAGAAAAATATTCAGATTGGAAAGAGGTGATCAGTGGAGTACCGCAAGGATCTGTATTGGCTCCAATAATGTTTGCTATTTATGTGAATGACATGGATGATGATGTGAAATGTTACATGAGCTTCTTTGCAGACGACGCCAAACTGTTAAGCAAAGTAAAAACTGAAAAAGGATTGCGAATCACTGCAGGAAGACCTGATTAAGGTATGGAACTGAAGTCAGAAATGGGAAGTAGACTTCAATATTAACAAGTGTAGTATAATGGAGTTTGGAAAAAGCAAAAATAGAATATCACGACAATATAAAATTGGAACCAAGGAGGTAAAGAAGGAGAGATCCGAAAAAGATTTGGGTGTAATTATTTCAAACGACTTGTCCTATGATAAACAGATAAACAAAATTGTCGGAGAATCCTACAACTTGATAAGATCAATGAAAATAGCATTTACATATTTGGACGAAGAAATGATTAAAAAAATATTGGTCACACTGATAAGGCCTAGACTAGAATATGCGGCGACATTGTGGTCACCCAGTACCAAAAATAATATAAAGAAAATTGAAAGAATCCAGAGAGCAGCCACAAAAATGGCACCTGCACTTGCAAACTTGTCATATGAGGAGAGATTGGCTAAACTGGAGTTACCGACTCTGGAGCAAAGAGGAGAGAGAGGTGACCTACTGACCATCTACAGAATCATGAAGGGCACAGAAATACTCGATAGAGAGGACTTGTTAAACTTGGACAAGAGAAGCACAAGAGGACATGGAAAGAAAATAAAAAAAACATAGCTACAGAAGAGATATCAAGAAAAACAGTTTTCCACGTAGAGTGGTGGACACTTGGAACAAACTGGACAATGAAATAGTGTGCGCAAAAACCATTCATGATTTTAAGAGCAAACTAGACACTGCGAGATACAAAGGCGGGACCCACGAGCGTAGCTCCCCTTCCCGCAAAATACAAGTAGGTAAACACACACACACACACACACACACACACACACACACACACACACACACACACACACACACACACACACACACACACACACACGTGTATATCCAACCAAACACTTTGGAAAGAAGCCAAGACAACGTACAATATGGTTAATAATCTGAATCTTTCTTACGAAAATATTTCTTTTGCTCTGGAAGTCTGCTTTCATTATTCAAATTACCCGCCGCTCCTCGCAGTCGTCTTGCTGCACACGGCCGTTGGATCCCATGGCACCGTGCACGAGTTCCTCATTTCATAAAATTCTTATTCTATAAACATTCATCTCCTTTGGGGAGAAAACCTTTTATCTGATCAGGTACCCAGTTAGCAGATTGCTTGTTCCCTGGACTCCAGCTCTCGACGAATGAATGAGTGACATTCAAATCAACAGGAGCCAGTTTCTTTATTAGACTTAGTGACATAACAATACTGCTGTCATCATCTCGATAGCGTTGGTGACTGACTGTTGCCGTTTTTAGATTTTCTTCCAATTTCCCCATTCGTTTCAGATTGAGTTTCAGTTCTCGGCTGCTATCCACATTTTGCGTCTCTTTTTTTTTTTTTTTGTCTTAACAAAAGGAAATTCGTGTGTAATAAAATTTGTAAGATAAAAATATATATTAATCGACCATCAACTGAAACATGTATTTGCATAATCAACATAAGGAAAGACAACGGAACTTTAAGCGGGATCTATATATGATCTTTTACATCTTCCGTGTGCTTTTGCCGTTGCTCCCCATTATATTCATAGTCAAGCAACCAACGACAGGAGACACTTAATAACTGCTGCCAAAACAGCCAACTTGGTTCTATGTGCTCGAATAGCCAGGACAATTATTAGGCATCAGTGGCAGCCAGTCGAAGTAGTGGGCTGCATTGGAAGCCGTCACCTTTACATTATGTTCTCGGTCAGCCAGAGAGACGGATGGATTACAGGAGGAGGAGGAGGAGGAGAAAGAGAGAGAGAGAGAGAGAGACAGACAGACAGAGAGAGACATAGAGACAGAGAAAGAAAGAGAGAGACAGACAGACAGAGAGAGACATAGAGACAGAGAAAGAAAGAGAGAGAGTGAAAGAGGAAGAGACTAGAGTTTTTTATAAGCACTCAAAGCTTATAACAATATTCTTTTCTTTATTATTTGAGAGAGAGAGAGAGAGAGAGAGAGAGAGAGAGAGAGAGAGAGAGAGAGAGAGAGAGAGAGAGAGAGAGAGAGAGAGAGAGAGAGAGAGAGAGGAGAGACAAAGAGAGAGAGAGGAGAGACAAAGAGAGAGACAGAAAGAGAGGGAGAGAGTGTGTGTGAAAGGGAGTGTGAGAGAGTGAATGAAAGAGATATTCTAGAGTTTTACAAGTACTTAAAGCCCCAAAAGAGGATGTTCAAAAACAAAATTTCCATATATTTCAAAGAGACATCATATGGAATAATTTCTGTAACAATAACAATGAAATGTATAAGATTATATACTGTATAATGATAAACATCAATAAGACATTATAGGAATTGCAAATAACCATATTTACAAAGATGAGTACAACGGACCCAAACACGATTACGACCACACGCAGGAGTTATCCCTCGTTCCTTAATACACGAAGTAGGCGGCTTGACCTCTTGCAGACTTTGTTATATCTTATATATAAATGAAAATGTTGTTTTCATGTTATTCTATGTTTTGATGACGTCACCACCTCGCCACAGTAA
>NC_134810.1:15202813-15215313 GCF_046742065.1 Oratosquilla oratoria | reverse complement strand
TAGAAAATCCCGGATGCCGGAGCCAAACTTAATATTCTGATTTTTTTGAAAGGCATGTTTGTTACGAATATTGGAGATTTTATAATCTTAGAGATTCTTAATATTGAGAACTATATGTATATACTTATGACGACCATGTCCGAGCACTCATACGGGTTCCCAGCTTTGTCAGAAGCCAGATTACATGGTGAAACATTATGAGAATTGGTTAGATTCTCATAGCCGATTCTCATAATATTTCGCCTTTTTAAATTTATCCTCGGAGAAGTCTGTGAAGATAGTTTTGTTTATCAATGTACATAGTTCCTTCTTCTTACTATATGAATATGCGAATGAATACAATGTACATCAATAGAGATTAACCAATAAATGAACTTCATCGATGATGGTCCTTTCAGCTAAGGCACTACCTAGAATAATAATAATAATAAAAAAAAAACACTGAAAGAAAAGGGCACCATGAGAAACAAATTGTAGAAAAATTAAACATGCGAGGTAGGAGCTCTATGAAATAAATATATAAATACACACACACACACATACACAGACAGACACACACACACACACACACACACACACACACACACACACACACACACACACACACACACACACACACACACACACACACACACACACAACACACACACACACACCACACACACACATATATACAGTTGGTATATAAACTGGTGTAGTAGAAGTGCTCCCAGTACCCAGATTGAAGTCACAGGGCCGAAATTATTTCGGTATCGCTGTGCCTCGGGTCGTTACTCTGACTCTCGTGAGCGGGGAGTTGGGTGTGTGTGTGTGTGTGTGTGCAAGGTCATAGCATTACACATAGATCGGACCTACGAGCTCTGAGCTCTCTTCCGGGAGGGAAATAGCTGTCGATCACAAGTCCAACACGTGATCCAAAGACCAAGGAGACCAAGGTGAATACACACACACACACACACACACACACACACACACACACACACACACACACACACACACACACACACACACACACACACACATATATATATATATATATATATATATAAATAAATATATATATATATAATATATATATTTAAGATTATTTCAGACAAATGAGAGAGAAGGTGGGTGGGGAAGGGCAATCACCTCTATTCCTAACACATCTTCGATTGCCCTTCCCCACCCACATTCTCTCTCATATATATATATATATATATATATATATATATATATATATATATATATATATACCTACACATATATACATATACCAAAGTTTTTTTCCACCTTTTAAGGAAGGTAGCCGAAAAAAGGCATAAAAACCACTCCCACCTATTCCATCCCTATCACACTCCACTCCCCTCCACCCTCTTCCCTCCCTCTTATCTTGGCACCTCCTGGATGACGGCTCATCCCTGCATCTCGCCCACTGCCCTGGGTCAGAAGCAGTGTCACAAGACACAGCACATCCACAGCAAGGCCGCTTCATTAAGTCGGCGACCTCCCCTCTCAGCCCCCTCATGCAGAGAAGGAGAAGACGGGGAGAAATCCCTTCGGTCTGCGTCAAATTATTTTTCACACATACACCCTTACCCCCCATCCCCCACCCATTCCACCTCATGCATCACAGCATCATCCATATACAACCTTACTCCATTCATCCCGTCTTCTCTCCTCTCCCGTCCTTTCTCAACAGACATTCCCCTCTTTCCCAAAGCCCCGTTTACCCCATCCATCCATCTTATCCTAGGTCGACCCCTCATTTTCACTCCTTCCACATTTGCCTTCCACACCTCTTTTACTAGTCTTTCTTCATTCATTCTTTCCATTTGTCCAAACCATCCCAATATTCTTTCATCAGCCCTATCTCCCAACTCCTTTTCCACCCCCGTTCTCCTCCTCACCTCCTCATTTCTCACTCTATCCAGCCTAGTAACCCCTATCATACTTCTCAGACACCTCATCTCAAACACATTCAAACTCCTTCTCTCTTCCTCTCTTATGTTTCATGTTTCTGCCCCGTACAGTGCTTTTAGCATCCATTCCCAAATGTCTATTTCTCATTACACTTTTTAATCCACCAAGGCATTTACTCGCTTCTCACAATCTGCATTATACCTCCATCTCCACTCCTCCCTTTCCTGCCACATTCGCACCCAAGCATCCAAAACTATCCACTTCTTCCAGTCTCTCTCCCTTAATACTCTCTTCTAGTCTACTGCCACTTTCTCCCCTTGTACATCTCATCACTTTCAACTTCCTTCTTTCGCACACCTTCTCAAACTCTGTCACTAACTTCCTCAATCCCTCCTTTGATCCTGCTACAAGTGCAGTGTCGTCTGTACACAACAACTGACTTATCTCCTCCTTTTCTCCATTTTCCTTAACCATCTCCAATCTCTGGCCCACTACCCTTGCATTTACCTCTCGTACCACCCCATCCATGTATGAATTAAACAGCCAGGGTGACATAACACATCCCTGACGAAGTCTCACCTTTACCTCAAACCATTCACTCTCTCCATTTCTAATCCTGACACACGCTCTATGACTCTCATAAAAACTCTTGACAGCTCTTAAAAGCTTTCCTCCTATCCCATATATCTGCAATACCTCCCGCAGTGCCTTCCTGTCTACACTGTCGTAAGCCTTTTCCAAATCCATAAAAGCCCAAAAATAAATCCATACCTTTTCCTATAGCTTTCTCACATATCTGTCTTACCACAAAAATCTGATCTACACAATCCCTATCAGTCCTAAACCCACATTGTTCATCACCAATTACTCCCTCTGTTCCTTTTCTAATTCTCTCAATCAAGACCCTCCCATAAGCCTTCCCAAATACACTTAACAAGCTGATCCCTCTGAAACAACTACACTCACACTTGTCCCTTTTCCCTTGTAAAGCGGAACTATACAGGCACTCCTCCAGTCCTCCGGCACCTTACCCTCTCTTAAGCAAACATTAAATAACCTCAGCAGCCAGTCCACCACCACTGTATCTCCTTTTCTCAGACTTTCTGCATGACACCCATCCAACCCAGGTATCTTACCTACTCTCATCATCTTAACAACTGCCTTCACCCCATCTTCTCTTATTTCTCCTCCATTTTCCTCACTCATCACTCTCATTTTCTTAGGGCTTCCCACTGCAACTACCTTTCCCTCCCTATCCTCCTTCACATTTAGCAACTCCTTAAAATATTCTGCCCATCTTCCTATTACTGCCTTCTCTTCCATTATCATCTCTCCATCTGCACCTTTTACCTTTTCCTCTCTACTTGATTTGCCTCCTCTTCCTCTCTTAACTTCTTTCCAAAACATCTTTTTATTACTTTCATATTTTTCTGTTATACTCTTACCCAATTTTATATCTGCCCTCCTCTTTGCCTCCTTTATCTTGTACTTTACTTCTCTTCTCTTTTCTTTGTACCTCTCATATGATTCACTCGTCCTATTTTGTAACCAATCTATGAAAGCTCACTTCTCTTCTACAACCTTCTTTGCTTCCTCATCCCACCACTCACTATCCTTCCTTCTATTTCCTCCCGTCCTCCTTGTTCCACACACCATCTTTGCACACCTTGTGACTCCCTCCTTGAACCATCCCCATTCCTCCTAGTTCTACTCTATCCTTCACTCCCTCCAACTCCTCTCTCAGCTTCTTCTTGTACTCCTCTTTTTCTTTCTCATTTAAGCAGTTCACTCTAAGTACCTCCCTACCTTCTGTCCTTTTCCTCTTTCTTCATCTATCCTCCACTCTCAACTTACCTTCCACTAGAAAATGATCTGATATCCCCCACTCTCTCCTCTTAGAACATGTGCATTCTTAACTCTTCCTATTATACTCCTATTTACCACTGCATAATCCATTAACGCTCTATCTTCCACCCTTCCATCCACCACCCTCTCCCATGCGTACTTATGCTTCACTTTCTTTTTAAACACTATTTGCTACCATCAACTCTCTAGACACATTTCCACTATCAACTCTCCACTAGAATTCTTTCCTGAAACTCCACACTTCCCAACCACTCCATTTATTGGTTCATTTCCTACCCTAGCATTAAGGTCTCCCAATACCACTACATTGACGTTTTTCCCTAATCCCTCTATGCACTCGTTTAAATCTATCCAGAAAGCCTCCCTTTCTTCTACACTCTTCTCACTACCAGGCCCATATGCACTTACAAAAACCTACATCTCCATTCCCAGTTTCACCTTCATCCACATTAACCTTGAAGAAACCTCCTTCCATTCCACCACACGTTTACCTGTCTCTTCACTTAGTAGTATAGCAACCCCTTCCCTCCCTCGTTCTTTCTTCACTCCTGAAACCTCCCAACTACACTCCCAAACTCACACTCACCCCTCCCTTTCCACTTAGTTTCACTCAATGCCAACACATCCATATTTCTTCTCACAAACATACTGCCTATCTCTTCCCTTTTACTCTCATCTGTACCACATCCACGCACATTAAAAGGTACTGGTTGGAAAACTCCTAGATCCTCTTATACCTTTACTTTTTTTTAGGAATGTCCCCTGTGGTGTTATAGGGAGAAGGATGCCTAGTCCTAATCCCCGTCCCGTTTTTGTCGCCTCTTACGATTCAAGTGGGAAGACTTGGTGGCAGTATTCTTTTCCCCCACCACATAAGCGCCACGTGAGGAGAGACTAACAATGTTGCGATTCAGTCGAGCTTTTTCAGCCTCAGTCTTGGAGAAATTCAATTTCTCACATGATATGAACCACCTTTGGCTGAACCTTTTCGACAACTCTGGCTCCTTCTGCTTGTCCGGAAGGTAGACCAAGCGATCATGTCAAAGGTGAGGATCTAACGCTAAGCTCCGACCGAGACCGTCACCTTGCTCTATGTACTTAGATAGCCAGGGAGTAGGGCAGTTATTGATGGCTGTTGAAATCTCACGTGTACAAATGACTTATTGTAGAGCAGTGGTTCTAGATGTTCTCTATTGTAAATGATAGCCCATTGACAATAACTAAGTCATATACAAAAGAAGAAGAAGAAAAGACATATTTGGAAAATAATATTGTGATTACCTGGCTGAGTCAATTTTTAAGGTACTGAAAAAGAGCGTATCTGTTGCTGAGAAACATCAGGATCAGATAGAAATAAAATGAAAAGCATAGTCCTAAAACATACATCGACTGTTTACGAGACGAGAGCTGCTGACGTAACTCCCTGATTGTCGCGAGCGGCACACCCTGAGGAACATCGTGTATTACAGCTTGATAACCACTAGCCGTGGAAGACATCTGTGTTCGGGAGGAGGTGCTGGTGTTACAGTTCATCAGAAACGTCCATCTGAGTTGGTATGCGCTGGAGTATTGTCTACGAACAAGACAGTGATCCTAAGGACTCCTTGCTAAGGCACGATTAAGCCTTTAAAACCAAGACGAAGAAATTCTTTTGCTCCTTGTCATTTTAATGTGTCGATGGATGGTGGTCCTCCATGGACCTCTGAGTTTTACCTGCAGATAGTCTCACCCAGGTCACAACTTTTTTTTACGTAGCCCCCTTTTTGGAAATCGACTAGTTTTGTGTTTACTCCTTTTTGTGTTCGCTGGTGACGTATTCGGAAACGTGCTGGTCTCGCAATAGCTTGGTTATGGGTTTGAACTCCATACTTCTCCCCAGCGGCGACTGCATCTGCCCCAAAAGTCCAAAAAGTGCACAATAAGGCAAAGATGACGGCTTCGGCCGCAGCTACGTACCTCCTGGCGTACGCTCCTTACCTTCTTCCTTTCTTTGCTTAATTGAAAGAGAGCAAAATTTTTTGAAAAAAAAACAGACTTAACCATAACCGCGATGAGATGCCGAGACAAGTTGAATAAGCAAGACGAGCCAAAGGAACGAAAAATCCCTCTTTTTTTCAACCGGTTCCTCTTGCGGCTGTGGGAGTAATTAATATCTTATCAACACTTGTACGTCCTCTGCTCATAATTACTTCTCGAGGAAAGCCTTCTTCGGACATGATACGGGAAATAATATTACCTCTTAATTGTTATTGCCAAAGTTGGCAACGTAAGTCTAAACTACAAGTTCTCTTTCTCAAGCGTGCGGCCAATTCAAGTGTTTTTCTTATCAGATCAACTAAAGGCTTAGAAACGTGTGAAGAATAAAACATCAGACAAGTATTTTGGAGAAAATATTCCAGATCATAATCAAATTGCAGAAGATTTTTTTTTTTTGGGGGGGGGGAGAGGGGGAGGTTCTATGTTGAGGGAACATGGGAAAATATCGAGAAGAAATAATTCAAAATTTTCAAATGAAGAGGTTACCGTTTCCAAGCGGCCGGGTCGGCAATGAGGGTGGGAGGGAAGAACAGTGACTGTGAAAATGATAAGAAAATGAGTGTGTGAATGTATGTGATTCACCATGGTCTTTGGATCACGTGTTGGACTCGTAATCGACAACTATTTCCCTCCCGGAAGAGTGAGTGAGTGAGTGTGAGTGTGAATGTGTATGTGTGTGTGTGTGTGTGTGTGTGTGTGTGTGTGTGTGTGTGTGTGTGTGTGTGTGTGTGTGTGTGTGTGTGTGTGTGTGTGTGTGTGTGTGTGTGTGTGTGTGTGTGTGTGTGTGTGTGTGTGTGTGTGTGTGTGTGTGTGTGTGAATGTGTGTGTGTGTGTGTGTGTGTGTGTGTGTGTGTGTGTGTGTGTGTGTGTGTGTGTGTGTGTGTGTGAGAGAGAGAGAGAGAGAGAGAGAGAGAGAGAGAGAGAGAGAGAGAGAGAGAGAGAAAGAGAGAGAGAGAGAAGAGAGAGAGAGAGAGAGAGAGAGAGAGAAAGAGAAAGAGAGAGGTGAGAGAGAGAGAGAGAGGTGAGAGAGAGAGAGAGGTGAGAGAGAGAGAGGTGAGAGAGAGGTGAGAGAGGTGAGAGAGAAAGAGAGGTGCGAGAGAGAGAGAGAGGTGCGAGAGAGAGAGAGAGGTGAGAGAGAGATAAGAGAGAGAGAGGAGAGAGAGGAGAAAAGAGAGAGAAAGGAGAAGAGAGAGAAGATAGAGAGAGGAGAAGAGAAAGAGAGGAGAAGAGAGGAGAGTAGAGAATAGAGAGGAGAGTAGAGAATAGAGAGAAAAGAGTAGAGAATTGAGAGAAGCGAAGAGAGTAGAGAATAGAGAGAAGAGAGAAGAGTAGAGAATAGAGAGAAGAAAGGAGAGTAGAGAATAGAGAGTAGAAAGGAGAAGAGAAGAGAGGAGAAAGACATAGAGATAAAGAGATAGAGAGAGGAGAAGAGAGATAAAGAGAGAGAAGAGAGAGAGAAAGGAAGAGAGAGAAGAGAGAGAGAGGAGGAGAGACAGAGGAGGAGAGAGAGAGAGGAGGAGAGAGAGGAGAATAGAGAGGAGAATAGAGGAGAGTAGAGAGAAGAGAGGAGAGTAGATAATAGAGAGGAGAGTAGAGAATAGAGAGAAGAGGGTAGAGAATAGAAAGAAGTGAAAAGAGTAGAAAATAGAGAGAAGAGAGAAGAGTAGAAAATAGAGAGAAGAGAGTAGAGTAGAGAATAGAGAGTAGAAAGGAGAAGAGAAAAGAGGAGAGGAGAAAGGCAGAGATAGAGATAGAGACAGAGATAGAGAGAGGATAAGAGTGAGAGAGAGAAGAAAAAGAGATGAGAAGAGGTAAACAGAGGAGAAGAGAGAGAGAGGGGAAGGGAGAGAGGAGAAGAGAGAGGAGAAGAGAGGAGAGTAGAGAAAAGAGAGAAGAGAGGAGAGTAGAGAATAGAGAGTAGAAAGGAGAAGAGAAGAGAGGAGAAAGACATAGAAATAGAGAGAGAGATAGATAGAGAGAGGAGAAGAGAGAGAGAGCAGAAGAGAGAGGAGAAGAGAGAGAGAGGAGAAGAGAGAGGAGGAAAGAGAAGAGAAGAGAGAGAGAATATGGAGAAGAGAGGAGAGTAGAGAGTAGAGAGTAGAGTAGATAATAAAGAGAAGAGAGTAGAGAATAGAGAGAAGAGTAGAGAATAGAGAGAAGAGAGTAGAGTAGAGAATAGAGAATAGAAAGAAGAAGAGAAGAGAGGAGAAAGACAGAGATAGAGAGATAGGTATATATATATATATATATATATATATATATATATATATATATATATATATATATATATATATATATATATATATATATATATATATATATATAGAGAGAGAGAGAGAGAGAGAGAGAGAGAGAGAGAGAGAGAGAGAGAAGACAGGAGAGTAGATAGTAGAGAGTAGAGGATAGAAAAGAAGAGAGAGAGAGAGAGAGAGAGAGAGAGAGAGAGAGAGAGAGAGAGAGAGAGAGAGAGAGAGAGAGAGAGAGAGAGAGAGAGAGAGAGAGAGAGAGAGAGAGAGAGCTTAATGACACCCTTCCGGGGCAGAGTCATGCCGCATTATTTTAATATTAAAGATTAATTTTCACTGGAAAAAGTTACCCCTTTTTAATTTCTACTATCTATTCATTCTTCTACCGTTATTAGATCTCTTCTTTATCGGCTCTATGACTACTTCATGGCTGCAATATTGTCTCTAAGGATAGAGGCCCTGGTTATTGAAAGATAAGAAATATTTATTTTGTGTTACCAGTATGTCACGTACCGGTAGGCCTGAGTTCTAATCCAAATACTTTTTGTGTCTACTATTTCCTTTGGCACACTTAAGAAAAGTAACATGTTAGCGCCTCCTGGCGTAAGCATCTCACTTTTAGTGTTCTCTTGTTCCAGCCAGCAGCCTCAAAGTTTTCTTTTTCTCGGTTGAGTCCAAAAACAAGGTCAAATGTCTGAAAAGAGTTTCCTCCTCCTCCGCACCAAAGTTGGCTAACAACAAATTTGACCTCGTGCAGCAATATCTTTGAATTTTGCTTTTATATTCAAGTTTATTTGTTCAATGGTGCAAAAGCGCACTTTGCTATGTAGAGGGGCCTGAAAGGTAATGACTGTTCAAATGTGCTGTGACAATCGCTCAACTGGGTGAACAACTCGTTCATCTTTCTCCCTCCTGCTCTGCGTATCATCCCCGACAAACTCTCAAGTATACACACACACACTTGGTTTATTCAAGACGTCTTCCTCTAGATAATATCTCTAGAATGGAGCTGATTTTTTTTTATTTTTCTTCTTCTTCATTGGTCTTGCCTTTTTCAGGGCTTTTTCAAAATAATGATCAAAAGCGTTTCGCGAAGTTTCGTGTCAGTTACAAATTACTATTCAAGCCATCGAATAGCTGTACTGGTACTCCCTAAAGTGTTTTATTTTATATTTTTCTCGATCCTATCTTCTTTCCTGATTTCTTTGTTTTATATATATATATATATATATATATATATATATATATATATATATATATATATATACATATATATATGTGAGGTGGCAAAATGAAAAGTTAAGGATAGAGTAGTGAGTTTATTCAGAGCCAGAGGTTTCGACCTGGTTAAACTCATTACTCTAGCCTTAACTTTTCATTTTATCACCTCACCTATATATATCTGTCAATGTTTCCTTACATACACACTCACACACACACACGCACACACACACACACACACACACACACACACACACACACACACACACACACACACACACACACACACACATATATATATATATATATATATATATATATATATCCTATCCGAGAGTTGACACCTTGACGTGGTGGATAGGCTTCAGAATCTCCATGATTACAAAAGCTATGTCGATAGAGAGGAAATCTCTGCAGGGTCATCCATATCGAACAGGTTTTGTAGGAAAGATCAGACAAAGAGCAGCTCAAACAAACACAGTTGCAGGACCCACTGCTAACTGGCACGTCCCTGATGGCAAACAGGGAAATTCCTCATAGATATATGGGGTACCGTCATAATGACGGCGTGGACCATTGGGCACCCTATAGACATAGGGCTTCACCGAATATAATGAATAAGGTGACACCAGAGAAATAGCTCACCAGAAACCAGTTGGCAAGGAGGTGAGATTACTGCCAACCCCCCTTCATAGCCAACATGAATATGAATAGCACAATCAAAAGAAAACCGGGCGTTCCTGTTGGATCATCGTCACCTAAAGGTCCAACCGCATTGCCTCGTGTGCTTACGGGCAGTGTGCCACCGAATGTGAGTAAGCACTGTCCAAGCAGATCCAAGTCTTGGACATTAAACAACATGAAGAAAATAAAGATCTATACTTACAACGTAAGAAGTCTCTCAGAAGACCACAGACTGGAGAGTTTAATGGAAGAACTAGACAACATCAAATGGGACATCGTAGGACTGAGCGAAGTCCGAAGAACGGAAGAAAAGCTGGTACAATTACAAGATGGTCACCACCTGTTCTACTATAGAGGTAAGGACAAAGAAAGATCTAGTGGAGTAGGATTCTTGATCAACCGAGAGGTTGCGGGTAACGTAATCAAATTCAGTAGTTTATCGGACAGGGTAGCTTGGATTGTGATTAGGCTTTGTAAAAGGTACACTCTAAAAATAGTTCAGGTCTATGCACCAACTTCACAGAGTTCAGACGAGGAAATTGAGTCCTTCTATGATGATTTAAGTCAAGTAATGGATCAAGAAAAAAGTAAGTACACTTTGGTAATAGGAGACTTTAATGCTAAAGTAGGGAAGAAGATGGGAGATGAGACGTGCATTGGGAAGTTTGGAGTAGGTGAAAGAAATGACAGAGGTGAGATGTTAGTCAATTTTGCAGAGAACTACAATATGGGGATAATGAACACTTTCTTTCAAAAGCGTGTAGGTCGTAAATGGACGTGGAGAAGTCCAAATGGAACAACAAAAAACGAAATAGGCTTCATATTAGGAGATGAGAGCAAAAGCGTTAGCAATGTTACGGTGATAAATAAAGTCAACATAGGGAGTGACCATAGAATGGTAGGATGCACAGCTAAATTCAACTTCAGAGCCGAGAGAAATAAACTAGTTTTAAAAAGGAAAATAAGCCTTGCAAAGGTTAAGGATAATAAAAAGAAATTTCAGTTAGAAATTAAAGATAGATTCGAAGCTCTAAGAACTAACGAAGACACCGTGGAAGATATAAATTTGAATTTAGTGAATATCATTAAGGAATCAGCAGAGAAAGTAGGAAGTACAAAAAACATTAGAGAAAACAAATACTCCAAAGCTATAAATGACCTAATTAAAAGAAGAAGGAACATGCAGATTAAAAGCAGTAGAGATGAAATAGAAAGAGTAGAACTAAACAAGCTTATCAACAAAAGGCAAAGATTAGAGAAAAGAAAGAGAAACATGGACGAAATAGAAGAAACTATTCGGAAAGGTAAAAGTATCAAAGTGACCGAGCGTAAACATGCTTTAGGAAGACAGCAGATATGTTTGAAAGATAGAAATGGAGAAATAATTAGATGTAGAGACAAAATGGTAAAAAGAGTAGAAGAATTCTACCAAGAGCTTTACTCGTCGAAGGCCGTAGTTGAGTCAGTAAATTCATGTGTAGACGTTAGTAGTGTACCAGAGATTACAAAGGAAGAAGTAGAATTTGCTCTAAAAACTATGAAAAGAGGAAAAGCACCTGGGGAAGATGGTATATCAATAGATCTACTGAAAGACGCTGGTGAATTAGTTCATATTAAATTAGCTGAGTTGTACACCCAGTGCTTACGTCAAGAGAGCGTTCCGGATGCGTGGTGCAATGCTATAGTGATTTTGATTCATAAAAAAGGAGACCAGAAAGACCTTAGTAACTATCGACCGATTAGCTTGCTATCAAACGTATATAAAGTATTCTCCAAGATCCTTACAAATAGACCGAGTCAAGTTTTAGATGGAAACCAACCGAGAGAACAGGCAGGCTTTAGAAGCGGATATTCAACTCTAGACCATTTGCAGGCGATAAACCAACTAATCGAGAAAACGACAGAATATAATATACCTCTGTGTTTAGCTTTTGTAGATTACGAGAAGGCCTTTGATTCAGTAGAACAAATAGCAATACTAAACTCGCTACGCAAACAGGGTACAAACGAACAGATCGCAAGAGTTTTAGAAAAGATTTATTCGAAAGGTACCGCTATAGTTCGACTTCATAAAGACACAGAAAAGATCAAAATCGAGAAAGGAGTACGGCAAGGCGATACAATTTCACCCAAACTATTTACAGCTTGTTTAGAAGATATTTTCAGAAGGTTGAGTTGGGAAAAGAAAGGTTTGAAGATTAATGGCGAATATTTGAACCACCTAAGATTTGCAGATGACATAATTCGTATTTCAGAAAGAGCAGACGACTTGCAAGATATGCTGAGTGATCTAAACAAAGAAAGTATCAAAGTAGGTTTAAAAATGAATAAGAGTAAAACCAAAGTAATGTTCAACACGAAAGTTCAAAGTAAAGAGATTGTAATTGATGATGAGAGTCTTGAGGAAGTTGAAGAGTATAATTATTTAGGTCAGATGGTGAAGGTGACGAAAGATCATGATAACGAGATAAAAAGACGCATTACAATTGGTTGGAAAATGTTTGGTAAGTATTGTAAAATCCTGAGAGGCTCTCTATCTTTATG
>NC_134810.1:15190313-15192813 GCF_046742065.1 Oratosquilla oratoria | reverse complement strand
CGGATGGACGGCGATGACTGGAGCTCCGAAGAAAAAGTGAAATTTTCGTGGATCTCAACGTCAAGGAAGTACCTTTTTGCATTTACAGGGAAGGGGAAAGCTCGTGGTGTAGTGGGAAGGTGATGAAAAAGGAGAAGGGGAGGGATTACTGAGGGAAATGGAAGGAAATGAAAAAGGAGAGGACTTGGTCCAGGCAGGCAGACGCCATATAAACAAACGCGGCCCAGAGAAGGTGAACCAAAAACTAAAGAAATAGAAGTATTAAAAAGACAGTTAAAAGAAGTAAAAGATGAGAATGAGGAATTAAAGAATAATAATAAAGAGAATAAAGAATCCATAGCAAAAGAAGCACAGGGGTTGGAAAAAAATCCAAGAAAACAACAAAGTTGCATTTCATGATATAGTAAAACAGCAAATGAAAGAACAAACTGAAGACACAGTTATTAAAGTGATGAGACAAAAATAGAATATAGTAAGAGACTTAGTAGATAAAAAGAAATGTATAATTATTTTAGGGATGGAAGAAAAGTATAATCTAAATAGGACTACACGAATTAAAGAGGAAAAAGAAAAAGTAAACAGTTTATTAGAATTAATTCAGGAAGATGAACCTGAAATAAGGAAACAAATTGAAGAAATGTATAGGCTTGGAAATTATAGTACAGATAAGACCAGACCAATTAAGCTTAAATTCAGGTCACAAACAACAGCAGAGAATATCTTAGCGAAAACAGGGAAACTAGCAAACAGTGAACAATGTAAAAAGGTATGGATATAAAGAGAAATGAATAAAGAGGAAAGAGAGGAAGAAAAAAAAACAAGAAGCTAAGGAAAAAACGAGAACAGAAAAGAGTCAGAAAAAGAGGAATTTTATTGGAAAGTAGTGAATATGAAAGTGAGGAGATGGGTCATAACAGAGAAAAACAAAAGGGAAACAGAAAATACAATGGAAGTAGCAGAAAATTAAGAGTGTCTTACACAAATATAGATGGATTAATAACAGGATTGAACGAACTGAATAATTATCTGAAGGAAAAACAACCGGATATAATGGAAATTGTAGAGACAAAATTAAAAGGTCCACTACCACCCAACAGTGTAGGACATGATGCATATAATTATTGGATTAGAAACAGAGAGACAAAACAAGGGGGTGGGGTTTTGTTTCTGACTAAGGATATAAACGTGAGGAGTGTCACATATGGAAAGAATAGAGTAGAGATGATTATGATCGAAGTGGAAGACAGAAATAAGAGCAGAAAGTTTGTAATAAATTATGTGGCTCCAAAAACAGCCTCGTGGGAAGAGAGTGAACATAAAAGTATGTTAGAAGACACAAGGATAATATTAAATAAGATAATGGAAGATTGAGGAAGAATAGTTATGATGGACGACTTTAATTGCAAAGAAATCTGCTGGGAAGAGATGGCAGTAAAGGGTGGAGACGACTCATGGGGAAATGTTCTACTTGAGATGATTATGGACCATGCAATGACATAATGGATTCAAGAGAACACTAGGTATAGAAATAAAGAAGAACCATCGAGACTAGATCTAATAATCACATCAGAACCTGAAATAGTGGAAAAGATTGAATATAAGACACCAATAAGTAAAAGTGACCACATATTGATTGAACTGGAACTCAATGAGGAAAAATACATGAAAAGAAATGAACAATATAGAAAAGGAAGATTGATGTATGAATTTTTTTTTTCATCAAATAAGAGAATTCTTTTAAAAAGAAAAATGGGAAAGAATATACAAAGAGGAAACAACAGTGGAAGAGAAATGGAATATTTTGACAAAAAATTATAAAAAAAAAAAGGAGTGGAAAAGTATGTCCCAAGATAAAAGCAAGAAAAAGAATATGTAAAATGCTGGTACAACAAAAGTTGTAGGGAGTTAAAAGACAAAAAAGACAAGGCTTGGACAAAATGGAAAAAAAAACAAAAGACCTGAACAATGGAAAGTATATACTAGTTATAGAAATGAATATGTACAAGTGCGCAGAGAGGAAAAGAGAAACTATGAAAAATATGTTATAGAAAAATGTAAAGATCAACCAAAACTATTCTATAGATTTGTAAACAAACTGAAAAACAAACAAGAATTAGGAATTAGAGAAAGTAAGACAAGGAGTTGAATACACAGAGGAAATAGAAATGGCAGAAATTATGAACAAGCATTTTAAATAGGTGTTTACAAGGGAGAACATACTACCTGGAGAGATCGAATGGGAAGAGAAAGTCCCCCCTATGAAAAAATAGAAGTAACAAAGAATGAAATAATGAAACACTTGAGTAATCTTGATGTCAGAAAATCACATGGACAAGATGAAATAGCAAACTGGATTTTGAAAGAATGCAGGAATGAACTGGCAGACAAAATACATAGCATAATAAACAGTTTCTTGAAAGAAGGAAAAGTTCCAAAAGATTGGAAAAGAGCAAATATAGTACCTATATATAAAGGGGGAAATAAAGAAGACCCTACCAAC
>NC_134810.1:15172813-15180313 GCF_046742065.1 Oratosquilla oratoria | reverse complement strand
TTCTCTCTTTCTCTCTCTCTCTCTCTCTCTCTCTCTCTCTCTCTCTCTCTCTCTCTCTCTCTCTCTCTCTCTCTCTCTCTCTCTCTCTCTACTTCTACGGACCAAGTCACTTGGGGGTTCTGTTACCCTCCTAAAGCCTCTCCTGGACCACCTCTATGATTCGAACTCCTCGGTGAGATATTGTCCTCAAGGATGAAAGCGCCAATTGTCGCTGGCGAAATGCACGCACGCACACACACACACACACACACACACACACACACACACACACACACACACACACACACACACACACACACACACACAATCACACACACACACAATCACACACACACACAATCACACACACACACACACACACACACACACACACACACACACACACACACACACACACACACACACACACACACACACACACACACACACACACACACACACACACACACACACACACACACACACACACACACACACACACACACACACACACACACACACACACACACACACACACACACACACACATTCGTCGGATGGACGGCGAAGATTAGAGCTCCGAAGAAAAAGTGAAATTTTCGTGGATCTTAACGTCAAGGAAGTACCTTTTTGTATTTACAGGGAAGGGGAAAGCTCGTGGTGTAGTGGGAAGGTGATGAAAAAGGAGAAGGGGAGGGATTACTGAGGGAAATGGAAGGAAATGAAGAAGGAGAGGACTTGGTCCAGGCAGGCAGACGCCATATAAACAAACGCGGCCCAGAATTCAGCGACAAGGGACTAACAAAAGTGTAAAGATTAGAAATATAGATAAAAGCAGCAAAATGGAATGGGAAGATAACAATTTCCAAGGAATTAATGTGTGGGTGGGGAGAGCCAACCCTCCCCGATTAGCAAACCTAGAAGAAAAATTTGAAAAAATTGTCAAACATTGGGAGGAAAGGTTCGGTGAATTCACGAAGATCACGCAGATAGTTGAAAAACTAGAATAATTAGAGAAGGTGAACCAAAAACTAACTAAAGAAATAGAACTATTAAAAAGATATATATACATATATATGCATATATACATATATATGCATATGTACATATAAAGATAAGACCAGACCAATTATGATTAAATTCAGGGCAAAAACGACAGCAGAGAATATCTTAGCGAAAAGATGGAAACTAGCAGTGAAAAATATAAAAAGGTATGGATAAAAAGAGAAATGAATAAAGAGGAAAGAGAGGAAGAAAAAATGAAAAGACAAGAAGCTAAGGGAAAAAACTAGAACAGAACAGTCAGAAAAAGAGGAATTCTATTGGAGAGTAGTGAATATGAAGGTGAGGAAATGGACCATAACAAAGAAAAACAAAAGGGAAACAGAGAATACGATGGAAATAGCAGAAAATTAAGAGTGTCTTACACAAATTTAGATGAATTGATAACAGGATTGAATGAACTGAACGATTATCTGAAGGAAAAAGAACCGGACATAATGGGAATTGTAGAGACAAAATTAAAAGGTCCACTACCACCCAACAGCATAGGACATGATGCATATAATTATTGGATTAGAAACAGAGAGATAAAACAAGGGGGTGGAGTTATGTTCCTGACTAAGAAGGATATAAACGTGAAGAGTGTCACATATGGAAAGAATAGAGTAGAGATGATTATGATAGAAGTAGAAGACAGAGATAAGAAGAGCAGAAAGTTTGTAATAAATTACGTGCCTCCAAAAACAGCCTCGTGGGAAGAGAGTGAACATAAAAGTATGTTAGAAGACACAAGGATAACATTAAATAAGATAATGGAAGATGAAGGAAGAATAGTTATGATGGGCGACTTTAATTGCAAAGAAGTCTGCTGGGAAGAGATGACAGTAAAGGGTGGAGAAGACTCATGGGGAAATGTTCTACTTGAGATAATTATTGACCATACAATCACACAATGGATTCAAGAGAACACTAGGTATAGAAATGAAGAACCATCGAGACTAGACCTAATAATCACATCAGAACCTGAAATAGTGGAAAAGATTGAATACAAGACACCAATAAGCAAAAGTGACCACATATTGATTGAACTGGAACTCAATGAGGAAAAATGCATGAAAAGAAATGAACAATATAGAAAAGGAAGATTCATGTATGAAAAAATAAATTTGGATAAAATAAGAGAGTTCTTTCAAAAAGAAAACTGGGAAAGAATACACAAAGAGGAAACAACAGTGGAAGAGAAATGGAATATTTTTACAATTTATAAAAAAGGAGTGGAAAAGTATATCCCAAGAAAAAAAAAAAATGTAAAGTGCTGGTACAACAAAAGTTGTAGGGAGTTAAAAGACAAAAGAGATAAAGCTTGCACCAAATGGAAGAAAGACAGAAGACCTGAAAAATGGAAAATATATACTAGTTATAGAAATGAATATGTACAAGTGTGCAGAGATGAAAA
Source organism: Oratosquilla oratoria (assembly GCF_046742065.1). Lineage (NCBI taxonomy): Eukaryota > Metazoa > Arthropoda > Malacostraca > Stomatopoda > Squillidae > Oratosquilla > Oratosquilla oratoria. Next base: position 15,177,876 of record NC_134810.1, on the reverse strand, counting down.
GAGAAAATATGAAAAAGATGTTATAGAAAAATGTAAAGATCATCCAAAACTATTTTACAAATTTGTAAACAACAAACTGAAAAACAAACAAGATTTAGAGAAATTACGACAAGGAGAAGTTGAATACACAGAGGAAATAGAAATGGCAGAAATTATGAACAAGCATTTTAAATAGGTGTTTACAAGGGAAAGCATACAACCTGGAGAGATCGAATGGGAAGAGAAAGTCCCCCCTATGAAAGAAATAGAAGCAACATAGAATGAAATAATGAAACACTTGAGTAATCTTGATGTCAGAAAATCGCATGGACCAGATGAAATAGCAAACTGGATTTTGAAAGAATGCAGGAATGAACTGGCAGACAAAATACAAAGCATAATAAACAGTTCCTTGAAAGAAGGAAAAGTTCCAAAAGATTGGAAAAGAGCAAATATAGTACCTATATATAAAGGAGGAAATAAAGAAGACCCTACCAACTATAGACCAGTCTGTCTAACAAGTGCAATAGCAAAAATTTGTGAAAGAATGATCAAATGTAGATGGATAAAGTATTTAGAAAAAAACAACGTGCTAAATCCAAGGCAATTTGGATTCAAACAAGGAAGATCATGCGTCACCAATTTAATATGTTTCTATTCAAGGCTAATAGATATAATACAAGAAAGAGATGGATGGGCTGATTGTGCATTTCTAGACCTAAAAAAAGCCTTTGACAAAGTACCACATAAGAAGTTGCTTGAGAAATTAGAAACTGAAGGAGGAATACAGGGCAAACTGATTAAATGGATGGAAGACTTTTTGCAAGAAAGAAAAATGAGAGTAGTGATAAGAGACAAACACTCTAATTGGGATGAAGTAATAAGTGGTGTTCCACAAGGAACAGTTCTGGCCCCAATAATGTTTGCTATATATATTAATGATATGGATGAAGAAATTGAAAGTTATATGAGCTTCTTTGGAGATGATGCAAAACTGTTAAAAAAAATGAACACTGAAGAAGATTGTGAGTCACTACAGAGTGATCTCAATAAAGTATGGGAATGGAGTAGGAAGTGGGAGATGGAGTTCATTACTAAGAAGTGTAGTATAATAGAATTAAAAAGAAAAGAATAATAGGATCATATAAATTGGGAGAAGAAGGAATTAAAAAAAGTAGAAAATGAGAAAATGAGAAGGACCTGGGAGTCATTATTATGAATAATATGTCACCTGAGAAACATATAAACAAGATTTTTTGAGAAACTTATAATTTAATAAGAACAATCAAAGTGGCATTTACATACCTGGATGAAAAAAATGGTGAAGAAAATACTTATCACTTTGATAAGACCAAGATTGGAATATGCAGCAACGATGTGGTCACCAAGTACAAAAAAATGTATAAAAAAAACTTGAAAGAATACAAAGAGCAATCACAAAATTGGCACCAACACTTTAAAAACCATCATATGAAGAGAGACTAGCAAAACTTGAGCTACAGACATCAGAGCAAAGAAGAGAGAGAGGAGATTTGATAACTATTTATAGAATCATGAAAGGCATAGAAACTATTGATAGAGAGGATCTAATATAATGGAATGAAAGAAATACAAGAGGACACGGAAAGAAAATCAAGAAAGACAGCTATAGAAGAGATCTGAAACAGCTTTCTTCACAGAGTAATAGATAGTTGGAGCAAGTTAGATGAGAAAGTGGTGTGTGCAAAGACAATACATGAATTTAAAAATAGTTGAGATAAAATGAGATATGAAGACGGTACACCATGAGCATAGCTCCCCTTCCCGTAAAATACAACTAGGTAAATACACACACACACACACACACACACACACACACACACACACACACACACACACACACACACACACACACACACACATATATATATATATATATATATACACATATATATACATATATATATATATATATATATATATATATATTTATATATATATATGTATACATGTATATATATACATATTTATATATAATATATGTGTATACATATATATTTTTATATATATATATATATATATGTATACATATATATATATATATATATATATACATACATATATCAAGTAGAAATCACTGTTGGAGTAGAAAAGACTGGAAACGGGGAACCTATATATTTCGATTGCAAACTGCAATCCTCTTCAGTAGATACAATTAAGAGAGAGCGTGCTGCATAAGTAGCACCCTTAACAAAAGAAAGGGGAACATGAGAAGAGGTCTCTACCCTCGGCTCGCTCCGTATGTGAGGTCAGGAGGCAAATGAGTTTTCAATAGGTTGGTGATGAAGAGTCCGGGCATTATATCCGGAGACCATTGCCCCTTTGAAATATTCATGTTGGGCTGATGGTCTCCGGATATAATGTCCGGACTCTTCATCACCAACCTATTGAAAACTCATTTGCCTCCTGACCTCACATACGGAGCGAGCCGAGGGTAGAGACCTCTTCTCATGTTCCCCTTTCTTTTGTTAAGGGTGCTACTTATGCAGCACGCTCTCTCTTAATTGTATCTACTGAAGAGGATTGCAGTTTGCAATCGAAATATATAGATTCTCCGTTTCCAGTCTTTTCTACTCCAACAGTGGTTTCTACGTGATTGACAAATGTGTGATTACATTTTTCACCTGTAATATATATATATATATATATATATATATATATATATATATATATAAATATATATATATTTATATATATATATATATATATATATATTTACTGGATATGTACATAAAAGGAAAAAATACGTCACCCACAAAATTATAACTATGAAGGCAACTCTATGTAAGTATGCTGATATAAGTGGCAAAGGGAGGAACGAGGTAAGACTAAACATAAGTAAGAGAGAACTCATATGATATTGGAAACGATAAATTATTGATCCTGAAAATGATGAAGGAGGAAACCCAAGAGTGAAAGTAGATAACAACAAAATCGAAAACATTAAGGATGAAGCCAACTACAGAAATATAAAATTAATCTTAAAAGATATGTTAAACTAAAACATATGATATTCCTGCCTATACAGAAATGTCTTCATTATTCACATTGGTGAATATGTAGTCTATTTTTGAGTTTTTGAATTTAATAAAATTCAAGTTGTGTGTTTGACTTGAATATAAACGGTTTCTTGTATCCGGTTTCATTATGATATGCAAGAGATGACAGCCAAAATAACAAAATTTGTAACACAGACGGTAAGACATCCATAGCTGAAACATGACTATCCCAGATATAATCAAATAATCAGATACAAATAATGTGCATTTTAACGTTCAACCCGGGCACCCCTTAGCGTAAGAGGGGGACCCTGGGTTCAAAGCCCCAGGTAAAGGACCGTGTTTGATACAGGACACGGGAAGATGGCGGCAGATATACAGTGCTACGGAGAAGTCGGAATGCACAGACGATGAAGACAAATTATACTCGTTCGAAATGGAAAAATTCTAGCATAAGTTAAGGATTGGCTGCCTCTATTTTACACCTTTTAATGTAGTAAATGGTATGAGGGGCAATGATGATGGTGGAGATAATGTGTGGATGATGTTAATTATGACATTAATAGTGATAATGATGACGTCGGTGATGTTAACAGCAAACATAAACATCAAGAACAGTAAGAACAAACAATAACAAAAAGCAAAAACCATGAAACATTTTTTTTTATTGTAATCATACTAATGCAGTTATTGATAACATTAGTCAATATTGAATGATGATAATATAACCTAATGTAATTATTAACAAATATCAATATGAACTAATGTTAGTTGACTACAGTGATTAAAGGCAATGTTAATAGAAAAGATGACTATGATAGTGATAATAATAATAAAATATTTTATAATAACTCTCATCTCAGAAGTTGGGGCAATATTATCATAACCTTAATTAGACAACAGTTTAATATGAAGAGAAGGAAAACACATGGATGGAGTGGGCGGTAGGGGTGGAGAGGAGGAGGAGGAGGAGGAGGAGGAGGAGGAGGAGGAGGAGGAGGAGGTGGAGGAGGGGGAGGAGGAGGAGGAGGAGAGGAGGAGAGGATGGAAGGGGAGGGGGCAATTCTGGTGAGGAGTGGGTAAGGACCAAGTATATAAAGTGAGCGTCAGGGCACGTCGGCCCCAAACGTCCCTAATCTTGTGGATCCCGTCCGTCCTTCCTTCTCTCACGTTCTCACGTCTGCCTTCACATTCGACAGTGAGAGGTGAGTACAGTGACTTGTCATCTTACTCTCGCGTTTTTTTTTTTTTTTTGTCTCTCGTTTAGAAATTCAGACGAATCTAGGAAACCGGATAGCTACTAGCGGGACCCAAGATTTCTTAGTCGAGGTAACAGGTCCGAATGCCAGTTTACAGGGTTACGACCTGAAGGGTAAAAGAGTAAGGGGTCATCTCCGTGAGGTGCAATTGCCCATTTTTAGGGAAAGTCAGTTATTACCTCCAAACCTTCTATACCCCCAAAAAGAAATGATATATATATATGTGTATGTATATATATATATATATATATATATATATATGTATGTATGTATTGGAAAACTGTAAACACCAGATTCAATTGAAGGGTTTATATAAACCCTTCAATTGAATCTGGTGTTTACAGTTTTCCAATATGGATCCCAGATTCCAAATCTTCTCTTACATATACAGTACTTACTCTTACTCCGCTGGTCTTCGGGCCACTTGGTGATCCATAACCGCTTTCGAAGCGTCTCGCCATATATATGTATATGTATATATATGTATATGTATATATATGTACATATATATATATATATATATCTATATATATATATATTTTCACACACACACACACACACACACACACACACACACACACACACACACACACACACACACACACACACACATATATATATATATATATATATATATATATATATAATGTGTGTGTGTGTGTGTGTGTGTGTGTGTGTGTGTGTGTGTGTGTGTGTGTGTGTGTGTGTGTGTGTGTGTGTGTGTGTGTGTGTAGCTATGTCCGCCCTACGAGTTCTCTTGGTCCGAACCATCACTGCATCGATTCTA
>NC_134810.1:15150313-15162813 GCF_046742065.1 Oratosquilla oratoria | reverse complement strand
CCTCCTCTCCATAATCCTCATTTTCCTCCTGATTTGTTCCTCCTACTCTTCATTCTCTCTTCTTAACCCTCCTCATAGTTGTTTCTTTTCTTCCTCCTCCTCTTCCTTTTTCTTCCTCCTCCTCTTCCTTCTCCTCTTCTTCTTCCCCCTCCTTCTCCTCAGTATCCTTCTACAATCGTTCTTCCTAGTTTTTATGTCCCCAAGGTATTATTCATTCACTTTTTTTTATTCCTATAAAAAAATTTCTTGTGTTTTGTTGGAAGAAATTTTGGTTTCTGTTTATTCTCCACATCCCATCACCATCATAGTTTCATCTTTCACCTTCCTATATTCTTTCTCCTCGGTTCTGTTTACCCATCATGCCATCTCCTTCACTTCCTCCTCCTCCTTCTTCTCCTCCTCCTTCTCCTCCTCTTTTTTCCTCCTTCGCGTCCTCTTTCTCTTTTATAGTCTTACCTTTCACTTTCCTATATTCTTTCTCCTCGGTTCTGTTCCCCCATCATGCCCTCTCCCTCATTTCCTCCTCCTCCTCCTTCTCCTCCTCTTTTTTCCTCCTTCGCGTCCTCTTTCTCTTTTTCCTCCTCATTCTCTTGCACATAATTTTTTCCTTATTCGATTCTTCTTTCTCTTTAACCTTCCTTCCCTTTTTCTTACTCCTTTATTTACTCATTTTCCCTCACCTGATCTATTCTTTTTTATCCCCACTTCTCATTTTTCGCCATCCTACTTCCATCTTTTTCCCCTCTCTCCTCTTTTTCCCCTCTTCTTTCTTTGCTCTTCCCCCTAGTGTTTCTCTCTCCTTCCCCCTCTCCAGTTTCACGTCTATTTCCTCTCTATTCCATTCCCCTTATCCTCCCCTCATCCGCTTTCTTCTTTTTCTACTTTCTCTTCACCATTCTCTCACTCTCTTCTCTCCCCTCTCTCTAACTCGCCCCTTCCTTCTCTATTCCTCCATTTCCTTTCTCTGTTAATCGAGATGACGCCTTTATACGCCTTTATCCTCCCTCCCTCCCTCCCCCACCGTCTCCTTCCCCTGCCCCTCTTCTTCCCTCCTTCTCCTCCCCCCCGAGCCCCTCCCCTTGTCTCTCTCGCCATTGCCCTCATTCAACTCCTTTCGTACCACGTGGAACTTTCCCTTTGTTTTGGCTCTCGCTAGGCTATTTACAAAGGTTTCCAAAGGAAGAGGGTACCGGCAGGAGACCTTTTGGTCCATAACTAGGTCGGACGCTAAAAATAGATAGTTAAACGAAGAAATTAATAAACAAGCGAACCAAACAATTGACGGGGATTGCAGCATATTGCTTACGTGTTTATCTAAATGAATGTTGAACCTTCGAACAGAACTATATTGCACTGCCTCTGCAGGAAGTTTATTCCATTCACTGACTACACGGTTGGCGAAATTGTTTCTACCCATTTACAAGTTAAATCTACGTCCTGATAGTTTAAGAGCGTTCTTTCTTCTCTGGTTCGTATTCTTTAAGAAAATTTCATCACTTTTGATGTCAATTCCCTTTAAAATCTTGAAGACCTGTAAAAGGTCATCATCCTTTTGGTAGTGAATAGTTGTAGCCAATTTTGTTTATCTCCTTTAGTACTGGCTGATCCTCTTCTTTTGAAAATAACTGCCGTTAGCCTATTTCATTCATCTACGAGGCTTGTCGCTCCTGCTTATTCTAAAAAAATTCTCGCCTCTTTCCAGGTTCTCTTTTTTCCTCACCTCTCATCTTCCTCCTTTTCTTCCTCCGGTTCTTCTTTCTAGTCACTTCTGCCCTTATTCTCCTTCTTCTCTACCTCTTCATTCTCCTCCTCCTTCTTCTCTTCCGCTTCTTTTTCATTCTCTTCCTCCTCATCCTCATCCATTTCATTTTAATGTCATCATTTTTCTTCCAGCATCCGTTGTCTTCGTCATTGTCCTCATCCTTCTTCGAGACTCAGCTTCTTCCTCCTCCTCTTCTTCCTCCGTGCGCCTTCGGGGTAATGAAAGCTTCTTTTCGGCCTGGTGGACCGGACCTCCTTCTCTCTTTCCCCCTCCAGACTCCGGAGGGCGTCTTCCCTCCTCCTCCTCCCATCAGAGGGCTCTCTCTCTCCTTCTCGTGTCTATGGATCTTCGACTTCAGTCTTCTGAAACTCGCGGTTTAGTCAATTCAGGCTTAACCCTCGTTCTGAAAACGATTTCCCAATTTGCTGAAGATATCTTTTCAGGTTAAAGCTCAAGTCAGGAAACTCTTCTGAGAATTATCCAAAATTCCACCCGTGGAAAATTAGATTATCTCGCCAAGACTTCAAAGTAAATAAAATTAATTCTTCTGGAAATTGCTGCACGTGGTGTGCAAATGAAGAAACTGTCACAGAGTAGTGATGTACAAACAAGCAAATCCATTAATGATTCCTAGTAGGTTTCTGTCAGAAATTTCACGGGAAGCTAGTAATTTGAACCTCCATGACCCTCTCCCCCCAAAGAAAAAGGGTAACTTATCTCCATCTTAGATTACTATATCAATTTCAGTGCAACGACGTTGTCGCTTTTTAGATATCTTGTACTGGTTTACACCAGACGATTTTATTCAATGGATGCCCGTACTGAAGAGATCAAAACCCCTTTGCCACGTAGATCCTCTTTATAGATTGTGTCCTGGTTAACACCAAAAGATTCTATTCATCTAAGGCAGGATCCCATGCAGAGGCGATGAAGGCTTAAAGTATTCAGCCTTGCAGGCGCTATGACCGTAGTTTGAAAGCTCACTGAAGCATTGGAGTTACCCCCGACCCCATTGTTATTTGTGACACGTCAACGATCAGCTCAGCAGGATGGTTCTGATTATGCTTCACACGACACGGACTCCTGCATTCGAGGCCGGAAGTCACGGGGGACTTCTGGTTGCCTTGGAAGGTCAAGGGCAAAGGTAATGTTGGGACGCAGTCTTATCATATAACTTTTTGGGGTCCGAGTTCGATGCTCAACGGCGGCCAGCGCCTGCCATTTGCCTGGATAGTTCCTAGCTTGAGTTGCCAATGCTTATTTTTTATGTTGAGAGTCGGCAACCCAGATGTGGAGCTCACTAAAGGGGTTATCACAACTGGGCTATTTTCCCTCCGACATCCTCCCACCTCCATTTGAACGAGTAGAATATGACTTTGTCTACAGAAATCTAGACTTTTCTAAGAAAATTTCAACGATATGTCTCACAGTCGTATAGGTTTACAATTTCTTAGTTCAACATTCAGCTTTGCTATATACGACGGAAATATAATTTGATATTTGGAGATTTCAAATTTCAAATATTGTAACCTAAGTCGTTTTTACTCAAACGAACTCTCAACGGTCGACGCTGATGAAGCTCGTGGAAGCTCATTGCGATAATGCCGTAAGCAAAGTGTTGAGATGTCACGAAAGCGGACCTGTCAGACGCACTAATTACCTACCTTAACGAACTGATATCAAACTCAGACCACGCGGTCGACGAAAATCCAGAATACATTAATCATGTCACTGCTATTGACGACGAATTGCATTTGTTCTGTCTGTCGGCAGGCAATTTCATTCAGCCGAGGAGAAACGGGGGGGGAGGGTGTTGTTTCAGAAGGGGCATAGGGCATTCACTGTTCGCCGTTGGAAATCGATCTCGAACCTTTCTGGCTATGAGATGAGGTCAAGCAGAGAGCTTAAGCAGATAGAAACGCACACACGACTTCGTAATGACCTTGATAACAGCTTTCATTGTCGCAGACGCTTTTCGTCAGTTTGATGAGGCTTCATTACACATGAAAAGAATTGAAGGCTGTCTTGTACGATCTGAAGGCTTACGTGGATGTCCTCGAATTAATCCACATTTCAAAAGCAACAACAACAACAACAACAACAACAATAACATCAACAACAACATCAGCAACAACTAAAACAACGGCAACAGTAACAACAACAACAATGGTAATGACATAAAGAGCAAAACAACAACATCATCAATTCAATAACCACAACAAAAACAGCAATAGCAAAACAACAACAACAACAATAGCAACAACAACAACAACAATGACAATAACATTATTTTCTACACATTTTTCCTGCATTTCCTAACAAAGAAAATACTGTGTTCCAACTTAAACTATTTTCATTTGTAAAACTGTGCATGGCATTTTCCATGTTCATTAGACTACATACAAAGTTACAATAAGTTATACAATAAATATGTTTTAGGGCTTCAAGTAATATCTTGTAATCCTAAAGTAATCTAATATACATACAGAAGCACCATATATATTACGGAAAAATACCCGGAAACATTTCATCAGCACTTTTTCTGTAAGTTTGTGTTTGGACTAAAAAAAAGAAAGATAAATAGATAGATGAATAAATAAGCAAATAAATAAATAGATAAATAAATAAATAACAATAAATAGATAAAGAAATAGTATTATATTTCAGTTTATAGCATTTTCTATCTGTAAAATTGTACTCAACGTCTGATTTCCGTCCTTGTTTGTTAGGTATATACAAATTTACAATAAATTCTTGTACTACATGTTTCATGACTTCATACACTATCTAGTATTTGTTTAATTACTTCAATATACTCGTACTTATAAGAGCACCGTCGATGTTACAGAAAATTTTAGTAAACATTTTACCAAAACCTTTTCCGTCAATTTTACGGATTTTTCTTTTTCTTTTTACGGTGCACGTAGTGTTACGTAGACATCTGTCCTCTCTCGCCCCCCCCACCAGGCGTCTCTATCTGAACTTTTATGCGGACACCATTCTCTTAAACCTCGTTCTTTTCCTCCACTTTTTTTTCCTCCTCTGCAGCAACACAGTTTTTTCTTCCTTCTCTCCCTCCCTATGCACCCCTTTCCTCTACTCCTCCTCCTCCTCCTCCTCCTCCTCTTTTCCTCCGACTCTTCATTTGACCATCTTGAATACTCGTATCTCTATCTAAACCCCCTATCCTCTTCTCTTCTCCCTCTCTCTGGTCAGTAGCCTCCTTCACCCTCCTTCCACCTAACTTAATCTTAGGGAACGACCTTTCCATGGGATAAGAATCCTCCGGCAGGATCCTCGACGGCTACTAGTGACTGCCACTTGCTCTAACTGTCGGTGCAGACAAGGGTGTCGCTCATGGTTGATTGGTCTTTGCCGTGAGGTCCTCGTCTCACTCGCTTGCGGGATGGTAGTATTCGAGGGGTGAGGGGGGGGGGCACTGTAGTCGTGAATACGAGGTGAATCCACTAGAAAATAAGGTGAGGAGCCTATGCCAGGAGGCGCGTAGATGCGGCCGAAGCCATCACCTTTGCCCTATGCGCTTCTTGGACCACTGGGGCAGGTAACGGTCACGTTTGGGATTTGGAATGAAGGGCGGGATTTGAACCCACAGTTAAGCGAATGCGAGACCAGCACGCTTGCAATTACGCTACCAACGCACTTACATGGAGACTAACACGTAAGGGAGCAGGCTATTATACACATCATTAGTCATGATCCGTTTCTTGGATTGGGCCTGGCGACTGGTCTTGGATTCAGTAAACTGGTCCTGGGAGCAAATTGGTGACCGTAACCACAGGTTGTTGTTGCCGTTATGGACTGTAGTTTACCGGCGCTTCTATCCTTGTGGGCAATCTCGCGCCACTCCTGCGCGTTATATATATCAGGTGTGCGTCGTGCAGGGAGGGTGTGATCTCCTTCTCCCTCTTCCACTTCTCCATCCCCGTCACAAACGCGAAAACTCACAAACGCGAAAACTGAAAACGCTAAAGCAGAATTTACATAGGAAGACTAAGTGCGGCTATGCGTCCTCAGCTAGGATAAGCGTGATCTCGTCCAAACGGGAGAAGAATACGAGGCAAGAGTTGCTTCGTTCTACTCTCCTCGTGTCTTCTTAATCGGACGTGGTATTCAACAGGTGGCACCCAAATATCTTGTCTAAAAAAATGCGGTAATTATTTGTCCTGGATAGGAACTGATCAATGGGCTCACATGTCTACTTCGGGAGAGATGCCAGATGTCGCTTGTAACATGAACAAGATATTTTTTGTTCAATTTTGCCAAGTCTTCAATATCTTAATCTTGCGGTGCTCGCTTCCTATTATTCTTTCTTTCTTCTTCTTCTTCTTCGCTCCCCATTTCTGTCCTCACTCCCATTCATAGTAGTGCATAACTCACATATAAAAGAGATACCATGTCAGTCTAGTTTTGTGATTTCGTTGGAGTCTTTCACTCACAGACTCCCACATCTGTGCGTCGTCGTCGATGACCTACTTATGGCCCCACTTCCATCTCTTCTTCCTCTTCCTCTTCCTCTATCTTTCCCGCCTTCTTTTCCTTCTCCACCTCCTTCTCCTCCTCCTCCTCCTCGTTCTTCCTCTAACTCTCTAGTTCCTCTCCCCCTCCTCTCCCCTCCCTCCTACTCTCTCTTCAGGTTCCAAGGTCGCATCCGAGAGGCGCCCCAGCTAATCAGAAAAAGCTCCTCCCCCCTCAAAAAAGAAAAGAAAAAAAAAAAGTTGCTGACTTGAAAGGTGAGGATGAGAGACGGAGGGAGAGAGAGGGAGGAATGAATGGGAGGAAGAAGGAGCAGATGTGGGAGAGGAACTCTGGCGTGTGTGGGTGGGAGCCAGAACTCCCTCGCCTCCCCCTTACCGTTGAACTTGACCCGTCAAAGGTTCATTTGGGCTTATGTACACTTTTACTAATGACAGTAACAAATAGGAACTGTGACTGCAGCTGCAGGTCGTTAATCACAGATTCGGTCGCTGTTTTATTCGTAATGATTCAGTCTGCAATAATTAATGGTTTGCTACCCCACTCCTCCCTTCCCTCCTGAACAACTTTCCCCTCTCGCTCGGTACTGAACTACAACTGGCGCGGTTCAAATAACGATACAAACTCATGCAAAAAAACCCAGAACTTTCTACTAGAATTTTTGAGCCTGAAATCTCCGTTGAAAATTCGAGTTCTAAGATCTTAGGGTCTACTTGACCATAGAATCTCTTGTCATGTAATTTGTCTCTCCAAATCTGTGGGAGACTAAGGCGATGGGTTGGGCCATGTGCCCAGAAACTGATGAATTGCTGATAAAGGTAAATAGGGAGAGGAGAGAGTAGGTAGAAGAAGGGGAGGAATCTACGCCAGGAGACGCGTAGCTAACGCCGGAGCCTTCATCTTTATCCTACTCGATTTCATCTTTGGGGAAGGGATTCGGAAACACGTGCGGAATTCGGACTTACAACTAAGCGATTGAGAGACTAATACCCTTTCGATTACGTCATCAGAGGACTTGAAACTAGGGAGTTCAGATGGAAAACGAACTTGGCCCACACAAGGAAAGTTTTTGACTAAAGAGTGAATTAAAATATATAAGATCTGCTTCATCATCATGATCATGATCATGATCATCATCATCATCAATCATCATCATCATCATCATCACCATCATCATTATCACATCGTTATCGCTGCTATCATCAACAGTACTACCACTACCATCACCATTATCACCACCATCACCACCATAACCTTCAACGTCACTACAACTACTACCATCATCATCACGATCGGCACCACCATGACGACAACCACCATTATCGTCATCATCATGATTAGTAAAAGCAACATTATCATAAATTCTACCACAGCTGTTACACGATTAATTTTTCACTCTTTATGATTCATCACTTAACGTAATTAGTAAGACTGTTGCCAATATTCCTATCAGTCATGGATAAAATTAGTTTGATTATTTCGTCGTCGTCAACATACATCATTATCAGTATCATTGTCACGATCATGATCATTACTTTTGTCATTATTAATAACTATGCTACTACTATCTTCCATCGATAATTAATCACTATAACAATAACAATAATAACGACAGTAACAATAACAATAAAATGAAAACACTAATAACAATGCTACTACCACTTCTTACACTACTCTTAATACTACTGCTGTTGCTGCTGGTACTAATAATAATGGTACTCCTAATGCCGTTACTACTACTACTACTTCTAATGCTACTACTACTGCCGTTATTACTACACTTCTACTACTACTACTACTACTACTACTACTACTACTACTACTACTACTACTACTACTACTACTACTACTACTACTACTACTACTACTACTACTACTACTACTACTACTACTATTTCTTCTTCCTTTTATGAAAAATACGACCACCATCCACTAGTAATGTGCAGAGGAAGTTGTTCTTAACAAATACATCTTACTGGTCTCACTCTCGTCAATGACTGTGGTCGTCGACTCTGAATTGTCTGTTTTTGTTTTCAACCTCAAACCTACGATTTCTAGGACTACCGTATTAAAGTTATTTGGACCTACATCTAACAGGCTCTTGGTGACCTCTGGCTCGTGGCTGGGTTTAGTGGTTGTGACATTGAAGTCACCGATCTTGTGAAGTTCCTCTAAAGCCTCAGTCACTGGATCCAACGATACGGTTGGATTGGACAGATTTACGCTACACTAGTTACTGATTCTCGCTGCTTTCAGCTACCCTTACGCACCTTCCCTGGCATCTAGTGCTAACGATAACGATAAACAAGTGGGAGATATTAAGAAATTCTTTTATTCAGTATATATGCAACCAAAAATATTCCACTTTATTTTTAAGAACTTTTAATGAAAAAAAAAACACGAAAATTCAAGAAAACTCCCAAATATATATTTCAGTTTGATGGAAATGTACCATTCAGCTCTCGTATGTCCTCTGGTAAAACAAATCTGCGTTCACACGCCCAGAAACATGTCACGTCAACTTCATTGGCCCCATGAGGCTATATAAGTCTCATAGAAAAAGTTCTCTTTTTTGCATGATGGGACGGAGAGGGAGGAGAGTCACCGATTAAGTGAAGTGGCCTTGTTGTGAATATACCGTGTCTTGTTGTATTGCATTTGACCCAGGGCAGTTGGCAGATGCAGGGATGACCCGTCATCCATGAGGAGCTGAGATGGGAAGGTGGAAGGGGGGGTGCAAGGGAGTGAAATTGGTGGGAATGGGTACGTGCCGCTGACTTGGCTACCTCCCTTATAAGGGGGAAAAAGCTCTTGGTATATAGATAAATAGAAAAAAGTTCGTAAGCATGAATTCCTTTGAAACATCAAACACTCGTACTATTAGATAAGGAGATAAGGCTTGTGTTGTTGTTATGATCAGCTGATTCCGCTAGCGGTCTTCGCGAGTGGTTTGACCAGACAGCTGCACGTATCGCTGTCAAGCCAGGGAAAACAAAAACCAGTCTAAAGTTAACAATAGCAAGTGTAACGATAGTTAAGGGAAAGCAAGGTCAACCTCGTGCAGTGGGAGGTCATCGTGTCAGGCTGCCATCAGGTCGAAAATGCTGACAAACGAAGAAAGTATCTCCTTGTCCGAGAGCCTGAAATCCCATTGCCATTGACGTCTTTCCAGACGCTGACAGTTCAATACACAGAGGTGTTTCGATTGGAAGAACTGTGATATTCCCCTTGGCATCTCGACAGATATTTTTTCTTTATCCCTATCATGAGAACCCTCTATTCACTGTGTTTTCTATCGAAAAATAATCTCCGTTCATTGCATACCTCCCCGAAGAAAGCACCGAAGGTTTTTCCACATGCACACTTGTTGGGCTAGGTCTTCAAAGCCCGTCCATACGTTCGAGTTAAGACATCATATTCCGTATTCTATTTCCAGACGTAACGTCATGCGTTTAAATGTGAATTCTAATAACCTTGGCCTATATATGAAGGGTTACCCACACCAGAGTCACTCCCATCATGCGTGCGCCCAATCCACGAGAGCCTTGAGGAATCGGCCGCAGCACAAAACAAGCCTTGTATAAACAAGAAATTTCACTTTCCGCCGCGGAAAGATCCGCTGACGAGGTTGGGATTGACTCGTTTGAGGGAGAGGGCGGAGGTGCTGGGCCAGCCGCGGACAAAAAATAAAGAAAAAAACAACAACTCTGATTCATATTACCGGGACTCGACGTTCCTCTCCTTTCTCTCTCTCTCTCTCTATCATTCTCTCTCTTTCTGTTTCTCTGTTTCTCTGTTTTTCTTCACAACCGAGCGATGCAAACACCTCGATGAGATTTCCACCCACCATCCAGTGCAACTTCTTCCATTCTTTGGACTTTTCTATTACTTCTTCCGCCCGTGGCCTCTTCTTCCATTCATCACTTCCTACTACGACCTGACCCCCTATGTAAACTAAAAATACTTCTCTGTATTTCTTTCCTTTATACATTTTTATATTGTGTCTCTCTGTGTCTCTACCTACCTTCGTCTCTCTTGTCAAGCCATTTCTCTCCTCCTTGCCTTCCACTTCTTCCTGCTTTTCACCTTTCTTTCTCTCCCTCCCTTCCTCCCCTTCTCTCTCAACTTCTTTTTCTCCTCTCTCTCTCTTTCTCTCTCTCTCACTCACTCCTCCTCTCTTTCTCCCCCCTTCTTTTTCTCTCTCTTTCTCTCTCTGCCTTCACTTTACCACCAATCATCCTCCCCGCTGCACTAACGTGTCTCACTCTTCCTTCGAGTCTCACCTTCGCCTTCCCGAAGAAAAAGAAAGAGGACCTCACGTAGGAACATGTTGGAGCTCCTGTGGAGGCGGGGTGGAGGTTCGAAAATGTTCGAGTCCTTATATGGAAATGACTGAGCTCTTGCAGGAAAATGTTTGAGGTTTTGTGAAGAAGTGTCTGAGCTCCTAGAACCTGTTCGAGTTTTTCTACGAAAATCTAAAGTTCTTGTGAAAAAAAATATTTCCGTGGTCCTGAATTTTTTTTTATTGTAGTTCTTGTAGAAAAGCATTCGATCAATTTCAAAATAACGGTAAAGTTCTTGTGAAATGCAAATATATTAGGTTCTTGTAAAAAAAATATTGAAAAATTTCTTCCTATCCTTGACGAAACACATTTGAACTCTAATTATTTCTTATCTTTTATTATAATTCCTTGTATGTTTCCTTCCCCTCAAAAGCGATCTTTACAAAGCTTATGCAAGTTTCCATCCCCATATTCAACTTTCTCTTCCTTTTTTTATCCAGTTGCAAATTTAGAATAATATTCGACACTTATTCAATTGATTTTTTCTTATGTAAGTTTTTTTGAAATTCCCAATACTTTCTCTTTCCGTGAACATGGGTCCCGGCATAATATTAATTATCAAATGTATTACTGTGCCCATGCGACACACATACATACGTACACACGTGCACTCCACATGCACACACACGCACACACACATATATACACACACACGCACACACACACACACACACACACACACACACACACACACACACACACACACACACACACACACACACACACACACACGCAAACCCACAGCACTGGGGTGCAGATTTATGCCTGTGACGTGCCTCTCGGTGTAACAATGTTGGTCTTAGCAGCAGCCTAAGGTCAGTCTGTTGACCTCGCTTCACTAGACAAGGAACCTACTATTAATGAAGTGACATAATATGCACTGCTCCTTAGCATCGACTTAGTGAATAATGCAAATTGAAACGAGGATGCGGTTACCCACTAATTTCAGCAACCAACATGCAGGATTGACTTTGTGTTAATCGCAAGCCAGCTCGCAGTGGTGGGAAGAAGTGTTGATTCACCGTACGGACCTGACTCTACCCTTGTCAGTGCGAACGTTCCCAAGTGATTAAGACTTTATGGGTAAGGTCAATCCTCTCAGCTTCCCCATACAGTACAACACCGTATCTGTCATCATGTGCGCACCACCGTTCAACGGACGACTTTCGACCTTATCATTACTGATAAGGTCGCGAACACCCGGTCAAAAGAGACTCATACTGCGAATGGTTATCACAAGAGAAAGATTGCCACCATCATATGAGAACAACAGCGCCTTGCACATTGCATACTTAGATTAGACTAGTTCTAAGATTGAAAAAAGTGTACATTGTCAGTGTATCTCTGTATCGCTGTTAACTTAATAAACCGGGGGATGGGATTAGGAGTCCTACTACTTGTAGCCCCAAAGGGGACATTCCTTAAAAATGTAAAGGCATAAGAGGGTCTGGGAGTTTTCCAACCAGTACCCTAAGGTTTGGGTCTTTTAATGTGCGTGGATGTGGTACAGATGAGAGTAAAAGGGAAGAGATAGGCAGTATGTTTGCGAGAAGAAAGATGGATGTGCTGGCTTTGAGTGAAACTAAAATGAAAGGGAAGGGCGAGTGTGAGTTTGGGAGTGTAGCTGGGAGGTACTCAGGAGTGAAGAGGGGACGAGGGAGAGAAGGGGTGGCTATACTAGTAAGTGAAGAGATAAGTAAGCGTGTAGTGGAGTGGAAGGAGGTTTCATCAAGGTTGATGTGGATGAAGGTGAAGCTGGGAAGGGAGATGTGGGTTTTTGTAAGTGCGTATGGGCCTGGTAGTGAGAAGAGCGTAGAGGAAAGGGAGGCTTTTTGGGTAGATATAAATGAGTGCATAGAGGGATTAGGGAGAAATGTCAATGTAGTTGTATTGGGAGACCT
>NC_134810.1:15125313-15132813 GCF_046742065.1 Oratosquilla oratoria | reverse complement strand
TGTATGTATGAAGACACGTTTGACTGAAGCGCATCAAATATCTCTGAATATAAATTAGTTTGTATTTGCAAACCTTGCAAATGACCTATTCCTCCACAGAGCCGTGAATCTAGTATCTGACATCCAACTTTCACGATCATGTCTTATCCTATTTGTCTCAACTTCTTTTTAAATAGTTTTCGGTATGTTGTATTCATACTTCAACTATTTCTACATTAACGTATTTTATAGCAATTAAATAACCCCTATATTTCTTAGCTGAGTAAAAGCGTTTGATATTACCCAAAATATACATACATACAAATACCAAGGCCTTTTTCCCCCTTACAAAGGAGGTAGCCAAAGTCAAAAGGCATAAATCCACTTCCACCCATTTCATCCTCACATACTCCACTCCCATGCATCATCTCTCCCCCCCCTCTTTTTTTTGGTTCCTCGTGGATGACGGATCATCCCTGCATCTCGCTCACTGCCCTGGGTCAGAAGCAATGATGTAGCAAGACATAGCACATCCACAGCAAGTCGGCTTTATTTAATCGGCGACTTACCCTCTCCATCCCCTCATGTAGAAATGGAGAAGACGGGGGAGAAATCTTTTCGAGCTGCACCAAAATATCATTCACACATGCTCCTTTACCCCAAACCACTCCCTTCCATGCATCACAACATCATCCATACACAACCATTCTCCACTCACCCATATCTTCTGTCTTCTCCCTTCTTCAACAGACATCCCCCATTTTCCCAATACCCCTCTTACCCCATCCATCTATCTCATCCTTGGTCGCCCCGGTATGTTAACTCTTTCCACCTCTGCCTTCCACACCTCTTTTACTAATCTTTCTTCACTTAATCTTTCCATGTATCCAAACCACCCCAATACTCTTTCAGCAACCCTATCTCCCAACTCCCTTTCCACCCCCGCTCTCCTCCTCACCTCCTTATTTCTCACTCTATCTAGCCTAGTAACTCCTACCATACTTCTCAGGCATTTAATCTCAAACACATTTAAACTCTTCCTCTCTTATGTTCCATGTCTCTGCCCCATACAATGCTGTCGGTACAATCACCTCTACATACAACCTCCTCTTAGCATCCATTCCCAAATGTCTATTTCTCATTACATTTTTAATTGCTTCTCTCAATCTAGATTCTACCTCCATCTCCACTCCTCCTTTTCCCGCCATATCCCCCCCAAGTATTGAAAATGATCCAATTCCTCTAGTCTTTCTCCCTTGATACTCACTTCCAGTTTGATGTCATCCTCTCCCCTTGTACATTTCATCACCTTACATTTATTCACATTTATATTCAACTTCCTTCATTCACACACATTCCCAAACTCTGTCACTAACTTTCTTAATCTCTCCTCTGATTCTGCTGCAAGCGCAGTGTCGTCAGCAAACAACAACTGGCTTATCTCCCATTTTTCTCCATTTAATTTAGCCACCTCTAATCCCGGTCCCATTACTTTTACATTTACCTCTCGCACCACCCTATCCATATATGAATTGAATAGCCATGGTGACATGCCATATCCCCAGTGAAGTCCCACCTATACCTGAAACCACTCGCTTCCTCTATTTCTAATTCTAACATGGGATCTACTAGTCTCGTAAAAATTCTTGACTACTCTTATCAGCTTTCCTTCTATTCCATATATCTGCAATACCTCCCACAATGCCTTCCTGTCAACCCTGTCATAAGTCTTTTCCAAATTCATAAAGGCCCTTTCCTAAAGCTTCCACACATATTTGTCTTACCACAAAAGTCTAACCAACGTAACCCCTACCTATTCTAAACCCACACTACTCATTTCCTAATCCTATCAATCAAAACCCTCCCATAAGCCTTCCCAACTACACTCAACAAACTGATCCCTCTGAAACTACTACACTAACACTTATTCCTTTTTTCCATGTAAAGTGGAACTATACAGGCACTCATCCAGTCTTCTGGCACTCTACTCTCTTTTAGACAAACATTAAACAACCTCACCAGCTAGTCAACCATCACTATACCTCCCTTTTTTAGACACTCTACATGACACCTATCTAACCCAGGTGACTTATCTGCTTTCATCATTTTAGTTACTGCTTTCACCTCATCTTTTCTTATTTCTCCTCTATTTTCCTCATTTATCATTGCCATTTTTTTTAGCACTCCCCACTGCAAATAACTTTCCCTCCCTATCCTCCTTCACATTTAGCAACTCCCTAAAATACTCCGCCCATCTTCCTCTTACTGTCGTCCCTCCCATTATCATCTCTTCATCAGCACCTTTTACCTTTACTTCTCTTCTTGATTTGCCTCTTCTTCCTCTCTTAAGTTTCTTATAAAACATCTTTTACTTTTAAAATTTTCTGTCATAATCTTACCCCCATTTCACGTCTGCTCCTTTTTACCTCCTTTATCTTATGCTTTAATTCTCTTTTTCTTTCTACCTCTCATAGAATTATTTCTTCCTATTTTGCAACCAACATGTGAATGCTCGTTTCTTCTATTTCACAACCTTCTTTGCTTTATTACCCCACTACTCACTACCCATCCTCCCATATCCTGTCTTCCTTGTTCCACACACCATATTTGTACACCTTGTGACCTCCTCCTTGAAACATCCCCATTCTTCCTCCACTTCTAGCTCTATTCTATCCTTCACTCCCTCCCATTCTTCTCTCAGCTTCTTCTTGTACTCCTTCTCCTTTTCTTTCTCATTTAAGTAGTTTACTCTAAGCACCTCCCCAACTTCTGTCCTTTTTCTCTTTCTCCATCTATCCTCCACTTTCAACTTACCTTCCACCAAAAAATTATCTGAATTTCCCCTACACTCTCCCCTAACAATATGCAAATCCAAACCTCTTCCTATTCTTCTACTGGTTACTACTATATAGTCCATCAAAGCCCTATCTACCACCGTTCCATTCATCACCCTCTCCCATATGTACTTATGCTTGACTTTCTTCCTAAACACTGTGTTTATGTTTGATGTGTTAAGAGTTTTACGGATGTCTTAGGTGAGCACGACACATGTAAGGGTTTTGTTTTGTAATATAGGAACCTCTCACTTGTCTGTAGAAGTTCATTTGGTCTGATCTAATTTGAATT
The DNA here is from genome assembly GCF_046742065.1 of Oratosquilla oratoria. NCBI lineage: Eukaryota > Metazoa > Arthropoda > Malacostraca > Stomatopoda > Squillidae > Oratosquilla > Oratosquilla oratoria. Next base: position 15,129,708 of record NC_134810.1, on the reverse strand, counting down.
CTCCTCTATGAACAACTTGATATCTTCGGTGGCGAAAACTTATAAGATATTTCTGATATCGTATCTCATTCATCAATATCGTATCTCATCTCAGATGTCGCTGCTCACCCACTGCGCCACAGATAGCTTCTCTCTAATTTACTTTCTGAATACATTGAAATTCATTAAAAAAACGACCTGACAGGACACTGGAGATGAATGGGGAAGAGGAAGGTTAGCCAAACTACAATGCATAATTACTGAAGGCTTTTGGAAAGCCGAGTTCTCATATTTAAAAGCAAATATTACGACAAGGAGTGTTTTACGCATTCTGGCGATAGTTATATAGAAGTGGGGAAGAGCGACGGAGGTGAACGTTCGGAGGTTCTGTGCTCATGGATTCAAACCTTCCTCCACCTCTTCCTTTACCTCTTCATAGTCCTCCTTCTCCTCTACCTTCTTCTCCTTTCAGTTTTCATCGTCCTCAAAACATATATCAACACCGGGGTTTAGTGTGCATCAGTTTATTAGCTTGCACAGCCTCATGATTATTATCATTCCTGTAAAAATAATGGAATTCATTTACGAATTACTATGACTGCTCATAACCCTAAGATCTGAAAAATACTTCAACATCTTCAAGAAGCCTACGGCAGATGAAACATAAATAAAATCAAAACGATAAATCTTAAATTTTCTACACATATCTCACTCCAAAAAAAAGACTATGTTGTATAATCCTTCTCATTACTAAATGTGCGTGCGTGCGCGCGCGTGTGTGTGTGTGAGCGCGCGTGTGTGTATGCCTGGACTTCCAAATATGGAACAGACAAAAGTTCGGTGATCATCAGATCGACCGGCCATTGTTATTTTCCTCTTGGCTTCCAACGTCATCTCTGGTGAGTTCGTTTACCTTATCAAACTGTTCTTCTCTTTGACGCCCAACTGCTCTCATCTGGTAGAGCCGAGACGACGCCTCTGCCTGTCGATTGTGTTAGTCTCGTTAATTTGACAGAGATACGTATGGTTAAGCGATTATGTAAATCTGTCTCATTTAATACTGGTTAGATGTATTAGTGCACAAGAAGGAATTACACTAGACTTATACACGTTAGTGATACATAAAAAACAAAGTCTGTAACACTATTTAGAATGAATTTGTCAAACACAAAGAAAATCTACCGTACATATAGATTCTGTATCTGTTTGTACTTAACTTACGTAGGTCTGATAATTATCATACATAATTCAGAAAAATATAGTTGCCTTTTTTAATTTGTAAGGTTTTAATAAGATATGTAAGAAAATTAAGAAATTTAGGAAACCTGAGGGAGAATATAGAGATGTCTTAGTGAGCTTATAATGAACATGTCTGAACATGTCTGTGGTGATGTGGTCAGTTCACATACGCTATTCACATCAGTTCGGTACCATTATTTCAACCATATAAATTTTCTGAATGATGACGATAATTCTTGTCCAAATAAGACATCTGATTTCCGCATTGTTACTCATAAATATGATAGCGCCATATAGTATTTTCAGTAACAATAAAATAGTTTTAATTTCTTATAGAAAAGATGGGAAGGATTAGGCTGTCAGGCTGTTGTGAATAGATAATAGAAGGGTGACTTTTTAATAACAAAAATCTCCATGGAATTGTATATGTAAATGCATACATACATACATATACCAAGGCTTTTTCCCCCTTACCAGGGAGGTAGCCAAAAAGGACAAGGCATAAAATCATTCCCACCCATTCCATCCCCGAAAACGCTCCACACCCCTCCACCCTCCCTCCCATCTTAGCACCTCCTAGATGACGGGTCATCCCTGCACCCTGTCCACTGCCCTGGGTCAGAAGCAGTGTCGCAGGACACAGCACATCCACAGCAAGGCCGCTTCATTAAATCGGCGACCCCCCCTCTCCGTCCCCCCATATAAAGGAGAGGACGGGGAGAAATCCCTTCGGGCTGCGTCAAAATTTGTGCTCACACACACTACCTCACCCCCCATTCCCCCGTCCATTCCACCTCATGCATCACAACATTTTCCATATACAACCATTCTCCATTCACCAGTCTTCTGTCCTCTCCCGTCCTTCCTCAACAGACATTCCCCTCTTCCCCAAAGCCCCCTTCACCCCATCCATCCATCTCATCCTAGGACGTCCCCTCATGTTCACTCCCTCCACATCTGCCTTCCATACCTCCTTTACTAGTCTTTCTTCACTCATTCTTTCCATGTGTCCAAACCATCTTAATATAATATATGTAAATGCAAATATATATATTTGTATATATGCATATATATATATATATATATATATATATATATATATATATGTGTGTGTGTGTGTGTGTGTGTGTGTGTGTGTGTGTGTGTGTGTGTGTGTGTGTGTGTGTGTGTGTGTGTGTGTGTGTGTGTGTGTGTGTGTGTGTGTGTGTGTGTGTGTGTGTGATTCACCATGGTCTTGGATCATGTGTTGGAGTCGCGATCGACAGCTATTTCCCTCCCGGAAGAGAGCTAAAAGCTCATATATAGACCGATCTATGGGTAATGCTGTGACTTTAAACGCACACACACACACAACTCCCCGCCCACGAGAGTTGGAGTAACGATCCACAGCGCAGATATACTGAAATTATTTCAGCCCTGGGCGGGATTTGAACCCGGACCACCGTAGTGGCGGGCTCAAACTCTACCACTGCGCCACTAGTGTGTGTGTGTGAGTGTGAGTGCGTGTGTGTGCCTGAGAGTGTGATTCTGTGTGTATTTGTGTGTGTATGTGTATATACAGCATAAAGGAGCATACATATATACACTATGTATATATTATGTATGTACTGGTATACATAGATGTACAGCTTATACAAACATATATTAGAAAGAGATAGACAGCTAGACGTCGACATACATATACGTAGATGAGATTTCAGTGGAGAGTTGGAAGCACGGCTTGTAAGAGAAATTTTCGTTTCGGTCGCAGCAACTTTTCGTTGATGACGGGGCTACAGGGAAAAAAGTTTCAGAACGCTTGATTGACGGATTAAGTAATTAACCTCTGTACACGTATGGAACTCCAGATACACGTCCTGTTTTTGCCAGGACGACGAGTTAGTCTTGGGGATTTGAATCTATTGGGTATAAATGAACTCCTCTCTTCTATTGACCACAGCGGAGGTAAATATTCCTCTCCGGTTTTTTTTAATATTATGCAGTCTACGGGTCCAACGTGCCATGTTTCATAAATACATATGTTTTTTAACATATTTTCAGTTCATTACTGTCCTCTCTTCTCTTTCTCCTGAATCTCCTCTTACTTTTCCTTCTGCTCCTGCTCATCCTCCTCGTCCTCCTCGCCTTCCTCTTCAACATCACCATCATCATCATTAGCAGCAAAAGTGGCAACAGCATCAATATTATCAGCTATTCCAACTCGACAACTGAACTAAACTATTTCACAATCTCTTCCAGTCACACACACAGTAACAAAAACCATTAGCAAAAAAAAAAAAAATAATAAATAAAAAAAATAAAACGAAATGCAAGTACTTCGTTTTTCAAACTCCAGAAAGGAAATGAGTCTGATTAGTTTATCAGGAAAATAACTGCATTTCAGCTTACGTCAGATTAAACTTTCGTTACAGCAAGCACCAAAGTGTAACGCTTTAATCTTGCTTGTACATTTCAACAAAAGAAGAATATAATTGCGTCTCACATACATGGGTGGTTGGGCTAGTTTCTCCTTTATAATGACTCCAGGTAAAAGTGCCTCTGAGGTAATGAAGACTTCCATTTCTGTTGACAAGATGGAGAACAACATAAAATGAAAATTTCGTGCCACTAGCTGTCAGATCCGTTAAGATAGAACTGTCGATGTGTCAAAGGAAATAGTTTCAAGCTGACTTTACTCATAGAGACTCTGATCACTATCGTTAGGATTAATACGACTTCCCCGGCAAACGGATAAAGCCAGAATATACGGGTATATATACATATATATATATATATATATACATATATATATATTCATGTGTATATATATGTATATATATGTATATATATACATTATATATATACACATATGTGTATATATATATGTATATATATATATATATATATATACATTAGATATAGACACATATATATATATACATATATATATATATATATATATATATATATATATATATATAAATAAATTTTCAACCACAAATCACTTTTAATTCCATGCCATCGCAATCGAGACTGAGTCGCTCGAAGGAGGCATCCGTTGGAAATTAAAACGTGGACGAGCCGAGGATTCGAATCCAGCTAACCCGTAACAGATTTACAGTGACGTAAACCAATAGCGTATTGGTTTACGTCACTGTAACTTTGTTACGGGTTAGCTGGGTTCGAATCATCGGCTCG
>NC_134810.1:15100313-15110313 GCF_046742065.1 Oratosquilla oratoria | reverse complement strand
AATAAGCAAAGCGTCATACTAGTAAAGGCTCCGTCCTTAAATGATGTTAATTTGATATTTTTGTGAGGTGACCACACTTCCTGACGTCCTCTTTTCACTTTGGTCCAATTCCAAGATTCTACATTTTTTGCTATTGAATTTCATCTCCCACTTTTGGCTCTATTCTTAAACCATGTCTAGGTCCTCCTGTAGCAGTTTATAATCATCTTCATATTTTACTCTATTCGTGATCTTGGTATCATCAGCAAATAAGTACGTGTAACTACCTATTCCATCATCACACTACAGATAGACATAAAGAACATTACAGGTGCCAATAGCAAATCCTGTGGTACTTTACTACTAATGTCTCTCCAATCCGACATTTCATCTTTCACATACGTCTACCATTAAGTTGATTATTTATTTCTTCCAGTATGCTCTAAGTCCACCAACGCTTTCCAATTTCCATACTAATATTTTGTGCGGCGCATTGTCGAAAGCCTTTTCCAGGTCCAAGTATACCCACTCTACCCTCTCTTATCTTTCATGAAGTACAAAAAATTCTTTTGAATAATAAATCAACACGTTGGTTATACATGATTTTCTTTTTTCTTTTTTTAATCCCAATTGATTTCTAGCCATTTTTTTCCAAGGAATTCATTAATTTAACTTACTTTTTTTTTTTTTTACATTTAGCTATCTGTAAACCAATGTATCCTCTCTAATTTCTTTCTTGGATATTGGCACCACATTGGCTGATTTTTAGTCCAGTGGCACCTTCCTTTCTTCTAAGGAACATACAATCAGTTGGTGTATCTTATCCACTAATTCCAGGCATTGTTTCAATATCCACCTTGAAATCCCACCTGCCCTCGAGTTCTTTCTTAATTCCAAATCCTCTAGAAGCTTATCCACTTCATGTACTACCACTTTTATGTTGGTTAAGGCATCTCCTTAGACATTTACCTTACCTTTATCCCGCTTTCCCTCAAAGTCATCTTTCTTTGTGAATACAGATTGGAATCTTTTATTCACTGTTTCAGTTTGATTTTCGGCTTCTTCATACACTTCCCTTTCAAATTCTAAATTGAATACTTCATCTTGTCATTCACAAATCTAGAACAGTTTAGGTTCATCTTTACATTTGTAAACTGCTCCCCTTTCATAGCTCCTTTCTTCCTTTCGGCTCTGGTATTTCTGCATACTTCATTTTCGGAGAGACCGTGGGGACTACCGCCGATGTGTGAGTGAAGCAACACGCTTCCTGGCGTATGTCCCCAATTGATGATAAAGATGATTTTCTTCTTTGAATTATTGAATTGAATTATAATATTTTTTGGCATCATCAGGAATTTTCTTCTTTGTTTTCTTTCCTCACCTTTCCCACGTCTAATTTCTTTCGTTCTTACAAAGCAACTTTTGTTAGACTAATCCTTTCTAGGTGATTCTCTTCCACTCATCCTTCGTACCTAGTTTTCTTCTTGGTATCTTTTGTCTTGGCACAACTCGTTCCGGTCCATTTTTATCTTTTTCTCTGTATACTTAGCTTTTGCACAGCTGGATCCTTTTGTCTGTATGGTTCTTATTTCTATGTACCTTATTTCTAGAACACGTTCAAGAATTATATGACTTTTACTTATTGAGCACCGGTAATAAAAAAATTCCAATCACTTTTGCTTCTCTTGTTGGGATCAAGTCCTGACTTCCAGTTGTTTCCCATTTTTCCCCCATTCAACCTCTCCTTAATTGAAATATGTGTGTGTTTACATGCGTGCGCTGGAGCATGTGTGCCTACGTGCCTGCGTGCCTGTACGCTTACGCATGTGCGTACGTGCGTGGGTGCAAGGGAGTGTCTGTGCGTGTGTGCGTGCGTGTACTTGTTTGTGTCCACGTCCAAGCGACTGGTAACCACTGAGCGTAGACAAGAAAATTTTTAATCATGGCTTCATAATTGTTTGATAATTTATTTTCTTATAAAAATTCCGTTTTTGGTTTTGAGTTTTACTTGGTTTGAAGGCCTGGTGTGGCTTCTGGGGATCAAAGGGACCTTTTATTTACTTGTGGATAGATAGGGAGGAGCGTGGCTCGAGTCCTTCCCAATCCTACCCCGCCTTCCCTTTCGCATTTCCGGGGATCGACTCGCACCCAGCCTCCGGCCACGGAAACCTAGCTACTTTGTGATGTTTCCCTAAGAGTGATTTTGTCTTGACACCTAGCATTTTACGAAAAGAGTTTCGTTTCTCTCAATTTAATGAAACTGGCTGGTGACAGCCGGAATGGAATAAATGGTTTAAATCATGTAGAGAAAGTTGATCAAGATTTGTTTGTTACTTTGACTGCAGAGGAAGTTTCCCTTAACATAATGGAATACCTAAGTGGTAGCGAGAGCAATCAAAAATATGATCCGAATTACAGAAAATAAGTTAATTGAGACATATAAAGAACGCACTTTACATGTTTTATGACAGCAATCGTCAAATGATTTAAGTAATGCATAGTAAGGATGAACCACAACCTGGGATTTGATTGTATCTATGTACATAACATGAATAAATGTACTATTGTATTGATACTTGTACACAAGTGTACACATACTGTTCTCTCCTTAGCAAGTAAAAAGCAAAGGATGTTGTGATGAGGTCACCAAGTCAATCGGTGATCCTCTGGTTGCATCGTCTTTGGTAATAGGAAGGCTAACTCAAAAATTTGATGAATGATGACGCGTTCAAATAATCATCATTACTAATGAAGAGCAGGTACCTTACTCACACGCCGACGCCGACTCCCTTGATTATCGTTTCTTCGAGCAAGCCCCCATGGAGCCACCCTACCCATTCCAAATGACTCTTGATAGGATCAGTCAGCTTGCTTCAGCCATGAGTTCAGAGGGCGACCTCTTTGTCTTCTCTATCGAGGGTTGTCTCTTGTGGAGAAAACCTTATCAGTGACATCAACATCAGAGAGTCTTGGGGAGCAGGCGCTGGTTTGATACGAAGTCATAATAGCAATACCCTGTAATTCTCCGAAGACACTTGGTCCCAAAGACGTTGAGATACTTCCTCAAGTCCGCGTTCATTGTCAGTCCATGTCTTGGAGCCGTACAGCAAGACCGGGAGCACAAAAACCTTGAAGATTCGGATCTCATTCCTCTTGAATAAATCCCAACTGCATATTATACTTTGATTAAGCAAGTACATAACACCATGAACCACCAAGCCAGTTCAGCAAAAGATTTCCTGACATGAACCACCATTGTCATGTACTACATTACCAAGGTATGTGAAGCTTTCCAAAACCTCAATTTCCTCACCACATGCAAACAGAGATTGAAATTTTTAATCCAGTGAGCCTTTTAACCTAATCTGTATGAAACTGTCAACGTGTTAAATAGATTTCATGTAACGCTGCAGCAGCGTGTCTGAACCTGAGAGCCTAAAGGACTATTGTCGAAGTACTTCCCGAACTGAGGTTTCTCTCCGGACTCTTTTGTGTTTCCTATTTCCTCATTTGCGTTTTTTTTTTATTCTCTTCTACTCATTTTCACATGATTCTTTATTCTTTCGTTTTTCATGTATTCTCATCACCCGAATTTGTTTTCCTCTACCTCCTCTTTTATCTATTCCACCTCTTCTTCCGCCTTCTTCTCCTCCTCCTCTTCCTCCTCCTTTCCCTTCTGTTTCTCATTTTCCTCCTCTTCCTTCTCCTTTCCCTTCTGTTTCTCATTTTCCTCCTCTTCTTTCTCCTTCTCCTTCTCCACCTTTTCCTCTTTCTTTTCCTCCTCCTCTCTTTCTTTTCCTTCTTCTTCCCCATTTCTTCCTCCTCTTCTTCTTACTCCTACACCTCTTCTCCCCCTTCTTATTTCTCCTTCAGTTTTTCTTCCCTCTTCATCTCTGTGCAGGCCACCCTCCCTAGTGGTGGAATCTCATGGTCGTTAGTGTCGTCGGTTCGATCGTTAGCAGTCTCACTCAGTCGACCGGAAGAATGCAGGGAGAAGGAAATGTCATCATCTCCCTTTTCCAGAAGACTTCAGTCACCCAAACGCGACCTTCGAAGGATTTTCTCTGTCAACAAGGTCCATGGGCCACGGGATAGGCTGGTACAATGTCCACTTGCCATTGTTGTCCTCGCTGTTGAATTCAAACGTTGTTAAAAAAGTTGTATATAAGACCTATAGCTCCCGCTTGGGTTGTTAGCAATCGATGATCCAAGAGAAAGTTTATTTGTCACCAAATAAAATTTGACTTCAGGCTTTTCTTCCTCCTCCTCTTCTTGCTCCTCCTTTTCCTTCTACTCGTCCGCTTATACTTCCTCTTGCTTTTCTTTCATCTTATAACATTTTCTTTTTCTTGCTTTTCTTTCTCATTATCCTCCTTTTCTTTCTCCTCCTTTTCCCCCTTCCTTTTTTTTTCCTCCTGGTGGCGTGATCGGAAGCGTGCTGGTCTCGCAATCGATTAGTTGTGGGTTCGAAACCAGTACTTCGCTCCGGTTCTTAGCAGCGACTGTTACAACACCAACAGTCCAAGCGTATAGGGCAGAGGTTCTCAACCTTTTTCCTTATGTACTCTGTGCTTATGTCTCGCTGTTCTTCATCCTCCTAGAAATCCCATTACTAATTAATAGAACCCGAGTACATCTACAAACTATCACTACTTTTCACTTCATGGTCCTATTTGTGAACCACTGTGGACAACAAAGGCACATTGAACCATAGGTTGAGAACCACTGGTATAAGGCATAAGTGACAGCTTCGGCCGCAGCCACGGCCACCTGGCGTGGGTTCCTCACCGCCTTGTTTTCATTTCCTGGCTCTTCTGCCTTTTTCTTCACGAAAGGCGGCTATCGTTTGTAGTATTTTGTAGAACTTCGTCGGACTAATTGGCCTGTTTTGTTAGACTCATTGTCTTTCCAGGTGTATAATCAATCGTAATTATAATAAGGAAAAACAGCCCTCGCTTGAATCATGGCAGTTCACTCCATCTGTTACGTCACTGACACAAGTGTCATCATCGCCGGGTCAAAATTTCTTAAAGAGCTTATAATGGAAGCGCTGCTGTGATCAGTTCCGTTCGAAGGCAGTCAAGAAATTTCGACGTAGCTGCGCACATCTGTAATGAAACGGTGAAGTGGTGGAGAGTGTGAACAGGGGTCATGTGCAGTTGTATAAAATAGTCTGGCGGTACGTACGATCAAGTGATAAGTGATAGTTGGCATGGGAGTGGTTAACAAAGTTACTGTTTCATAGGAAATACACTCGCAGACAAGTTTGTCTGGTTTGAAAGCTGGCTACAGCATGTCTGTTCTATATTCACACACACACACACACCCACACCCAGCCTCACATACACACACACATACACACACATGCAAACACACACACGCACACGCACACACACACACACACACACACACACACACACACACACACACACACACACACACACACACACACACACACACAAACTCACACATACACACTACAATTAAATGAATACAATTACATGAACTTGAGATTAGGTATGACAAGTTGGAGAGTAGAAAACGGGACCCAAAGAGTGTTGTTCCTTTCCTGCATATTACCATTGGGTACAATTAGGTAAATACCCACGCGCGCGCACGCTTTCACAATTAGGTAAATACACACGCGCGCGCATGCTTTCACAATTAGGTACACACGCGCGCGCGCGCGCTTTCACATACATATATGTCGAGTTTCAACCTGAGGAGAAAAAAAAATTCTCAGGTATAAACAATTTAAAAGATTAGGACATCCTTATTTACTGTATGCATCCCGGCTCGTTTCAGAGACAGACAGGAGGAATGCGAAGCAAAACACACTTCTATCACTGACTCATGAAGTTAAAAACTTCCACAGTCTGAGAACGTCATGGCTCATGTATTACTAGCTTATACATTTCGGCAACAATACAGAATAATTGTAAATGATTTCGCTCGACTCCGAATTCGGGACGTGATCTGCCTGAAGTAAAAAACATCATTCAATTTCTGCAGTGCAATGGCGGCTTATTGCATGCAGGACTTACGTTGCCATCCCCATCATGGTATTTCCGTTTATTCGTCCAGTTTTCGACTTTAACCGCCTTCAACAGGTAGGGTATGAGGGAGATAGGGGTGGGGATGGGGGATGGGGGAATGTTGTCTTCCCTCCCTCCCATATCAACTGAATTATATTGAATCGTGTAAGAGTTTGAATCTGCAGAGTCTGTAAAGTATGTCACCATATTGAAGAGGCCGACAGTTCCTAACCGACTTTAACGGTCCCTGTATCTTCCGATACCTCTTCCTCCTAACTAAAGCCTTTAGAGGTTACTAAAAGAATTGAATTCTTTAACAGGAATAGGGGTTTCCAAAAGAGTTGAATAAAAATGTCTGGCGAGAGCCAGAGAGACGCTAAAAATTGAACCATAAAAGGGTTAGATCGAAAAGGAATTAACCCAAACGGTGCCTTTACCTCTTAACCTCCTTTAACTACTCATAAGAAGCTCTAACAATCCCTCTATTTCATCACCCACACAAGTTCCTCACTGACTTTGCCCAGTCTGTTATCTCTGTCATCTCTCTCAGATGCCGCTGTTGCTCCGCGCGACAGGGTCAGGGCCCGGAGCGGCTCTCAGCTTCAAGGACGCGTTTGCATTTGTCAGCGGCATCGGAATGAGAGTAGAGTCAAGTGCTGAGGCCAATAAGCCTTCCTATGTTTACCAGCCCTTATGGCTAACTCACGCCCGTATATAAATGCTCAGGCGCCATGCAGCCACATGATCATGCATATGTATGCATGCTAAGGAATGCACACGCGTTCAGATGCGAACACACACACACACACACACACACACACACACACACACACACACACACACACACACACACACACACACACACACACAGAAACACACAAACACACGAACACACACGCGCACACACACACACACACACACACACACACACACACACACACACACACACACACACACACACACACACACACACACACAAACACACACACATACGCACGCCCGCACATATGTATGAACGTATGATGTAAAGAAATACAATTTTTCCATTTAGATGCATAGATACTTTGAATGGCTTAGGAGGTGATGTAGCTGAAGCTGGAACAATACATGAACTCTACATGAATTTGAAACTAGGTATGATGGATTGGAGAGGAGTTGACGGGACTCAACGAGTGTTGCTCCTTTCCTGTATACAACAATTAGGGAAATACAAAAGCACACACCCATATGCATACAAATATAGACACATACACAGGTGAACACACTGCAAAATTTTGAAGGTCACACCAAAACGAAAAGAAAGAAAAAAAAAAAAAAAAGCTACGAGGAGGAAGTCAATATTGGAAGAAAGAAGGGGGAGGAGGTTAATATATTTATAATATAGAAACGTATCAAGAATTGGTTTTCAAAGACAAGAAAGAGTGTATATCAAGGGCACTGAGTGAACAAGGGGGTATAGATACAGCGCGGACGAAAGTGGGTAGGAGAGGATATAAAAAGTCTTTCTCAAGCAGAAATATGGGCATATGGAATAGCTTACAGGCACGCACACACACACACACACACACACGCATACACACACACACGTATACACACACACACACACACGCACACACACACATGCACGCACACACGCATACACACACACACACACACACACACACACACACACACACACACACACACACACACACACACGCACACGCACACACACACATGCACGCACACACATATGCACACGCATGCATACGCACACAAACATACACATCCACCCACCCACGCACGTGTCCTATTGTCCCTGTGTTGAAATAAACAAACAAAACGCTCAGACAGTCACACCACCCTCCGAGTGTTTTTAACACAGCTGAAAGCTTAAACATATTTGTCCCCACCTCGTCGCCTTGCAAGATCTGTTTGCCCAGGAAAGAGAGGATTCTTGTCCGGACGTAACGAGAAGCCCCGATTACTAATTTCTTCCCTCGCTTTCTGCTATGTCTCCTCTTCCTCGCCTCTTCTCTGCTGGGATGGAGACATTCAGGGGGGACTGAATAGAGCTGGGAGATGCGAGGGAGGAAAAGGGGAGATGTGTCCCTTTTCATTCTCTTTTTTCCTTTTACAGAGCGTAGGCTAGAATGAAAAAATCCTAAAGATGTGAAGTTGATAAAACGGGGGGATAGTTTTCAACTTCAATTCAGTAACCGCTGAATGAAGTTACCTCAGTGGGGGATCATTAGTTGAATACACTTGATCAGTTCTACGAGATACGAATTCTCTTGTTCATTTGAACTAGAAAACATACCAAAAACCAATCAAAGTGCCTGGAAAGAGAAGTTGAGTGCCGGTGATTTTTTTGTAAAACAGAAGATTTATCTGTTCATCGTAACAAGTGAGATTAGATATAAAAACATAAGAACCGCGTGTGGTGGAGTGCATGAAATGACATGGACATGTGGAGAGAATGGCCGAGAGCAGAGACGTAGAGAAGACGTAGCAGGGATGAATGGACGAAGGGCGAAAAGAAGACCGGAGAGGAGATGGAAAGGGAGAAGCTGAAAAGAAGGGCAAGGAAAGGAAGACGGCAGGAACTGAACACACAGATCTACGAACTGCCATTCTGGCCGAGGGAAGGTCATTACTGTACACTGAGCACCTGGGGGCGTCGCCAGAAGAAATGGGTCAAGTCTGTCTCCATCAACTCCGTTGGTGAGGTGGTGGTACGCTTTATGGACTTTATTCTGGCTTAGGCCAGGATGAGTTTATTCAAACAAAGGGACGCCGTTATCAAAATTTATCTTTTGCACATTTGAGTTCTTTGTTTGACGTGGCCATCCTTTCCCTCCACTTCCGTTTGGAAACCGGAAGACACGTCATGGAATGCAATTGTGATGGCCCTCATCCATGGGGAACGAATGGAGGATGGACGGGATTGGATTGGGTGGGAATGGGTGAGCGCCTGGGCTGGCTACCCCCTTATAAGAGGGAAAAGGCCCTTGGTATATAGGTAGATAGATAGTATAATGAACGTGGATATGATTGTGGCTATGTACTATTACATGAAAACACCAATTAAAATCGATATTACTTGAAATGTTTTAGTCATTATAAAGTCTAGATGCAAAACCCGTGAGTATGTACTTCTGAAAAGCAAACTAAACTACGAAAGCAACAACAATAATGACAACTAAAAAGAAAAAACAAAACAAGAACGACCCAATTGATTACATCACCGTAATCTAGAGAAACGCAACAAAAACTGAAATAAGAGTAAACTAGATTCTAAATAATGAGAATAGTTAAAGTGTACTACGAAAAAAATATACATTTTTTGTCTCAGTACTTTTATCTTTTAAGTATGAACAAATACCTTGCCATATTGATAAGATATATATTTTAGAGTGGCTGGGATGTTGTGGAAGAATATACAGGTAGAGGGAGCGACACAACAAAGGACCTTTGATTTCACGTTGGTCGGTCAATAATTCTTAAGGCTTCGATGCTCTACAAGTCATAGAAAAGAGCTCCATATGGAGGCGTACAGCGTGTAAGTCGTCTACAAAGAGCATACTTGGGTTTTAGATATTGTGTATAAGAGAGTACTGTATACGGGAGGACTCTTGCACACGTGTGTGCTCACGTGTGTGTTTATGTATACCGTACATATACACATACACACACACACACACACTCACAAGCAGGTACGTACACACACGCACGCACGCACACACACATACAAACACACATGTACACGCACACACACACACACACACACACACACACACACACACACACACACACACACACACACACACACACACACACACACACACACACACACACACATACACACACACACACGCATATACACACACAAACACATAAATATATATATATATATATATATATATATATATACATATATACATACATATGACGTGTCAGCAGTTTTACTTGTACTGTACATAGGATTACAGTAGAAATTGGACTTC
>NC_134810.1:15092813-15095313 GCF_046742065.1 Oratosquilla oratoria | reverse complement strand
ACCGGAAAGGGTTATGAGGGATAGAACTTTGTCGTATTGGGTTTTTTATTCGACTTTCAAAATCAGAGACCCATGTGATTGAGTTTATATTTTGAAAGTTTTCTCGCACATAGAGAAGAAAACTCTATTCAACTGAAAAAATAATGGGAGGCAAGGGACGCTTTACTATGAGTACTGAGGACAAAGAATCTCAGTTAATCAAGGTAGGGGTCTACTTCATTTAGAAATTTAGCAAAGCGATAATGGCGTGGAAGAAGACGTTAATGATCACTCAGTTATTCAATCAAAAGCATAAAAGGAGCTGAATATACTGGCAAGCGTTATATGGAAACAGGGGTAACACAGGAAATTAACTTACTAGGAGATTCGCATGTGTGTGCTTAAAAATTGTTTTGAACAACGTGTTGGACTCGTATTCGGCAGCTATTACCCTCCCATTTGAGAACTCAGAGCACAAATATGACCAGATCTATGGGTAATGCGGTTACTTTACACACACGCACACGCACACGCACACACACACACACACACACACACACACACACACACACACACACACACACACACACACACACACACACACACACACACACACACACACACACACACACACACACACACACACACACACACACGCACACACACAAAACTCCTTGTTCACCTGAACTGGGGTACAGGCTTGCAGTGCTGTAATGCTTCTCAGCCATGGGCGGTGACTCGAACTAGGATCGCTGAATTTCCGGTCGAGTTAGGTATCACTTCACTAACGAGTGTGTGTGTGTGTGTGTGTGTGTGTGTGTGTGTGTGTGTGTGTGTGTGTGTGTGTGTGTGTGTGTGTGTGTGTGTGTGTGTGTGTGTGTGTGTGTGTGTGAATGTGCGTTTATGTGTGCGTTAGTGAGTGCGTGTTTATATGAGTATGTGTTCACATGTAATTGAGTAGCTATTTGAAAAAAGAGAAAAGAATATGAGAAGAACGAGATAGATATATTGATAGATATATGGATATATAGATAGATAGACAGATAGACAGATAGAGAAAGAAAGAAAGGGAAGGAAGGAAGGAAGGAGGAAGGGAGGGAGAGAGGAGGACAAGAATGATGTTCTCAGCAATGTTCCTTATCAAAATTCTTTCTTAGAGGGCAGTCCTACATTATGGTAGAAGGATCGCACCCACATCTATGTTCCTGGGTCCTCCAGTTTTCTGTCAAGAACTAAGGAATTATGTAAACATTTCTCAACACGTAGGTGGCTTTGGCTTGTTTCTACTCGTTTTTGTACATAGAAAATGGGAGTACATTATTTTTGTACAACAAAGCACTGTACAACTACCCGATCCGAACAGCATTTCCCGTGTGTGTGTGTGTGTGTGTGTGTGTGTGTGTGTGTGTGTGTGTGTGTGTGTGTGTGTGTGTGTGTGTGTGTGTGTGTGTGTGTGTGTGTGTGCGCGTGTGCGTGAGAACTTGCTGCATTGTATTCTACTGCACTGGAAGATCAACATAAATGAAAACAACTTTGTCTCATGCTGTATTGAAACACGAGTCGTTGAATTATGCCACTTGCCTCGTATTCCAAGTACCCGAGTTTGCCTCCACTGACGTCCGGCAACTGCCGCTCTTCCTGGCATTCGGAGCACATGGGGCAAAGGTGAAGGCTTCAGGCGCCCTGGCACAAACTGCTTCCCTTTAAGTACAGCTCGATACAGGAATTGTGGTTTGAGCTGAGGAGGCACCACATTGTTTTCGTTCCTCAGAGTAAAGGTGTAAGACCGATCCGGCTCGTCACAAGGTGACCCCTTGTTTGGTAGAGACGCCAGTTTTTCGCCTTTATCGCGGATGTAGATGTAGGAGAGAGGCATATCTACAACTGTCCTTGTTTATGAGCAATTATTGTGCCTGTCTACACGTCTCTACGTTTCAGGAGGAAATAGATTTAAGAAATTAGTAGTCAAGAACTGGTTTACTACCGGAATGGTTAACGAATGTAACCATGTACTGAGCGCTGACACAATTGGTTGTTTTAAGCAAAGGTTAGATAAATTTATGGACGGGGATGAAATGTGGTAAGGGGCATGGAACTGCTTAGTGTAAGCCTTATGGTCTTGCAGGCTCCTCCATTCGTATGCTCTTATGTTCAGTTGACGATAAAAAGACTATGTGAAAGTTATCTCAGATGTGAACATCCTCGACGTTATTTACATGTCTCAGTCAGATGGTCCAATTGGTCTTTCTCCAGGCTGTATTTCCAACATGACTTTCGAAATGGTACAGCTTTCCAGCATCTTTGTTCTGAGTAACGCCGCGTGATTTTATTCAGCAGATGAAATATCTCGGCCGGAACTCTTGTTCTGATTGATCGATGCCCCATTTTCTCGAAGTCTGTGCTCCAGCCAGAACAAAATATAGAGAGTATGTCATATCCCCAAGTCGAACGGGTGTCTCCTTCGGTGTCTACGCAGATACACCTGTACCTGCTCACTTGTCTTGTTTCTAAGCAAAACTCT
>NC_134810.1:15082813-15087813 GCF_046742065.1 Oratosquilla oratoria | reverse complement strand
TGCTAGTCAGGAATAAACTCAAGACTAAGACTCCTGTGTTTCCTATTCCGCTTACATATATATATATATATATTCTATATATATATATATATATCTATACACACGCACACACACACACACACACACACACACACACACACACACACACACACACACATATATATATATATATATATATATATATATATATATATATATATATATCAAGGACTACTATTACACAGCACGTGCGCACCCAGATCCCTGGGTCCACTAGCGGAGGCCATTGCTTTCTTTGTAACCTAACATTTTATTTTGGACAAACATATCAAAACTAGAAACTTAACATTGTATATAGGAGAAATATATCAACTATTGACTTATTCAAAGTAGCATAAGTTAATATAAACTTTTATAGTGAAATAAGAAACTATTTCTAAGGCACTGTTATGCTTTGAAATGACAATTTTAGCCGGCCTTAACAGATATTATTGTATGAGGTTAGTGAACACCTGGGTTGGCGATTTTTTTTTCTTATCTTTTTAAAAAAATATAAAAGATAGATTTTTTTATATATCTCAGATTTATTTGATTTAAATAGATTTTTTTTTCTTTTTTTTTATAGATTTTAAATATTGTGGGATTGCTATCTGATATGCGATCTGATTGCTAAAGGACATTTTTAGCATATCAGCATAAGGAGCAGTGTTATATAAACCTGTCACAAGTATACAAGGAACGGTATAACCCGTATGTGAGGACGGTATGCGCAGATTCACTTGATTCCTCCAAGAGTTTTCTCATCTTGGTGACATTTGCTGCAGTGTCTGTAACAACACTTCCAATGTGACAGCCAAAATCTTGTTCAGCCTTCTTGATCGAATTTTGTACAAGTTGTAGAAGATATTCTGCAGTGTGAGGTTTCCTTGGTGTGTCTATTTTGTCAACTAAATAAATCTGACCAGTGGAGGTTGTTAGAGTGACATATTATGGGCTCATTATGGATGTTAGACCACCCATCAATTGAAAAACATTCAGTTTCATTATTCAGGTCATCTGCACACTTTTTATATTTCTTTTCATACACATGATCCAAGTACTTATCAGCAATATCTTTTCTGGATGGAGGAATATAACCTGGCCTCAGGTTCTGAACCATCTTGAGAAACTAAGGATGCTGAACAAGACGAAATGGTGAATTTATAGCAAATATAATTCTTGCAACTTCTTTGTTGAGATTTTCCTTTTGAGAGGCTGTCCAGAGATGTTGATGACTTTCTTGTAGATGAAAATTATTTAGCAGAAGTGGCGCCTGTGGAGGAGTCTGATAGTGACCTTTTTAATGGTGGAGTCAGGTTTGCAGATAATTCAAATGGAGCCGATGATGACGGGATTGAAGCTGTTGATACATATCCTGAAATGGAAACAGAAAATTCTAGCATATTGCATAATTTATAAATGAATAAATAAATGAATGAATACGGTGTGATTTAGGCTACTTTTGAGTACAGTAGTTATTTTTTTAGATAATGATCATATTCACACAAGCCACTAAATTATTTGGAAATAATTAACAGGATATGAAATAGGTGGGCTTGGAATTCAGCCCACACAGGATTCAGTCCACTTTTAATTCACTAAATATAATGGGTTAGTTGGGTTAGGTTAGGCTAAATCCCTTTGGGCTGAATCCCATGTGGGCTGAATTCCAATGGAACCTATGAAATATATTACACAATGTTGAATGAAATGAATAACAATCATCTAGGCCCCAAAGTTGAGTGGATACAGTATATTATAGTGATATAGTCGTTACCCAAATTTAGAAGTAATGAAGTTGAAGTATCATCTCTTTAGGCCTTCACATTTTTATTGCACATGCTCTCCATTGTTCACCAAATTTATATAGTTGCGTATGAAAAGGGAGAGAATGCACACAATATAAGTAAAATTATTTACCTGAGTCATCAATTTCTTCTTCTGTATGCTGTGGCTGACCTTGGCATTTATCTCTGTTGTTGTTGATTCAATGCCCTGTAGTTCCTGGCTGCAATCTTTGCATTTAGCTCGGTACCCTTTGCCAGAAGTTATTGGTAGTTTTTCAAAATAATTCCAGACAGGATAATTTTTTCTGCCTGAAGGAACCACTCTGCCAGGTCCAGAAGACATCCTTCCTGGTTGATTCCAAAGCAGCAACTGACTCAGTGAGAAGCTGCTTACGTAGAGCAAGTTTCAGCAAGAATCTTGTTAAAACTTGTGAGCTGCACAGTGATATATGCTACATGTAGGCTTATACCGTTCCTTGTATACTTGTGGCAAGTCTATATAGCACTGCTCCTTATATTGATATGCTAAAAATGTCCTTTAGCAATCAGATCGCATATCAGATAGCAATCCCACAATATTTAGAATCTATAAAAAATTGATTTAAATCAAATAAATCTGATTAAAAATATATATATATTTTATATTAAAAAAAAAAAATCGCCAACCCTGGTGTCCACTAACCTCATACAATAATACCTGTTAAATCCGGCTAAAATTGTCATTTCAAAGCATAACAGTGCCTTCAAAATAGTTTCTTATTTCACTATAAAAGTTTATATTAACTTATACTGCATTGAATGAGTCAATAGTTGATATATTTGTCCTATGTACAATGTTAGGTTTCTAGTTTTGATATATTTGTCCAATATAAAATGTTAAGTTACAAAGAAAGCAATGGCCTCCGCTAGCGGACCCAGGGATCTGGGTGCGCACGTGCTGTGTAATAGTAGTCCTTGATATATATATATATATATATGTATATATATATATATATATATATATATATATATATACAGGGTGCGGCAGGTATTTGAGAACAAAGGAGATTGTTTGTAATAAGGTTTATTAACGTTTTAGTATATATTTAAATTAGCATTTATTGTATTCTATACATTAACACAAAGCAAATGCACTGTTTCACTCAATGGAACCTCCATCCTTGTCAATGATATCTCCCAAGTGACGTCTAAATCATTGGCAAGCACCAATGAGTTGACTCTTGGGGATGTTAGCCATTGCAGCGACAATGACTTCTTGGAGAGATGATATAGTGTTGTGAGGTTTACGATTAGACTCCCTCTCAACTACGCCCCAAACATAATAGTCCAAAGCATTGACATCAGGGGAGCTAGGGGGCCACATGTTGGGGGTTACGTGGTCATGAAAATTGGAGGCCATCCATTCTTGGGTTGTGTGAGCTGTATGGGATGGAGCAGAGTCTTGCTGTAAGACGTACGGCCTGCCACGTGTTACACCATCCATCCAAGGCTTTACAACAGTCTCCAACACTTCAGTGTAAGAAGCTGCATTGACACGAAGTCCTTGGCGGACAAAAAAAGGGAGGCATCACATCGCCTTCACTGCTCACGACACTCAGAACCATCACTGATGCTGGAAATTTAGTATGCATAACCGTTGGAACTTCACCTGCAGTTTGACACAACCAACGATCGTTCCTCCTATTCACCTTCTGGTCCTGAACAAAGTTCTTCTCATCAGAGAAGAACCAAAGGATTCCTGGTTCTTCAGGATGTTTTAACTTGTTCAAAAGACGTCTGGCCCTGATGACTCGGTTCTCACGTGTCTTCTGTGACATGAACTGTCCTCTTCGGATCACATACGACTTATACCGGAGATCTTCGTGAACAACACGTCGAATGGTGGCCTCATCAACTTGAAAATCCTTGGCCAGTGCCCTCATGGACTTCCCAGGGCTTTCATCAATTGCCGATTGAATAGCATTTATGAATTCTGATGTTCTGATGCTGTCCGATCATCGGGAATATTGTTTACGTTGCGATGTACTTGCCACATTGCCTCTGGCATCCACAAGTTCCCTTCTGACCTTATAAACGAAGGACCGGGCAACATTAAGGAAGGCAGCAATTTCAGAATTAGTATGCCCAGCTGCTATAGAGGCGATAACTGCATGCCTTTTCATTTCTTGGGTAATATTTGATTGTGCCATTTTCAGCTGTAAAAGAAAAGGAGTGGTTAGCTATGGTGTCTAAACTACTAGACCACTTAGAAGATGCGTTCTCAAATACCTGCCGCACCCTGTATAATATATATATATATATATATATATGTGTGTGTGTGTGTGTGTGTGTGTGTGTGTGTGTGTGTGTGTGTGTGTGTGTGTGTGTGTGCATGTATATATACATATATATATATATATATATATGTGTGTGTGTGTGTGTGTGTGTGTGTGTGTGTGTGTGTGTGTGTGTGTGTGTGTGTGTGTGTGTACATATCAAATCAGCCATCGTGAGTCCACTGCTGAATAAAGCCCTCCATAGCATTCCATGAATCACACGACCGTGACATCCTCTGCCATGTCACTCCTGCAAACTTCACTATCTCGTCTCTCCACCTTCTGTCTGATCTCCCTCTTCCACGCTTTCTATCTCGCTGCGTCCACTCAGTAACACGCTTGCTCCATTGCTCATCAGTTGTTTGCACCAACTTACCTACCCAATTACACTTCCTCTCTTTTACTGCCTCCATAACATCTTTCACTCTAGTCTGCTCTCTCACCCAACTTTTGGTCTCTCAGTGTTATTCCCATCATTGATCTCTCCATTCTCCTCTGTGCAGTCCTTAGCTTTGTTTCTATTGCCCTCGTCAGCTTCCAAGTCTCACACCCGTAGATTATTGATGATAGAATGCATTGATTGTAAACTTTACGTTTGAAACATAAAGGTAGAGAGCCTCTCAGGGTTTCATTATACTTACCAAACACATTACAACCAATTGTAATGCGTCTTTTTATTTCATTATCATGATCTTTCGTCACTTTCACCATCTGGCCTAAATAATTATACTCTTATTCTTCAACTTCCTCAAGACTCTCACCATCAATTACAATCTCTTTGCTTTGAACTTTCATGTTGAACATTACTTTGGTTTTACTCTTATTCATTTTTAAACCTACTTTGAGACTTTCCTTGTTTAGATCGCTCAGCATATCTTGC
>NC_134810.1:15072813-15075313 GCF_046742065.1 Oratosquilla oratoria | reverse complement strand
GGTCGCTAACGTCTTGGCCTCGTGATTTTCGACGCACGGGTCAGGGTTCGTATCCCATGGCGGAGCTTCTAAAAATGTTTAATCTGTCTTAAGAAACATACACAACTTGTCGGAAGGCGCGCCTAATACGGGATTAGATGAAATTGAGATTAGATCTTCCAATGTTACGTGAAGCGTGGTCGGGGACTAGTACAGTCCTTTTGAACCATCACCATGTAGCATGGTCGCTAACGTCTTGGCCTCGTGATTTTCGAAGCACGGGTCAGGGTTCGTATCCCATGGCGGAGCTTCTAAAAATGTTCATATATATATATAATGCGTAGTGGCAGCCATATAAAGTTGGCAGTACTGCGGAACAGGGACCTGGAGCTGTAAACACTCTCGCCATTTAGTAATCATGGAACAGTGGAACAGTCAACAGCGTGCTTTCTCCATAAAAATTATTTATAAAAACAATGATAGTATGGTAGGTGCGCAGAAGGGGGTTCCAACGTTATTGTTCAACTTAGGACGTCATGGTCGGCTTCCCTCGAAACACGCGATAAAAAAATTGAATTAAAAACTTTTAGGAGACTGGATATGCTCTAAAAAAGAAACCGAAAGAACAGCCGAGAAGTGCTCGTACTACACAGAATATCGAAGCTGTACTAGTTTCAGTCTTACGGAGCCCAGGGGTTCCGTTCGTAAGCAAGCAGCTGGGATCAGTGTGTCCTGAGAGAGAGTTCGCCGAGTTCTCTATTTCTTGATTAAAATTTCATCCGTACAAACTGCTGATCGTGCGATTACAATTCTGTCAGATGAGGGCCATATTCATCTCACAGGTTACGCGAATGAGCAGTACTATCGTTACTGGGCAGACAGCAACCCTAAAGAAGTTCATGAAGACCCTTTACACGTCAGCAAGGTGACAGTATGGTGTGCAGTTTCGTCACACGGGGTCATCGGACCTTACTTTTTTTGAAAATGAACAGAGGAGCACAGTGACTGTCCCTTTGGGTCGATATGTTGAGATGTTGCAATATTTTGTTGCACCTGCATTGAACAATTTTCCACAACTTCACGAAACCTGGTTTCAACAAGATGGTG
The DNA here is from genome assembly GCF_046742065.1 of Oratosquilla oratoria. Lineage (NCBI taxonomy): Eukaryota > Metazoa > Arthropoda > Malacostraca > Stomatopoda > Squillidae > Oratosquilla > Oratosquilla oratoria. Next base: position 15,074,227 of record NC_134810.1, on the reverse strand, counting down.
CGACATAACACATTGTAAGGCAGTCAATGCCAGCTGTGCGAGAATTGTTGGGTAACTGTGTCATCTCAAGATTCGATGACATTCCCTGGCCCCCAAAATCACCGGATTTGTCCGTTTGTGATTTTTTATTGTGGGGCTACCTGAAGAGTTGGGTCTAGACGACTCGGCCAAAGACAATGGATGAATTGAAACAAAGAATTCAAGACGAAATTCGTGGTATCCTAGCTGAGATGTTGCAGCGAGCAATTGGAAACCTCAACAGAAGACTGGAAGAATGTATAGGTACAGGATGACGCCATCTACAGGAAGTAAATTTCAAACATTGATAATTTGAATTAGTCTCTTAAAAAGCAAGTTGTAGTGGTTCAATTAATGCCAATATTTTTTGTTGCATTTCTTCTATTTTTTTTTCTTCAAAAGTTTCCGTTTTTCTGTGTCACCCTGTACATACATACACACACACACACACACACACACACACACACACACACATATATATATATATATATATATATATATATAAACATATGTATAAATGCACACACACACACACACACACACACACACACACACACACACACACACACACACACACACACATACAAACATATATATATATATATATATATATATATATATATATATATTATGAGGGGAAGGAGAGGGAGGTCGCCGAATTTATGAAGAGGCCTTGCTGTGGATGCGGTGTGTCTTGCGACACTGCTTCTGACCCAGGGCAGTGGACAGGATGCAGGGATGACCCGTCATCCAGGAGGTGCCAAGATAAGAGGGAGGGAGGAGGGTGGAGGGGAGTGGAATATATAGGAAATTGAATGGGTGGGAGTGGTTTCTATGCCTTTTTCTTTTTGGCTACCCCCCATGTAGGGGGAAAAAGCCTTTGGTATATGTATGCATGTATGTATGTATGTATGTATGTATGTATGTATGTATGTATGTGTATATATATATATATATATATATATATATATATATATATATATATATATATATATATATATATATATATGAGTGGTAGGGTGGTGAGTTTAAACGCCAAGAATACGTTGAAGTTTTATTTCTGAAGTTTCGTCCAACTGGGACTTCTTCACATTCTGAAGAATCCCTAGTTAGAGAAAACGTCAAAAATAAAACTTCAACGGATTCTTGGCGTTTAAACTCACCACCCTACCATTTATTCTGTCTTCACACCTCAACATATATATATATATATATATATATATATATATATATATATATATATATAAACACACACACACACACACACACACACACACACACACACACACACATATATATACATATTTACACACACACACACACACACACACACACACACACACACACATATATATATATATATATATATATATATATATATATATATATATATATA
>NC_134810.1:15052813-15062813 GCF_046742065.1 Oratosquilla oratoria | reverse complement strand
AGAAGTTTGTTGTATGTGTTAAATCCCTATTTGTAAAACAAACAAAAACAATGAATAAATAAGTAAATAAAACAACATAGAATATAATATAATGAAACAAAATAAACTAAGCTAATTTAAGATAATATTAGAAAAGTAATGAAATAAAACAAGACACAATAGAACTAAACATACGGAATAAGATAAAATCAAACAGAGATAAAACTAAATTATGTAAAACAAGATAAAATGAAATAAAATAGATTTCAGGTTGCATGTATACCGGCAGTTCAAGATATAATGTATCGCATGAATTTGCTCATTAATATTTTTTGGAATGCTTCTCTTCTTAATTTTGAAACGCTTCCCAAAGTTAACCTAAATATTTTTTTTGGAGAAAGAGTCCAGCACCCAAATAAAGGAAAAAGAGAAATAGTTTTGCCACGTGGCACAGGCAAAGGTAATCAATTGGCCAAAGATCATATTGTCAACGAAAAAATAGCAAAGAAATAAAGAAGAATTAAAATAAACCTCCAAATACCTATTCCCCCTCTGATTGGCGAAGCTAGGGATGACGTCATTACGGCTGACCAATAGGCGACCTTTGTGTCGCGGCATGACTCCTCCCACGTGGTCGACGCGGGTGTTATATGAAGGCGGACGACTTCCAAAGCTGCTTGACTTCCCTGTCTTCCGCGTCGATCGCACTAGTCATAGGATCGACTCTTTCGCGGGAGAGGACATCGGCTATAGGACATCGACTTTATCTCTTAAACCCCACACGGTAAAGAAGAGGATCAGTTTCACAGTTAAGAAACATTTTCCTACAGGAAACCGAGCTTACCGGACGACGACTTTTTCAAACAAAACCGACGTGACGTCAAAGACGAATATTTCTAACGACTAGCTTTTTGTCTCTATTTCCAGTCACAACATTAGTAGTAGTTTTTCACAAAACTACGGACAACTGCCGTCTTTAGACAGTCTATAAATACGGAAAGATATAAAACGAAAAGGAACAGGGTGCAATAATTGAGACCTAAGTGCAACACCGTACAGACTAATTAAATTCATTCACGCAAACCCACACCTAAATTCTTCGATATCATAAACCCAAGATTACTCCCAAACACTAACTCAGAAAGCTAAAATCGTACGTCAGACTAGTCACACAAACCAAACCAAAATACACAGTAAGGAAAGTTGTATGTAAACATAACGCATAGTTATTAAACCATACATACATTCTTACTACTACCACCTCTCCAACCTTGCGAAACAGGTCGATTCAACAAGTGTCCCCAAGCAACAAGTTACTGGGAACACGAACTCACACGCTCCCCCCTCCCACACACTTCCTCGACACTTCTGAAAGTTCAGACGAATCAATTACTCACATCAACCTATTCATCCGAACGAGAGACTAGTCAACTAACTACCATAAGTTAGCCGGCGGGCATAATCTTAAAAATACCTAGTTATCTAACTCACTGACAAGGGTCCCTTTCGCAAACTCGTAGCTCTTACGTCACCAAGAGCTCAAGATAAAGTGCATCAGTCCACACCTGGAACTCAAGTAAGTAAACTTTGCGTGTGTGTGTAAGTGTGTGTGTGCTTGTTCATGAATACTTCGGTAGACACACTAACATATCCCGTGATTTGTTAAAGTTTTACTAATATATGCGTTGTTGCTGCATTATAGCAGATTTATTCACACAAATGTTAATTTTATAGCAGGAATATTGAAAACAGAATCATATCAAGTACTCAATGAAAAAATTACTACATTCCTGATAATTCTTAGGTTAGGTTCGAGCGTACGCAATTGTCCATTTTGTTTGTTCATGTGTGTGAATATTTGTGTGTATATGCATACGTGTGTGCGCATGTGTGTTCTTGCATCTCTGTGGGCGTCAAAATGTATATAAATGTTTACGTGTATTTGCAACTATGATAGTATGTGTGTATGTTGTGTATGCACAGGGTTGGGTCTGCGTTTTGTATGAATGTATATTCACATATATATGCGTGTGTGTATGTGTGGGTGATTCATCAAGGTCTTGAACCACGTGTTGGACTCGTGATCGAAAGCTATTACCCTCCCGGATGAGAGCTCAGAGTTCATGAATGGCCCTATCGGGTGCACACGTGTGTGTGTGTGTGTGTGTGTGTGTGTGTGTGTGTGTGTGTGTGTGTGTGTGTGTGTGTGTGTGTGTGTATGTTTGCATATGTGTGTGCTTGCGTGCGTGTATGTGTGTGTATTTACCTAGTTGTATCTTACGGGAAAGGAAGCTACGCTCGTGGTGTCCCATCTTTGCATCTCGCAGTATCTAGGTTGCTCTTAAATTCATGTATGGTTTTCGCACACACTATCATTTTGTCCAGTTTATTCCGTACATCTACAACTCTGTGTGGAAAGCTGTTCCTTTTCAGGTCACTTCTATAACTGTCCTTTTTGAGTTTCTTTTCATGTCCTCTTGTGTCTCTCTTATCCCAATTTAGCAAGTCTTCTCTATCAAGGACTTCCATGCCTCTCATGATTCTATAGATGGTCAATAGGTCACCTCTTTCTCTTCTTTGTTCCAGAGTCGGTAATTCCAGCTCTGACAATCTCTCCTCATATGACAGTTCTGAAAGTGTTGGGGCCATCTTCGTAATTGCTCTTTGAATAATTTCAATCTTATTTATATTCTTTTTAGTACTGGGTGTCCATAGTGTCACTTTACAAACTCTGAATATTGTCCTCCTCTATGAATTCCTTATTCCACATACGTCTGTACAGCGTTGATCACATCACCCGTCTTCTTTTATTTATCCTCAAGCTACAGCGTTTCCGATGTTCATAGTTACAGACTCGAAACCTCTCTGGTTTCGTTATAATTCTCCATTTTGTGTGAACGCCAACCTATTGCTACGTATTCTAAGTTAAGTGTGCGGTACTCGGTTATCAGTAATCTCAAAATGCTTTCATGCACATGTTCACAAAGAAACTTAAGTATTACTCACAAGACATACAATCTCCCGGCTCTAAAGTTTTGCCTGGAAACTTTATCCGCTCAATGTTGTGAAAAAAATCACAGATATGGGCTCTGAACTTGATGGCGTTGCGTCACCAAGTCCTTTGAAACAAAACGTCAGCAAATTAAAAGCTTTATTATGTCTGTTTTTTGCCCATCAAAGTCCAAAATATCCAAATGGATAGTTATCTTATCTGACTCTACATCGATTAATTCTTTTTCTCTCAGTATGTGCCTATGATCTCAACTTACATGTTTTGTAACATATTACTTTGACTGTGTGTGTGTGTGTTTGTGTTTGTGTGTGTTAGTATGTGTGTTTGTATGTGTACGTATGTAAAGGGATAGGAAGATGGCGGTGTTTGTGTGGGAGTTTTTTTGTGTGTGTGTGTGTGTGTTTGTATGTGTGTGTGTGTGTGTTTGTATGTGTGTGTGTGTGTATGCGCGCGCGCGCGCGCGTGTGTGTGTGTGTGTGCGTGTGTGTGTATTTGTGTGCGCATCTGTGTAGTAGGTGCAAGATCACAAAAGTAAGTGATTCTATTTTTTCTGCCTTCTGGCCTGTAATATACCTAGGTGGCCCCCTCATGACAGTTATCAAAAAAAAAAAAAACTCTCATAACTTCTGATGTCCCATGTACGTCAGGTGGCCTCCCAGGAACGGGACAGTGAGGGGAGGAGGGGGGTGGGAGGAAAGGGGGACCATTCCATTCCCGGTCGAGAACCTCCGACACCTGCGAAGGTGCAGGTGTCAGGGGACTGCATCACGAGTGCAAGTCCTCTTATCTTTAGCTTCAGCCACTCTTGAGGGACAGCTTTCATGTTACTATTTTCTTTTGGGCTCTGTTCCCAAGAGACCTTTGAGGGATGAAACCATAGAGGGGTCAATCGAGGTATTAACGGTGAATACCATCCTGCGTTTACCGGATGGGCAGTAAATTAAAGTGGTTGTGATGAAGAGCTTTCGCCAGGAGGCGCTGAGTAGCTGAGGCCGAAGCTCTCACCTATGCCCTATGTGCCTGGACTGTTGGAGCATGTAACAGTCTCTGCTGGGAATTGGAGAGAAGTTCGGGATTCGAACCCACGACTAAGTAAATGCGAGACCAACACGCTTCCGATTATGTCACCAGCGCATAGAATAAAGAGAACATTAGGAAAAGAATATGATGATAACACAGCTAATAGACAGGAGAAAGGGTACTGAAAAGGCGGTAATTGTGTTTGATATATTCATTCGGTAAAACAAATCTTCGAGATCAGTCTGAATCAGATTTCTTTTTATATATTTTGCAACTTTATCTCTGCCGAAAGCCATCCCATAATCGGAGTTTTTTTTCTTCGAACAATTATTTTCCGCCCTGAACACTTAAATGTCAGTTATGCAGACCGGTCTTTCTATTGTTAATCTCTAATTTTGAAAAAGAAAAAGAAAAGTGCTTAACAGAAGCACTTATAGTGTGTTTTGGAAAAGTGAGCTCGTTCTGTATATTGGAACCTTCCGAAAATTGGAGACTTCTAATTGAGAAACCTATCTGTATTTGGCCAATTCCTTTAATCACTCGTGATACTATCCTCCCCTGGGAAGTGACCAAATGTACACCGAAATTTCCTTAGTCGGTCTTTGCAACACTTAGATGATCTACATAGTTATATTGGCAACTTAACTATTTGTGTTACCGTACATAGGTTGCTAAAAAAAGTTAATGTAAAATATTCCAACTGTACAATATATGTTTAGATGAACACCTGTGTTTATACATTGCATATACACATACACATATACTGTACACATACAATGCATACATGGATACATACATGCTCAGTGAGGTAGATGTAATATTACATCCAGAAACACGTCTACTCACTGATCCACACAAAACAACCTTGTGTAAAGTTTTGCCGTTTGGGAGGTATTGCTCTTGATAGCACACACACACACACACACACACACACACACACACACACACACACACACACACACACACACACACACACACACACACACACACACACACACACACACACACACACATTTACACATACACACACACTTCTATTCTTCTCTTCTCTCCCCTCTCGTTAGGAGTGTTCAACCCACTTCCTTTCCATACAAGTGACTCGTGTATTTTCTAATATAATAAGGGGAGAAATGGTGAGCCCAAATCATTTTCCTCGATCTTTAGATAATGAACTAAAGCTAAACATGTACAAGCCTTAATCTCTTGTACTCTATCACTCAACTTGCTCGTAATAATTCCTACTATCGAGAGCATTTCATTTGTAAATCTTTATTACTGTCTATGTCCAAGAGAACATTTGTATGTTTCATCTGTTACATTCTTGTCTTTTCCGATTTTTCTTGCCTCGCCTCCTTTCTGTTTTCTTTGCCACTCTCTCTTGTTCTGGACCAATGTTTCTTCCTTCTCTGCGTTTATCCCGTCCCTAACAAAAAAAAACTTCCTTACATTGTCCTGCCAACTTGTTTTCGGTCTTCCCACTCTTCTTCTTCCATCCACGTTCAAGCCAAACACACTTTTTGTCTTCTTGTCCCTTTTAATCCTCTTTGCATCCCCGTCCCATCTCAGTGGGGCCTTGTTTTTCTTCTCTGCCACGCACAACTATTTTTCGCATATCCTTCTTCTCTTCTCACGTGATTTTTTTTTTCAATTCTGCAACACGCACTTACGTGCAGCTAAGAGCCGAGTTCGAAACCAATGAACACGGCTTTTCCTGTCAGCTCGAGCACGTAGGACAAACATGACGGCTTCAGTCACAGTTAAACGCCCTGTGGCATAAACTTCTCTCCTTTTACATGCATTCTTAAACAACCCAACTTCATTGATTTTTAGTTCTCCAAGTCGACAACCCGAACGTCTATAAGTAGGTCTCATACAATAACTCTAACTCCACTATTCTCTCCAGAACCAGTCTCCCTATCAGACTATGCACCATTTCTTGTTTCATTTCTTCACCCGCCTTCTTGTCCATCTTCAAGATTACGAACACTTATCTCCTAAATTCTATTATCATTCAACTCAATTATAGAGGTAACTCCTCCACTTTCTCCCATAACCTTCCCCTCATCATATCCTTTTTCATGACACTTCTTTCAAACATCTCGTTGAACGCCTTCCTCTTCACCATCACCAACACCAAACTTGCCTGTCTTTCCTACGACCACCATTCCTTATCCTCGATTTCATGTCCCTCAGAATCACAACCTTTGTTCTTTCATTTATTCTTTCTACATCTTTGTTTAGTTGGAGCCAAGACTCTCCCCGACATCTCTCCATCATCATCATACGGTCCACATACCCCATTAACTTTCACCCGTAACACTTTAGAAATTAGAGCATAATGACCACCACGCCTTCCCTAGACCTTTTTGTCTTCGCTCGAACCCTAATCACTCTCGTCGACCACAATCGTTCTTCTATCCTGGCTCCTGTTTCCTCCTTCCCCATTGCATCTCACCACGAGTATATTCATATTGCTTTCTCAAAAGACGTCCGCTATCCTCAGTTACTTCCAAACCGTAGTGCAAACCTATACGTTACATTCACCAGGACTTAATGATTTATCCCTTCACCATACTACTGCCTAAGCCTACCCTGTATCACTGTGTTTAGTGTGTACACCTTCGTATATAAGGCATGGCTAGCACACACACACACGCACGCACACACACACGCTAACACACACACACACACACACACACACACACACACACACACACACACACACACACACACACACACACACACACACACACACATTCACTTGGAAATGAACTTTTTATTCCATCATTTAATGCACGGGCACAAAAACTATTGCGCAACTAATCTACTAAAATTCTAGAAATATGGTCACCTAAGACAGAGATAAAGAGAGCAGATCTAACACATTAAAACTTCGAAAAACCCATTGAAACTGCCATACACGAGAGACAACTAAGATGCTCATGGTACTTGAGAAGACCTATTAAATTGGGTAGAGGACTGTAGACATGGTAAACAGATCGTTATTCTAAAAAAAAAAAAAAAAAAAAAAAAAGGACGCTTCTAAACTGAAAAAATGCCATAAATGGTGTTCCTCTGGTTCCGTTCTTGGTGCACTTCTCTTTTCATTAAATACAAACAACAAAGATCCCGAACTGAAATCCACTATATATAAAATCTGCTGTGGAATAGTAAATCTGTGTGGAATAGCAAATGGATAATCACTTTGACTGAATATCTATAAATATCTAGACAATCTAATACATTGTTATTAAATGTTTTGTAATAAAACTTAACCATTCATCGCGTTAAGTAATGTTATAGGTAAAAGAAACATTAAAGATGATTGCCAGTTATTTTCGAAAACTTAAAAGTGGAAAGCAAAGAAAGATAATAGTGTAATTATCAAAAACAACACGGCACGGACATCCCCTCGTCTTCTCTAGATATGAGGGGACGAAAAGGGAGGATCGCCACGTGAATGAAGCTGTGGGGGTAAATCAGCCTCGGTTGACGAGCCCTGCTGTGTCTTGCTGCATTGCTTCCTGACCCGATTTGTGGGTGACAGGGAAACAAATGGGTGTAGGATGGGTGGAGGGTAGGTGCATGCCTTGGCTGCCTATCTCCTTGTGAAGGGGAAGAACTCTTTTGGTATGTAGATAGATAGATAAACAAATCACATGGTTTGTCCGCATATGGCCCCTAATCTTGTTAAAGTGTAGGACAGATTAGAAAGGATACAGTGACAAGACACTTTTTTGACACCAAATATCAGATGCAAATCATACAAAAACTGCCGAAAATGGTTGAACCCGGTTACTCTAAAGAGGAGGCTTAATGAAAAACTTTAAGTTTTTCGATGGGAGTGATAGCATAAAAAAAACTCGGAAACTGGAGAAGAAATGCTGGCTTCAATTCATCAAACCTTAGACTTAATTAAAGAAAAAATAAGATAAAATAAAATAAAATAAGAAAAATAAAAAAATAAACTTTCACATGGAATCCAGATGGAAGTGTGATAATCAAGTTTGATAAACACCAAAGCACAAATAACCCTAACCTTAAAAACAAACCAAACACCAGAATGTCTCGTGTCTTACGGACCTATATCACTCCTTTCTACAATACAAATGCTACTACAAAGGTTTATTTAAGAAAGAATAGTAATTTGCATATTATGCCAATCAAAACAACATGGGTTCAAAGAACCATACCCAAGCATTCTGCTCATACACCTTTCAAAACAGATATCTTTAACAAACGGACACTTCTCAAGAGAACAGTAATGGCGGCAACAGGCATACAGAAAGGAAGAAATAATTGAGAAAGTTCTTGGTTGGCGAAGAATGCAGAATGTATCAGAATTAATGCAGATCGAAGGCTATGCAGAGGCGTCCCACAAGGAGCAATATTATCACCAACTCTATTCAACCTTTTTGCCCACGCATAACCTCTCGACCCCAGCTTCAGGAAACAAACACCAAGAAACTCACGTAGATTACCTAAAATGATTATAAAACACTATAACTACAAAGTAGCTGACAAGATAGATATACACCAAACAGCTAGAAAACAACAGAATGTCACTATCCCTTAATGATAATTCAGTAACAATCATGAACCCACAAAGCACTCTACCGTCTCACTGTACGGCTAATTCCTTCCACTAAATAATAACCATGCGACACTACGGCCTCATATATGGCACAGACAGAACCTTCATTTCCCACATGAGAAATCATACAGGGAAAATAAACAAGGCACTGAATGTACTCATAGCTATAATAAGCATAGGATTTGGACAATAGAAAGAATCATCAAAGTATACAAACAACTCATGACAGCAGTACTAAGTTATCTGTCCCCAGCTTGGTTCTCTACAAATTAGTGTGTGTGCGTGTGTGTGTGTGTGTGTGTGTGTGTGTGTGTGTGTGTGTGTGTGTGTGTGTGTGTGTGTGTGTGTGTGTGTGTGTGTGTGTGTGTGTGTGTGTGTGTGTGTGTGTGTGTGTGTGTGTGTGTACGTGCGTGCGTGTGTGTGTGTGTGTGTGTATGTGTGTGTGCAAGCACGATCACGCGCTTTGTCTGTACACAAGCATATGTAGGTATGTGTTACATTTCTACTGCGTTCGTTTACGTTAACATCGTAAAAGTTATTCCCAACTTTGCGTCTTTTCTGTTTCTAACTGGCTCGATTCAACGCAAAATTTATATACGAGGACATCATATAGTATTTTGATAAAAGTGACGGTTGATCCGTAAAAAATCTAAGCCAAGTTTTCGCAAATATTCAGTATGTATGAAGGAATGGAGGAGGTAGCAAATCTTTTTTCCCATAAATTTGATAAAGAATTCACAAAACAGTTTAATGGGAGCGGTAGGAAACTCAATGAAATCATTCAACAAACTAGATTAGAAATATTTAAACCAGCCTGTATTGTTTTTGTTTTAAAGCTAGACGGCTTTATTTAACTTAGAATCTATTCTAGAACTAAGGAGATACAGAATGAGGACCCACGGTGCGCAACATAGAACAGATAACGTTATGGAAGTTGTACGACTTTGTAGCCGATAACGAATCGTATGTTTCAAGGTTAACTAATCTAGCTTTAATCGATCTAAGCCTTAAACCTTCCCTAAGCCCAAATGGAATCATCTGACGTCAGTTAGAATCTCTAAGGTACTGCTTAGGATTAACCGGGTTATATATATGTCTATCTATCTATATACCAAATGTTTCTTCCTCTAGTTAGGGAAGTAACTAGACAAAGCATCCATCCACTTCCATCCCTTCCACTCCTACGTGTCAATCATTTGTATCCATTTCAATTTAGATTCTCGTTGATGAAGGTTTATCCGTGACTTCCCGCCCAATGCCCAGGTCATAAACAACACACCAAGACAAATCGAAGGACATTTCTAAATAAAGTCTGAATAGACAGGGGAATGGGTCTGCGCTAATGCGAATATTTTTTATAATTGTATGAAGTAATACTTTCTTTGAAAAGATGT
>NC_134810.1:15045313-15047813 GCF_046742065.1 Oratosquilla oratoria | reverse complement strand
AGCGAGATTTCTCTGAAGGTCTCAATTCTTTCCACCCCCACCCCCCGCCCCACGTGACGGACAGCTGACGTAACTTTCAGAGGATATATTGCAATCCTCTTGTCAATTTTGTCTCTTGTTTGGTAGAATTGGGATTTTTTTCGCATCTGTTTCGATTTTAAACAGAAAGCGTCCTGTTACACCTGAGGGATCTGATCACTTGAGTTGTGAGTATATATATATATAGGGTATAAATGTTAAAAGAGATTCTCTCTTACACAAAATTAGTTGGAGGTGACGGCAAGATCAGTAGTTATTTCTCTTAGCCCCTTTGATACGGTGATATTTTCATGGGTTGCTTTCTGACATACATTAGAGTATTCTATTTGTTGCGGGGTAGTTACTGTTATGAAGTATTTAGAACTATTTCTATTAACCTTTCGGTAAAGAAATAACCTTTACAAATTACCTTGTGGCTACTACATGACGACTTGATCCACCTACGGGAGTATTACCATGTTGAAGGTCTCAAGACAAGTCCTTCTTTCTTAATTTTTTCAAGCAGAATCTAACCCAGAGGGCTTCTTTTATCTCTACAGAACTAAAAATAAGGAAATGATAAGCCCAATTAAATCCGGCGAGGACGTTTTGGTAGATTCAGAGGAAAAAATGAGCGAGGCATTTAATGAATATTTTCTTTCGGTATTTACAAAGAGAGGATAGATATGGTACCTGAGTGCGACCTGATCATTAGTTAGAATGAGGGAAGTAGATTGAATAACATCAGCATTAGCAAGGAAGAAGTAGTCAAACAGATTGATAGACTCAAAGCCACACAGTTGCCAGGTCCAGACGATTTTTCCGTGAGTAATGTAGATTTGAAATCTGTCACCAGTTAACGGAATTATTTAATAAGTCGGCAGACACTGGATTCGTGCCTATTTCTTGGGGGCAGGAAAACTTTGTTCCTGTTTTTAAAAAGGGTGCTAAATCTTCTCTGTACAACTACAGACCAATCAGTTTGACGTCCGTTATAGGTAAAATGACTTAAACAATAAAAGCTAATCAAATCGAGGCTCGCACCGAGAGACGTAATTTGATTCGTGATTCACAGCATGGCTTCACCAATAGTAGGTCATGTGTAACTAATCTTTTATCCTTTTACACTAATGTCTACAAGGCGGCAGATGACAATGATAGTTACCATGACTTTAGCAAAACGTTCAACTGGATACCCCATCAAAGACTACTTAATAAAGTCAAAGCCCATGGCATAGGAGGAAAAGTGTTTGAATGGATTAGAGTATGGATTAGTAACAGAAAACAGCGGGTCACCATTAACGGTGTAAAATCCAAATGGGGGAGTGTTGCATACGGAATTCCCTAGGTCTCAGTTTTCGGTCCCTTATTGTTCATAATATATAGAAACGACTTGGAGAATGAGATTATTAGTGATGTTAGTAAATATGCGGACGACACAAAAATAGAACGTCATAACAGGTCAGGGGAAGACACCGGGATACTGCAGAAAGATTTTAACAAATTGTGTGCATTTGTCGGTGTAATGGCAAATATACTTCAGTGTATAAAAATGCAATGTATTGAACGTAGGTTTACACAATAAAAAAAAACAGGTATAGTTTAGATAACAACTTTTGAGGGAAAATAGAATGCGAGTAAGAAATGGGAGTGCTATTGAGTCCTGACCTTAAATCCAGGAAACTGTGGATTAGCACCAGGAACAGAGCTAACAGGGCATTAGGATTTATTGTTTGGAAAGTTACTAGCAAAATTGTAGATGTAGTTATCAAACTCTATCTGGCATCCTTGACTATGCGGTATAATTTTGGTCTCTGTCGTATAGAATGTATATAAATTCACTAGAATCAGTACAAAAAAGAATGACCAAGATGATACATGGGCTCAGAAATTTACCTTAAAGCCGACAGGTTTAGGCAGCTTAATTTACACTCTCGGGAGAGACGTAGAGTGTGGGGTGATCATATAGAGCTATTCAAATTGGTCAAGGGCTTTAACAAGTGTGATGCAGATAAGGTCATCATATTAAGACAACAGAACAGAACTCACAGTAATGGATTTAAGTTGGACACAATTATATTTAAGAAGGAAGCAAAAACTGGTTTACGAATGGAATAGACATAGTAACCATGTAGTGAGTGCAGAAAATATTGGTTGCTTTAAGAGAAGGTTAGATAACTTTATGGATGGGGATGATAGGTGGTAATGGACATGGAACTACCTAGTATAGGCCTTAAGGTCTTAATATCATTCATAAGTCAGCATAGATGTGTCATTTGATAGAATCCTAAATCTTAACATGGACCTTCAACACTTTATGTCATTTCCCTCTTCTTGATGACTTTTCTTTGTTCCATGACTCTTCCTTGTTCCTGAACCAACGTTCCTTCTTTCCTTTCACGCTAAGATTGAAAGACACCCACCAGTGTCACGTTTTTTTTTTAATATTGAAAAGGGAACATTATGCATACAATAGGAAAAG
>NC_134810.1:15030313-15037813 GCF_046742065.1 Oratosquilla oratoria | reverse complement strand
ACCTCTCATCCCTATCTAATATCTCCTGTCTCATCAATCTACTTTACCTCCTCTGCCTCCTTTTATTTCCCGTACATCCTTCACTCCCTCCTTGCAGACATCTCCTACCCCTCCTCCACCCTTAATATATATATACATATATATATATATATATATATATATATATATATATATATATATATATATATATTTTTTTTTTTTTCGTACATCCTTCACTCCCTCCTTGGAGACATCTCCTACCCCTCCTCCACCCTTGATATATATATATATATATATATATATATATATATATATATATATATATATATATATATATATATATATATATATATATATATATATTTTTTTTTTTTTTTTTTTTTTTTTTTTTTTTGCCATATATGTCTGTTTTCTCCTCTCTTAGAGAACTCTTTCTGCCATCCTTTCTTCTTTCGCCTCTGTTCTTTTAATTATTTTTGTTCTAAACGTCTTCACCCTTATATTTCAGTACTTTTTGTCCTCGGCCCCTCTCTCTCTCTTCTCTCAACTCCCTTTCTTTCCTTCCTTATTCTCCAACTCCTACGCACTTTCCTTACCTTTTCGAGCTTCCCTCTCCCTTCTCTCCTTTTCTATGTTCGTCTTTGGCAAAACAAAATCCTTTAAAGGCATCATCGTATAGGGACAAGGCGGACGTTTAGTGCCATTTCTGGCTGCTTTCAGGTGTTTTTATTCGTCTCTAGCGGTCCCCGTTTACCATTAAGACTTAATTGGAAACCATGCTAGGGAAAAATTGCCTCCTGCCCCCTCCCCCTCCCCCTCCTCCTTCTCCTCCCTATCCCACTTCCCCCGCTTCCCGCAGCAATGAGTCGCGACGCGTTGTAAGAGGCTTTTCTACCCTCGCGGGCCAATCTCTCAGTGACGTCAGGTTCGCTACCGACCCCCTCCCCTTCCTCCAACCCCCTCAGTGGGGTCCCGGGATCCACATACCCTTCAGAGGGAGGTGGGGAGGTCACGAGGTACTCCCTAAAGGGCGAAGAGAATTCCCGTAGGTGAATAAAATCGCCTGGCGGCAGTCAGGAAATATATGTTAAAGTGGGATACCCATTCATGCATAGTATGATCCAGGTAATAAGAACTTCAGTGTCGGATTTTTTTTTTTTTTGGGGGGGGGGGCATCTTGACAAAGAATGTACGCACCGCAGATTTTTGTGGAAATTTTTTGATGAATTGGGACATTTGTGATGTGGCACTTGTTCTAGTTTTCGCTTAGAAATTACGAGGAGAGATTCTTCCATTTTCAGGCACATTCAAGTTTTCATTTAGCTGTTGTTGCTATTTTAGTTATTATCATCATCATCATCATCATCACTATCGTTATTAATCATTATTTTTATTATTGCTATCAATAGTATCATTATCATCATTACTATTGTTATTGTTGTTTTTATCATTATTGTTAGTTATTACTATCAATATCATTATAATCATTACTATAATCGATATTTCATCTATTTACTTATTTATTCATCTATTTATTATGTTAGATACTTCTGTTAATATTTTTTTAATCCGGTATCACAATGGGCGTTTTGTCGGCGGCGCTCCTCTCGCTCCCGTCTGGGTCAAACGTCTCTTGAGATCCACGTTTCGATATTAACCCGGCAAATACAATGTTTACTGATAATTCCCTAGTATGATGTATACAGTGCGTGTGTGTGTGTGTGTGTGTGTGTGTGTGTGTGTGTGTGTGTGTGTGTGTGTGTGTGTGTGTGTGTGTGTGTGTGTGTGTGTGTGTGTGTGTATTCACTTGGTCTTTCACTTGGTCTTTCCTGAATACACACGCACGCACGCACGAATCTCTTTTTCTTTTATCTGACATTTAAACATCTCTTGCAACTCTGGCAATCTATTCCCATGTAACCAAATTTCATGGCATAATACTTATCTTATGTTAATCTTGTTGTTCAAACATTTTGACAACGACTCGTTTGTCGATATGATATCGAATCCTTGTGATGATAGTCTCTTTGGGGAGATGATTTAGGTTTTATGAGTTACTGTTGACCCGGTCGATACCAAGTCACACTTCACAGTTTCCTTTTTATTCTCTCTGCTGCCTAAATCTAGTTAATTAATCTTCAAAGGATTTCCTTGGTAGCCTAGTATATTCTTTAGGTGTCTATATAAATGAATCTTGAAATACTTTTAATTCTTGTAACAAGCACCTCCCCCATTTTCGATATTTTTTAAGACAATTAAAATGTTTCACCTGTTTTTCGTAGGGTTTGTTTATTATATTTGACATCAGTCTTGTGATTCGCCGCTGCATCAATTCCTTTACAATTATCGTAAAATTACTATTAGCACGGAATATGCCCAATTTTTCTCACTGTTAACAAGTCAGTTTGATACAATCATAATCCCTGATTAGTTTCCTTATTTAAAATATGTCTTTTTTGAACTCTTTCCAGGTCAGTTGATGCGTGCGTGAATCGCTACAACATCGCAACATCTCAGATTCACACCTGCTTTTTGTAGGTAAGAAGCAGCACATCAAAGAAATTGCATGATCTTTACAAGAACGTCGATGTTATAGGATAACATGTTGATGTCATAAAATATCAATAAACGAAGTTGTAATGATTTTATGATTCAGTTGCTAGTCTGGACATTTTTTTTTTTTTGTCGTCTGGTTTGTTTACTATATTTCTACAAGGTATCTGAAAGTCATTAGGGCAGCAACGTTTGGTTGGGGATCGTTTGGAAGCCGGAAGGAGACAACGAAGAGCCTTCAAAATAGGAAGCACATACTCAAAATGTAAACAAAACTAACAAATATAACAAAGTGAAGGTGTAGGTGTATAGATAGACAGATAGATAGATAGATAGATCGATAGGCAAATAAATAGAGGTATATAGATATAGATAGTGATATATTGATAAATAAACAGACAGATATAGATAGAGGTAAATATAGATTGATAAATGAATAGACATATAGACAGGCAGATAAGCAGACAGATAGAGATTGAAATAGAAAGATAGACAGACAGAGGTATGCAGATATATTGATAGAGATAGGGAGGTAGATAGATAGATAGATAGGTTGATATAGATGGATAAACAGATAGAGTAAAACATTGGCGTTTTGTCGCAAAATTTGTAGTTTTTGTTTCCTTAGTAAACACAACCTTACGGTTCTAAGAAATAAAACACTCCATTATGCATTTTGGGCGCCCAAAACCCAGTATGAACTACTATCAGTAATATATCAACGGAGACATGAGATTTATATATATATATATATATATATATATATATATATATATATATATATATATATATATATATATATATATATATATATATAATCATTTCCTCCTCGGGTCACTGGGTCCTCGCCTGTGGTTCATCAGAACCGAAAAAAATCGGCTGTTGGCAACCAGGCTTTCCCTTAGATGAATAAAATACATAAACTACGTTGCTGTGGTTAGCGAAGGTGTTCATATAAAAGGCCTTGAAAATCAGACTGCCCTCAATACAGTCCGGTGGTGTCCTTAGTAATTTTGTTATGGTGAGCGTCAAACGAAAATCTTCGGCAAATAAGGACCCCTTGGCTTTTAATGAGCCAAGTATGGGGTCGATTGGGTCTGGCTTATTGGCTAATCACTTGACCTGCCACGGTACATTTCCTTCTCTGATGATGACTAATTGGTCCAACCAGAAAATTGGCCCGGAGAAGTCCTACTACAAAGGGCAAAGGTGGAGATCTTGGTTGTGGTTAAGTACAGGCGCGGATATAAGGGGGGGGCCCAGGGGGCCCGGGCCCCCCCCTTTTGGCTTTGGCCCTTTGGCCCGATTTCATTTCAGTTCACTATTTCATTTTTATAATCCATGTTTAATCCATGTTATAATCCATTTTTATTATCATTGTATCATTTATGAAAGTTATGGAAAGTTCTGGAAGGTTCGTTAACATCTTAATTTCCGCTGACTGTTTTTCCGCTAATTTCCGCCTATATAAGTGACCGCTGCGTTCGACTCTCTTTCTGTTGGTATCTGCCGCATTGAATGGTTGTTTTGCTGTTTGGTTAAATATATGAAAGGTTTATCGCTGGAACTCACTACAATGGTGCCCCGTGTGAGGATTTTATTGTACGATAAACGGTAATGCCAATGCTCGTTAAACAACCGAAAATTCTGCCGTCGGGCCCCCCCCAAACTTTGTTCCTAGATCCGCGCCTGGTTAAGTGTCTCCTGGCGTGTGATTCACTTGAGCTTCGAACTCGCCCCGTGGGTCCAAGTTCGTTCCACCGTGGTCTCGCGACTTCGTTCAGTCGTGGGTTGATCTCTCCCACTCCCTCCTCCCTCCTCCCGACTCGTGCAGCAAAAAAGTTGCCAGGTTGATTAGTTGGAGTATCTATAGATAGATCCAATGTCTACATGTTATATTCTGGCTAAGGATTGACGAATTCATTCAGTTTAAGGTCCGTCATCTTAACTAAGGGGTTTAGTTAATTTTAGCTGGATCATTTTTCTTATGTAAGAGGTTGATGTCGAAGTAACATGAGTGGGAGAGTCATGCTTTTTTTTTTTTGTCGACATAATGGCGTACCATATTTCTACCGAAACATATCTATGCTTTAGTCGTTTATTCTATATTTCGCCAGACAATTTTATTCGGTTGAAGGACTGCTTTCCACAGGTAAAGGGTGAATGTGTTAAATACACAAAAATGATAAACAAGGTGGTTGTATCTACATCACATAAATCATTTCCGGCCTAACTCCTCCGTTTCTGTGACGTCATGTCTGATGCTTGCGTAGAAGTCGTCTCTCATTTCACCAACGCTCGCACAGTGAGCCCTTTATAGAAGTGATAACAAATCTCTTTCTTCTTGATTTGGATGCTCTGGGCATTAGAAATAATTACAAGCAAGTGTGCGCAAATAATAAATGCTAATTACGTAATCCTCTCAGCAGTTTTAGGTTAATAGCGCTGTAATTAGATATTTCACAATCGTAAATTACTCAGAGATGCTCAGGTAACGGTTCTTCACCCCTTCCCGGTTTCTTTGCTTGACGAAGAACGACAGCAAGTCGACCTCCTATTGTTATTTTCCTTTATTATTTGGAAACAGACGGGCGTTCTAAATGGGGTACAGTGAATCTATCCGAAAGGCGCCCAATTAGTCTGTGGAAAGCCTGTCGGAGCCCAAAAAAATACGTTGAATGGATACAATGAAGCTTCGAATGGTTGCTGAGACCTGCTCTGTCTTTGCCCTCGTCCTCGTATTCACTCCTCTACTCCCTAATTGGGCTGAGTGTGTAGAATCAACAACAGCCAAGAAGAAAACAGGAGAGTAAGAGGACGAAGAGGGTGGAATTACGAGAACGACCGTTGGGATGTGTCGACCTCTCGATGGCGAGTTTAGGAGAGTAGAACCCAACTCAAGGAAGAGGGACAGATGTCGCCTCGGCCGAATAAAATCGTCTAGCGGCAGCTTGGCTATATATATATATATATATATATATATATATATATATATATATATATATATATATATATATATATATATATATATATCTTTGGCCTCAAAAGATTTGGTTAAAAGACGCATCTTTCCATGGCAAAAGCAGATTCCCTTGACTGTATGAGGCTATCTGGAGGCGACCAGAAGTCCATAATTCCAAACTACCTTCACACTTAAAAGAAGCTGAAACCTTACATCGGACTTGAATAACAGCTTCTGTAAAGGCGTAGCTGTGAAAGTGAAAGGACCCATCCGGTTCCAATTACACTAATGGAGTCTGTACCACACTTTTCATGTGTGCTATCGTGTCTATACACACAAACACGCGCGCGCGGGCACACACCTACGAACTAACCTGTTGTACAATGGGTTGGCAGAAACCAACAACCTCTTTGTCATACGCACGATGCTTTGCTTATACTGTAGGTATGAAATGAGGAGATGACCACAGGATTCACTCAGCTGCAGCCCAAACCCTCACCTTTGCCCGATGTGTCCAGGCAGCCAAAGCAAGTGGTGGGGATCTGTAGCCGTTTAGGATCAGAGGAGTGCAAATATATCTTTCGTTGTTGGTTACATACTCGTAATATGTTTCTGTATACAGTAGTTCTCTTGAAGATGAAATAAACCCAATGTAGTGACGAGTGGTAAAGAACTACTCTGTGTGTGTGTGTGTGTGTGTGTGTGTGTGTGTGTGTGTGTGTGTGTGTGTGTGTGTGTGTGTGTGTGTGTGTGTGTGTGTGTGTGTGTGTGTGTGTGTGTGTGTGTGTGTGTGTTTGTGCGCGTGCATATGTGAGTATATGAGTGTTTATGACTATACGTGAATATCATTGTGTATTTGCTGTATATGCGGACACATGTACATGCATCTACACACAAAAATATACACGCACAAACACATTCACACGAGCACACACATACACTCTCGAAAGAACTAGGTTATAAATAAACATGGAAACAAGATCAGTGACAAGAGGCACAGTCGCCCCTATGTACGTGTGTAACCGGAAGATGCTATATTCGTTGAATGTAATGCTGCTGTTTGTTTACATTGTGACGTCATAATTAACCATTTCACTGCGGAAAACCTCATGATTGCAGATCGATTGAGCAATAAAGTCACGATACACAATGAAAAGACTAGTAATGATAGACACAGCATACGTATGTCTCTCTTTGGCCAGTTATTTACTATTACTTATTAGTAAATGAACATACTGTCAAGTTTCGTAACAACACTTTTTAGCACCATCATATTCAACTGGAAGCGAATGCAGTATATTATGGCAGGGTGCTTGTATGGCATTTTTCTTAAATTCTTTCATTCATCTCGTTAAGTAAGCAGCTGTGTTTCCTTTCTTCTTTGCTGCTCAGTATCCTTTACAATATTATCTTCACCAAAGTTACTACTACTGCAATTATAAGGACTTCAACCGTGCTCATGGTCATGTTATTCCCATTTTCATGATCATCGTAACCTCCGTTTTCATTGAAGAAACAGCAAGATGTCTTAATATGGACCCTAAAGTAGTTGGGCGAGAAAAAAATAAATGTAATAAAATATCTTACTTGAAACGACTTATCTTAGATAGCGCTTTAACCTCTTTGTAGACCACAGTTTCCTTTCCGCTGATTAAAGCAACCTGTCGCTATCTCGAACAAATTTATTAAACGAGTCAAACTTGGTACAACAAACTCGCCGATTTCCTAGGGCTACCCGGTTCCAGAACTCGTGGCACGAGTTGTGCTGTCTATACGAAGCTAAACGGTGTCAACGAGACTCTCGTGCGAGCATTCTCAGGGCAGCTGATCCACTGTAGGCCTAAAAAAAATCAGGTCTTTTGCTTCACCTTTTGAATATGACTGCTAGACGAACTGATATCGTGAAAGGTTTAGGGTCATTATTTATTTTTTATGTAATATATGGACAGATAAACGTGACAGAACACGGCATTACACAAGGTACCTGAGAGCTATTTAACCACGAT
>NC_134810.1:15017813-15025313 GCF_046742065.1 Oratosquilla oratoria | reverse complement strand
TATATATCTAAATAAACATATAAAGAGATAGATTAATCAAAGTTCAGCCAGTGAACAAATCACTACAGTGAGAGGGACTGGGAGCCCGTCTCTCTTTGCCATTCCCGCTGGCTCATTAAACTATTCCCTCCTCCCTCTCTCACGCACTTGGCCATCTTCCTCTCTCTCGACTCCTCCCCCACCCTGACGCAAACTTCTACTGCTCGTTTGAACTCCCAGAAAACCCTCATCCAATCTATATTTGCATATTGGGGACAGACCGAGATGTCCCCGTTCGTTTCTGGTAGCAATTCACTTATAGGGCCGTTCTGGAAAAGCCTTGTCCAATCTTTATTTACATATTGGGGGCTGACTACCCTACCCCGGTTTGTTTCTAGTGGTTATCAAATTAATTTTTTTTAATTAGGCCCGTTCTTGAAAACACTTCATCAACGCCTTCATTGACCGTGCTTTCCGTACAGTGTAGTCCTTCTTCCTTCCAATTCAGCGCTTCCTTTACCACTTGCAGACAGCCTTCGTCTCACCCCCTCATCACGCTTCCCACACCCACACCGACCCAAGGTCAGGTCACATGACGTTGTGATTGACGACGACTTTCCAATTTTCAACCCCTTCAGCACGGTAACACGCTTTTGTCAATTTGGTTCCAACGAAGTGCAGGAAACGGTGTTGTGTAACTGAATGGGCGGACTCAGACTTGAATGGGACTTTGCACGGTCGTGACCCCCCAAGAGACCGAAGACCTCTCACGTCCACAAAATCATCTGTTCTTAGCTAGAAGAAAACTCTTAAACTAAACCACCGTGATAGAGGATTTAGAGGAGACTCAATCCACAAAAGGCTTAGCTGTGGTCAAGTCTTCACCTTTGCCTTGCGTGCTGTGAGATGACGGGGAGGCGCCAGGGGCCGTTGGGGATTGGTCAGGCGCTTTGTACTCGCGACGCGTGATTGATGATGAACTCGCCGTTGCGACACTTAATACGTAACATGGTAATGGTGATAAATTTAATGATAATGATGATGAAGACAGCAATAATGGTAGTGAATATATCAACAATAGTAATAATTGTAATAATGATAGTAATGATAGTGATGATGATGATGATGATGATGATGATGATGATGATGATGATGATGATGATGATGATGATGATGATGATGATGATGATGATGATGATGATGATGATGATGATGATGATGATAAGGAGGAGGAGGAGGAAGAGGAGGAGGAAGAGGAGGAGGAGGACGGTGACGATGATGATGGTGATGATGATACTGACGATGATGATGATGATGGTTAAATAAAATGGAGAAAAGTGGGAGGTGAGCCAGCTGTTGTTTGCGGACGACACTGCGCTTGTGGAAGGATCGGAAGAGGGATTGAGGAAGTTGGTGACAGAGTTTGGGAGAGTATGTGATAGAAGAAAGCTAAAGATAAATGTGGGTAAAAGTAAGGTGATGAGATGTACATGGGGTGAAAGTGGCAGTAGACTGGAAGTGAGCATTAAGGGAGAGCGACTGGAGGAAGTGGATAGTTTTAGATACTTGGGTGCAAATGTGGCAGGAAAAGGTGGAGTGAAGGTGGAGGTAGAATGTAGATTGAGAGAAACGAGTAAATGCCTTGGTGGATTAAAGAGTGTAATGAGGAATAGACATTTGGGAATGGATGCTAAGAGGAGACTGTATGAAGGAGTGATTGTGCCAACAGCACTGTATGGGGCAGAAACATGGAACATAAGAGGAAGAGAGAAGGAATTTGAATGTGTTTGCGATGAGGTGTCTGAGAAGTATGATGGGGGTTACTAGGCTAGAGTGAGAAATGAGGAGGTGAGGAGGAGAACAGGGGTGGAAAGGGAGCTGGGAGATAGGGTTGATGAAAGAATATTAGGATGGTTTGAACACATGGAAAGAATGAGTGAAGAAAGACTAGTAAAAGAGGTATGGAAGGCAGATGTGGAGGGAGTGAAGATGAGGGGACGTCCTAGGATGAGGTGGATGGATGGGGTGAAGGGGGCTTTGGGGAAGAGGGGAATGTCTGTTGAGGAAGGACGGGAGAGGACAGAAGACAGGGGTGAATGGAGAATGGTTGTATATGGATAATGTTGTGATTGCATGAGGTGGAATGGGCGGGGGGATGGGGGGTGAGGTAGTATGTGTGAGCAAAATTTGACGCAGCCCGAAGGGATTTCTCCCCGTCTTCTCCTTTTCTGCATGAGGGGACGGAGAGGGGGGGTCGCCGATTTAATGAAGCGGCCTTGCTGTGGATGTGCTGTGTCTTGCTACACTGCTTCTGACCCAGGGCAGTGGACAAGGTGCAGGGATGACCCGTCATCCAGGAGGTGCTAAGATGGGAGGGAGGGTGGAGGGGTGTGGAGTGTATTCAGGGATGGAATGGGTGGGAGTGATTTTATGCCTTTTCCTTTTTGGCTACCTCCCTTGTAAGGGGGAAAAAGCCTTGGTATATGTATGTATTAACAATAATGATAATAATAATGTTATGATACTGTTAATAATGATAATTATAATTATAATGATAATAGTAATAATGCAATAGAAATAATAATAGTGATAATACTATTGTAATAGTAATAACAATAACATTATATTAGTAATAATGATAATTATAATAATAACAATAATAACAGTGATAATAATGATGCTAATAGTAATGAAACAACAACAATAACAACAATAACAATAATAATAACAACGATAATAATAATAATAATAATTACAATAATAATAACAATAATAACAATAATAATAATAATAACTGACGATAACAATAACGATAACAATAACAATAATAATGATAATTAATAATAATAATTATGATAATAATGATAATAATAATAATGAGAATAACTATCATTAATATAATATCAATAATTATAAAGCTAACAGTAATAGTGATGACAGCAGAATAACAATAATAGAGAAAACAATAATAATAACATAATCACCCGATGACCTTTAGTATCAAGTTGCACACACTATTTTCTGTCCCATTTAGCGGCAGACGATTTTATTCAGCGTAGGAAAGAGAGAGTCAGTATAGCCTAAATGGTGTCCGAATCAGAGCCCATTCCCCCAACCCTCTTCCTATTCATCTGAATAAATTCTCTTGGCGATGCCCAGAAGAGCCACACTGTCAAGAACACAAGAACTTAAGAATTGAGGAAACTGCAAGAGACCCTAAGGCCTACACTAGGCAGTTTCATGCCCATTACTACCTCTCATCCGTATCCATAATGTTATCTAATCTTAAAACAACCAATTGCTTCAGTGCTCACTACATAGTTACTAAGTCTATTCCATTCGTTAACTACTCGGTTGGTAGACCGGTTCTTGCCTATTTCCTTCCTTAAAACCCATTAAACTTCGATGACAAGATTCTTGTCATTTGGTCAAATAAAACAAAAAATCATAAAACACCAAAATGTTTGATCAAACACCAGAAAAGTATGTCAGGACTGACGTCATATTTTTCTGGTGTTTGATCAAACATTTTGGTGTTTTATGATTTTTTTTTTTTATTTGACCAAATGACAAGACATCTTGTCATCGGAGTTTAATGGGTTAAAGCTGAAACTCTGTTGTTGCAAAACTTTCTCTTGCAATAACAAGCCCCCACCCGCCGTCTGCATATCACCCCCCTCCATTCTCCCAACCTCCCTCCGTTACATGGCATTTGTCATGAAATAACAATAAGCGAGGACTTCATCCCATCTCTCTTTAAGTTCTCTCACTGCGTTGACGCTCTACCAGCTGATTAGAATCACCTGGCGGCAGGTCAAGGGAAGGCCGTTCTGACACACTGTTCTGGTGGCGTCCCCTCAGCTGAATAAATCTTTCTGGCACCAGCCATAATAAAGTATGTTGAGGATGTCACTGCAATTAAAGGCATCGCGTGTCGGGTCCCAAGTCTGTTCTTTAACCAAATACTTCGTTCTTTGCCGTTTTGACCATATATGTCGATGGCTCAATTACAATGTAAGTCAATGAAGACGTTCACACACAACCGCGCATTTTTTCTTGATTATGCAATGTCGTCGAGGTTTCCGCGCGGTTCAAACCGCTAGTGGGAACTTACATGATCAATGTAATTATCCACAGGCGATTTTATTCAGGTGAGGGATTTTGTATTGTGATACGGCTGGTGTAGGTTTTCCTTATCCACATCGTTCTCCATTCACCAATTTATCATCATCATTTCACACGAAGTTAACAAAAAGGGGAGAATCTTACGCTAGAAAACAGGTGACGTGTAGTATACACACACACACACACACACACACACACACACACACACACACACACACACACACACACACACCACACACACACACATATATATATATATATATATATATATATATATATATATATATACATGTGTGTGTGTGTGTGTGTTTGTGTTGTTGTTCGCCCTTCGAAGTCGAAGATGGCCATAACATTGCCTTTTATTTTTGTTTTGCTTCCCCTTTTTTGTATATATATATATATATATATATATATATATATATATATATATATACATATACATATATATGTATATATATACATATACATATATATACACCAAAGACTTTTTCCCCCTTAAAGGTAAGCCGAATAAAGAGAGAGACGTTAAAACTCACATTCCCCTTTCCCGCCTGAGCACCTAGCAGACGGAGACGTAACGAGCGTCAAATTAATTTTTACAACAAAGTCCAAGTGGTTTAAGTAATACGCTTCTTCATCAACATAAATGCCTTCGTTGCCGGAAGGGTCACGGGTAAATTTCCAGAAACACACAAACACGGATATGAAACACGAAATGTACGTTGTCTAATATTTCCAAACCTAACCTATTCTAACCTAACTATTGGACAGAAAATATGTATATCTTTGAAATACAAAAACAAAACAAAAAACGAAGAAAAGTGAAAACTCTGTTTGCGTGATACTACATTGGAACTCGGTCACGACCCTGTGAAGGCAGCTAGGATAAAAAGACAAGTACCACTTGATACGGGTGATGGTTAATGTTTGTGGTTACGTAGATTGTTCAAATTCGGCTCATGTAAAGTATACATTTAAAAAAAATTATTGTTACTGTTCATGCTTATCATGGATATAAAGCGTACCTATTGCAGCATCAGCGTATGTGCAACATAACAGATAATCATAATTTTTTCCTTGCATGTACAATAGTGTTCGGGATACCACACGCTACATGACATTATATTGAATGATTTTACATATTATAAGCTTTAAAATCATGCTACATTGTTTTTAGTTTACTTACCTTAACCTTGAATGTTGGATAGGAATAAGAACATTTGAAGTTTCTAAATTAGTTCCGCACTGCACAACAATTATGTCCTTACATACTATAAGCTTTAAAATCATGCTACATTGTTTCTAGTTTACTTACCTTAACTTTGAATGTTGGATAGGAATAAGAATATTTGAAGTTTCTAAATTAGTTCCGCAATGCACAACAAATATGTCTATTGTCAACACTGTCACTTTCATTTAGCTTTCCTAATCTGAGCTCGCCTATTACCTCTTCCTCTTTTCTTCCTTTTAATCACTCATCATAAATTCAGTATTCAAAAGCTCCAGTCGATTGAAAATTCTAATCACAAATTTATTGAAGTTACACGATATAAATTTCGGTCGAGACTGCCATGTAACTACTGTGAAGTCTTCAAGGTAATGTAAACATTACGCGTTTGAAAACATCGACGCAGAAAATCGCTAACGCCTAAGTAATGAATCCCATTGTTAGATGATAAAACAAATGATAAATTGACAAATATACTTAAGATATTATATAATTTTTTACCCAGTATATGCATCATGCTTTTTAATAGAAAAATATTTAAACTCCGATATTCTTTGACAAAGTGTTTCATTAACTCTGGGTGTTTTCAATCTTGGGTTGGTGTATCCTTAAAGGCGCACAAAGCGGAATTTAACGAAGAACCCAATTAACTTCTTACTGAAGAATCCTTACTTTTGTGAAAGAAAATGTCTCTAGATGCAGTTTTATAAGCATTTACATCTTTTGGTAATTATCTTGGTCATCTTTTTCCTTAGGCATTTATTTATTTATTCGTTTGAAAATAGGACTATTGGCCCATGTATGAATGCTCTCGGCAAACTGAATCAACATATGAGATGATAATGCACGACAAGGAGACGAAAATTTCCACAAGGACAGAAGTGATGGTGAACTACATTTCACGACAACAGCATTTATTCCTTTATCTATTTCTCTGTGTTTTCCTATTTTTTATTCAGTTAACTTGTTTGTTAAACTTGCTTCAAGGCGTTCATTTATATGTTTTACACGTTGAAGAAGTTTAACCTTAACTACTGACTCTGGTAATCTCTTTACATAAGAACACAAGAATGGAGGAGAGTGCAAGAGACCATAAGGCTTGCACTAGGCAGTTCCATGTCCCTTACCACCATTTATCCGTATCAATAAACTTATCTAATCTTCCCTTAAACAGCCAATTGTTTCTGCCCTCAATGCACGGTTACTAAGTCTACAGTATTCCATTCGTTAATCACTCTGTTGGTAAACCAGTTCTCGCTTGTTTTCTTCTTAAATATAAATTTGTTCAATTTAATTTAATTATTACGAGGCCTACCCTGTCGTCTCAATATGATGATCTTGCCTGCATCACCCCTGTTAAAACCCTTGACCTATTTGAATATCTCTATTAGACCATCCCGCACTGTTCGTCTTTTCAGAGAGTGTGAGGTAAGGTGCCTAATCCTTCTGGCTTGTACGAGTATTATGTGACTATTTAGTTGAGGGGGCCACTACTCCTACACCTCCTACATTTTCTAATATGCATCGAGTCAGAAACAGATGGACGTCAATTCAAAGCCGTCAAAGATGAGAGTGTCTTAGGCTCTTGCATGAGATAAGAATGTCAATCCTTTGTTACCTTTGACAATATAGGTAAATTTCATCACACACACACACACACACACACACACACACACACACACACACACACACACACACACACACACACACACACACACACACACACACACACACACACACACACACACACACACACATACACACACACACACACACACGCACACACACACACACACACACACACACACACACACACACACACACACACACACACACACACACACACACACACGCACACACGCACGCACGCACGCACACACACACACACAAACATATCACGACTCGGTGGCGCGGTTGGTAGAGTCCCTGACTGTCATTACGGCGGTCCGGGTTCGAATCCTGCTAGGGCTGAAAAAATTCAGTATCGCTGCGCTTCGAGTCGTTACTCCAACTCTCGTGGGCGGGGAGATTGGGGTGTGTGTGCGTGTAAGGTCACAGCATTACCCACAGATCGGTCATACGAGCTCTGAGCTCCCTTCCGGGAGGGAAATAGCTGTCGATCACGAGTCCAGCACGGGATCCAAAGATCAAGGTGAATACACACACAC
>NC_134810.1:14990355-15012855 GCF_046742065.1 Oratosquilla oratoria | reverse complement strand
TCGGGGAGGTTGGGTTGATATCCTGGGAACTTGGGGGTTGTGGAAAGGGGAAGGAGGACGAAGGGTATCGTAATATCTCTGGCCGCCTTCCGCCCACGGCGTCTGTTGATGGTTACTGTCCCTGACACGACCTGTCCTCAGAGTGAGATTGCCCTAATGGGATACACAGCCTCCTTAGCTCAGAGATTGTTTCCTTCTACGTGCGTGATATGATCTTCCCTGTGGACTACATGTCCTCGCCCACGTGCCTCTTACCACGTGCCATCGATGACATGCATCCCTGTACTATTGTGGACATTTGGTCATGACCCGTGCTAGTTCAGTCCTCTGACAATATATCTTTTATTTTTACTTGTGTTGAAGAATCTGGGACGTAACAGTTGTATGATGAAGACTATATACTGAGTCACATGCAAACCGTATATTCTATACCCTATAATATATCACATCACATCACATATTTCACCACATGTTTGGAACTACATACAAAATGCAGCACAGTATAGTTGCGATACTAAGTGTTGTCCCTCTTACTAAAATAGTTCGGTCAAAAGCGGATTTTTGTGTAGCCTATGATAAAAAAATAAAAAAAATCTGGAAGAAGGGACTACGATTATTATTCTGCTAAATTTACATACTTTATTTTATGTATGTATGTATATATATATATATATATATATATATATATATATATATATATGATGTATGTATGTATATAATACTATACGTGTATTAATAGGTCTATGACAGGTATCATATTAAGACGGGAAGAAAAGTACCTCCCTCGTGGATTCCCCGCTGGCAGGAGGCCTAAGGAGGATTTTTCAGTTAGCTAAGTCAAAGAACAGTTAGGGCCGTCATAGAACGCCTAACGATGTGTGGGCGGAATGTCCCTACGGAGCTTTTGTCTTCTTCATTAGGGTGACACCTTGTGTACAGATCGTTATCAGGCCTACGCTAGATATATATATTTTTTCTTTTTCAGGAAGCGTCCTTGCTTTGACGATGTTCAAACTTTTTCAATGGGTTCCTTTGGTAGGTAGACGACCTTCATGGATTTTATTCTGGCTTAAGTCAGACAACTGCAATCAGATTGTTTTGCAACACCCTGTAGGCCTGCTTTTCCTATACTGACCTCGCCCGCTTTCTCACTCGAGGCTGATCATTTCCACTTCCTTCTTCTGTATGTTGACACACTTCTTGGATTTTATTCTGGCTGAAAGCAGCCGATTTCATTCAGCTGATTGGGGTGGGTCATTTCAGAATGAAGGGTATCCCGGTAGTTCTCTGCTGATTAGAATCATCTAATCAGTGTGAATTAATCGTGTCAAGCAGATAAAGACATCGAAGTATATACCTGGTGTTCCGTGGGGGTATTTTTACTTTTGATTTATATTGTTATTTCTTTTATGGTGTTTGGGTATCATTACACTTCTTCCTCCCAGTCACCATTGCCCTCTTTCTTCTTCTTCTTCTCTTTTTTTGTGCTTCTCTTCTTCCTCCTCCTCCGCTTCCTCCTCCTACTCTAATTCTTACTCCTTTTTGTCGTCCTCCTGTTTCTCTTTTCACTCTCTCTGCTCTCTTTTTCTCCTCTTACACCTCTTCCTTTTGTATTTCCTGCTTCCTCTACTATTCTCCATAGTCTCTCAGTCACCTACCTCTATCTCTCTTTCTCTCATTTTATCCTCTGCTTTTCTCTCTTCTTTTATAAAATCTTTTCTTTCCTTTCTTCCTAATCTCTTCCCCTTCCTTCGTGTACACCAAGGCTCCTCGACCGGCACTCAATCACCCTCACCCTCACCCTCACCCTCACCCTCACCCTCACCCTCACCCTCACCCTCACCCTCACCTTCTCTTCCCCTTCCTTCATGTACACCAAGGCTCCTCGACCGGCACTCAATCACCCTCACCCTCACCCTCACCCTCACCCTCACCCTCACCCTCACCCTCACCCTCACCCTCACCTTCTCTTCCCCTTCCTTCATGTACACCAAGGCTCCTCGACCGGCACTCAATCACCCTCACCCTCACCCTCACCCTCACCCTCACCCTCACCCTCACCCTCACCCTCACCCTCACCCTCACCTTCTCTTCCCCTTCCTTCGTGTACACCAAGGCCTCTTACCATAGTCCTCGACCGGCACTCAATCACCCTCACCCTCACCCTCACTCTCACCTTCACTCGCTTCCTTCTGGGCTTTGTCCTCTTCTCCCATCCCTTTTCCTTTTCCTCTTTTCTTTCACGTCATATTTCTGAATTCATTCCCTTCCCTCTTTTCTTTTGCCATCCCTCCCCTCTTCATCTCCCCACTCACAACCCTTTCTTTCTCCTCCTCCTCCTCCTCTCTTCCCCTCTCCCATTTATTTACTTTTCTTCATCAGCTCCCTTCTTTACGTCTCCAAACTCTTCCCCTCTTTCATCCCCGGACGGGGTACTAACTCCATAAGTTTTATCCAAACCAAACGTTTGGGGGGTTTACGTGACACCCTCTACGGACCAGAGTTACACATGACTCTGTTGTGTTTGGGGACTAGTTTCAACTCAAGAAAGGATGTTAATAACTTTTAATTTCTACTATCTCTTCTTTTTTGCAACTTGCCCCCCCCCCCTACTCAAAAATCTCCTTTGTTACCTCAGGGATTCCACATCTTTGTTGTGACATTGTCCTCAACGATAGAGTGCTGGGCAATAGTGTATTACAACTCCTTCCTTTCCTCAACCACTTTCCCCTTTCCATGCCTTTCCCCACACTACACATATCATTTCACCCCTTCCTGCCTATTTCCCTTTCCCTCCTCCTCATTCCTCTTCCTCCCTTCTTCCTCTCAATCGGTCCTCTATTTCTCCCGGCTCTTCCCTTCCCTTCCCCTCCGCCATTTTTCCCCCCTTTATCTTTTCCCTCTTCATCTCCTTTTTCTTACATTCATGGCTAAAGCGTCGAGGCAAAATGCGAGTCAAGCATTGCCTTTGTTACAAATGGAGGACTGTCCCGCACAGGATCCTCCTATTGTGTTCCTTTACCTGTGATGACGCACTTTGTGTATTTTGTTATTGCTAACGTATGACGATTGCATCCAGCAGAGGGCAGGGCCTTGTGGTGAGCCGGTTAAGAATCCCAAATAAGTCTGTCACAAATAAACCTGTCCCAGGTAATACCTTCGCTATGACAGCTATACATACAAGTATATATACATACATGCATATATGTGGGCATGTGTGTGTATGTGTGTGTGCATATACATATATATATATATATATATATATATATATATATATATATATATATATATATATATGTCAAGGACTATACAATAGTAGTCTTTGATATATGCACATATGAA
The DNA here is from genome assembly GCF_046742065.1 of Oratosquilla oratoria. Classification (NCBI taxonomy): domain Eukaryota; kingdom Metazoa; phylum Arthropoda; class Malacostraca; order Stomatopoda; family Squillidae; genus Oratosquilla; species Oratosquilla oratoria. The sequence continues at coordinate 15,009,513 of NC_134810.1, read as the reverse complement.
TAGGTACATAGTGATGAATATAAGTATGAATGAAAATGTAAATATAGATATGAACACAAATGCAAACATAAATATAAATATAGATATATGTATAAATATAAATATAAATATAAATATATGTATAAGTATAAATATAAATATAAATATAAATATAAATATAAATATAAATATAAATATAAATATAAATATGAATATAAATATAAATATAAATATAAATGTAAATATAAATATAAATATAGATATAAATATAATTCTGGTTAAAATCAACTGCACTGAATGCTTTGATGATTTTAAGGTAGGAATTCTTGATCTTTTGAAAGATCTTCTTATCACTTGTAGAAAGGGACTGGATGAAATTATTCATTTCTCTTTTATGAGTAGCATAGCTCACTTATTGTGCTGTTGTATGCCGACTTGATTAATTATCTTCTAGTAACAGATGTAACTGTTGACTATCTTTCACCGAAACTCAGAGTTTTTCGCCTCGATCTGAGGCTTCTTCAGGATGTAGACTGCGGGTTGTTAATTCACTGGAGGTTAGGAGAATAGTGAGGAAAGTTATCCATGTAAGGGTATATATACGGGATCAGGTCAACCGGGTACGGTAAATATAAATATAAATGTAGATATAAATATAAATACAAATATAGATATAATATAAATATAAATATAAACATAAATATAAATATAAATATAAACATAAACATAGACATAAATATAGATATAGATTTAAATATAAATATAAATATAAACATAAATATATATATAAATATAATATAAATATAAATATGAATATGAATATAAATATAAATATAGATATAAATATAAATATAAATGTAAATATAAATATAAATATAAATATATATATAAATATAAATACAAATACAAATATAAATATGAATATAAAAACAAATGTATATTTAAGTATAAACAAATATACATACATAAAGCGGGTCACATGAAGAATTGTCACTCTAAGTATAAGTTTATATGTAAATATAAGTACATACACAAACTTAAATGTAAATATAAGTACAAATATAGAATAATATAGATAAGTAAATTTACATATGTACATGTATCTATACAATATAACCACACATACTGCGCGATTAATATAACTGAGCTCCGACCGCAAAGGCTATGGAAATACATTTGCCCGCAGCTTGCCCCCTCTTACGCTCCTCCCTCGCTAAGGCAACGCCACAAAAGATGATGGAACCATTTCCCTTGTCGCAATGGACGGACATGCAGCTGTCTTTGCTGGCAGTCAGGCATTTTTCCTCGGATTCCGGCCACGAGGAGAAGTCCCTTCGAAGCCCGGACACTCAATGTCGATCCATAGTCAGGTGGAGGCACACAACCAGCCACCGCCCCCGCCGTCGCCGCTGAAAAGAGGAATGGCTCATATGTCGGTCGTCCGGCCCAAGTACAAAAGGCAGAACGCGGGCTTCATGCTGTTATGGGCCCGTCTCATACACACACAAACACACATGCACAAATGTACGCACACACACACACACACACACACACACACACACACACACACACACACACACACACACACACACACACACACACACACACACACACACACACACACGCACGCACACACACACACACACACACACACACACACACACACACACACACACACACACACACACATATACACACACACACATATGTATATATATATATATATATATATGTGTATATATATATATATATTATATATATATATATATATATATATATATATTTCTACGACCTTATTCCCACTTTATTGTAGGGTCAGCCGCTCCAATATTCCTTCTTCACACTTTCCTTATGTCCATTGCTTTTCTTTTATTTGATGAAGGGTCGCCACGCCTGTCATCACGAAGTTCCTCCTCCTGATCCGCTGTCTTCCTACATTTCTTCTTCTCGTCGGCGTCTCCATTAGTTTTCTTGCCGGTTCGTTCTCCTACTCCTCTTCTGTCTCTCTTCATTATATATTTAATATATCTCATACGAGGCTCTCTTGCTTTTTCACATAAACTACACATCCCACTCATTTTCTTTACTACTGTATCTTCTCTTATTTTGGTTCTTGCAAATAAACGTTTCGTTTTTCTAAGGCCCTAAGTCTCCATTCTGTTTTATGATTGTCTAGTTTGCCATCCTTGTTGGTTTGAATGACCTTTTCCTGTTCGACATTGCTCTTTTAATTTTCTTTTAATTTGAACAACCTCTCTGGTCTCTCTCTCTCTCTCTCTCTCTCTCTCTCTCTCTCTCTCTCTCTCTCTCTCTCTCTTTCTTCATCTGATTTCTCAGTTTGTCCTTTTCTTTTCAGTACTGATTCTAAGGACTTAAATTGACTCTAAGATCCTTAAATTTTTTCGCTCTTCTTTACTGTTAAAATCAGCTCTGCTTTGCTTGTACTCATTTCTGTTCCTTCTCTTCCTAAGTTTATCTGCCACTACAAGTATGTATCTTAAGACTGTTCTCCTGTCTTTACAGTGAGGACAAAGTCATCGGGGATTAGTAATTTCCAGAATGCTTCACGATTTCTTACATCTTTAATGTCAAGCACAATGAAAGACAAATAAGAATTGACTTTGAGCCGAGTCTTGATGCAAAGCTATTTCATAAGAGAAAGATTCGATATTCTTAAATTTAATTCTATTATTCTACAACCCAGATGCATCGTTCTAATTATGTTTGTCATTTCTTCTAAGACTCTCCTTCCTCTAAGACACCAATTGCTAACTTCTGGAAACACGCAACAATGAGCCTGCATGAGAACAGCAACAAAGTTTTCACTACGTTTAGACTATTGATGATGAATCATTCAAAGAATCGTTCACACTCACACCAAATCTCCAGTGGGGATCTGTGGGAAGGACATATTCGTACCATTTCTTCTTACCAACAATGCGGTCACCGAGTCTGAAACTCAAGACCCTTGACGTAAATGAACGTCACTATATCGATGGAATCATGAAGCTCTCAGCAATGAACAACAAACTTACCGGAACAAGAATAGAGAGGAATTATAATACCATAAATCCTGAAAACAACTCTCCTCCCTCTCCCCAAAATAGATAAATAAACAAATAAAATTAATAAATAGATAAATAAAATAAAATCAGTGGGCAGAGTGAGCAGGAAACGCCATGTTCCAGGATGTTTATTAGAGTCTAGTGTTGGTAACAAGGTGAAAAAGCTTGTGACAGGTATGAAAGGGTTTTCGTCGTGATATTGGGAAGCAGCTGTCTGCAGTCTCCCATGGGTTATCTTATTGCTTCCAGTCCCTTCTCCTTCTCACCTGTTCACTCGCTCTCTTCCACTCTCTTTTGTTCTTACTATGCTTTTCTCTCTCTGTCTGTCTGCCTGCCTGAGTGTCTTTCTCTTTACCTGAATGTATGTTTGTGTGTCTACCAATATGACTGTCTATCAGTATGTATGTATACATGTATGTATGTATGCATGTACAATATGTACAGTATGTATGTATAAGTATGTATGTATGTATGTATGTATGTATGTATGTATGTATGTATGTATGTATGCATGTACAATATGTACAGTATGTATGTATAAGTATGTATGTATGTATGTATGTATGTATGTATGTATGTATGTATGTGTGTATGTGTATGTATGTATGTATGTATGTATGTATGTATGTATGTATGTATGTATGTATGTATGTATGTATGTATGTATGTATGTATGTATGTATGTATGCATGTATGTGGCTCGAGTTCCACTGATTGGAGACCCACATCTCTACAACATTCGGCAAAGGTCCTCAGGCTCTCACCATGGAGCTCTCTGGGAAGAAATGTCTGACTTGTCTGTCTTGTACTAACGTGGGTCTCTTTCTGTGTTGCCGGTTGGAAGGATGAGGAGTGGGTTGTTATTATTATTATGGAGCTTACTTTACCAGCACTTCTTTCCATGTGGACAATCTTGAATCGATGTCGTCCGTTGAGGAGGAGAGAACCCTCTTTTAGAAGTTGACAAGGAGAGATATTAGTTTCGGTCCGGATACCGAGTGCCAACCCTCTGTGGTTGCGCCTTAAGACAGAGGTAAAAGTTTGATGTGATTTGAAGACGAGTGTCGGGGAGATGATTCTCTTCGACGTCCGCGTCACAAGAACAAAACCACCATGCATCCGTTGTTGATCCCTCCTACTATAAAGTTATTTTCATAAAAAAAAAATATATATATATAAGATAACATCTGTGCGACTACAATGAACGACTCGGTAGTTTCCTTTCTTCTACATGCTAGAACCCTATCTACCATCTTTAACACAGTGTCATATTGTATAGATTCTGTTGTGGCAACCGCCAGGGGATTTTATCCAGTTAGAATAGTGTTTCAGGTAATCAGGGCCTTGGTCAGATGAGTGATTCACCTCTGAGTTGAATATAATCTTCTGCTGCTCGTCAGCTGAGAAGCTATAGAGTGATACGCTGCATTAGAAGTGTCTTCGATCAATGTCACGTAAGTACGGTGAAAGACGCGTCTACCTAACACGATTCTTCGCAGGATGCAACGGGATCGGAGACGACTCCATTATACGAAGAGACACATGAGCGTCATCTGTAATGAGTCAAACGACCTCCCAGACCGACTCGTGTAATTGTTATGTTGATGGAGTCCGTAATCAGGGACAAAACTGTTGAATGCTTCGAGCATATCACTCTGATCTTCTATGTTTTAGCTTTGATTTAGACAACGTGAAACTTGTTTCGGTGTCTGCAGTGTGACAAGTATGTCTTCGTAGACTTCACTGATGCATATGCTTATGTCAGTCTAGTTTATATGATATGTATTAAACAATTATCCAGCAGGTGAGGAGATCAATTCCGACCTCTACTTGTCTCAAGATCTGCGAGTAATGTTCTTTCAATCGAGATAGTGAAGTCTGGCCCTAACGACTTGGGGGAGCGTATAAAATATTCAACTCGTAGCACTGATATATACATATGTACGAGTATATGTATATGTATATGTATATGTATATGTATATGTATATGTATATATATATGTATATGTATATGTATATGTATATGTATATGTATATGTATATGTATATGCATATGTATATGCATATGCATATGTATATGTATATGTATATGTATACGTACGGTAACACGCATATGTCCGCCTCTCCGTCCTTCTTTTTTTCCTCAGCGAGAAGATAAGATCATCTTCTTGTCATGCATACCTCATAATGTAAGCCTGGCTACATCACAAGGCGTCACTTACGAGGGCCGCTGCGAGAGGTGGATGCCTTATGCACCAAGACCTGCGGCAGCCCAAAGCCGTTGGTTATTCATGAGTGGCAAGTTAGTCTCATGTCCCGGAAGTATGAAATATATGAATAAACTCATAAGTGAAGTTATAGATATATAATTGAAAAGATGAATAAATAGATGAATAAACGAGTAAATATACTTGATTGATATATGAATGATTTTATAAATGAATTGATGAATAAACAAATAAAGAACAAGAGGTAGGCGAATAAATCAAGAAACATAGACAAGTAGATAGATGAATAATAAACTAAGTAAAAGGTCATTGACCAAGAAAACCCTAAATTAAGTCTTAGCGTGAGAAAAGTTACAAGAAATGAGTAAAAAGATAATATAAAAAACTGCGATCATTGGCATCACAGAATACGCAACACTTGGCTGGGTACAGCTGGCGACACAAATACACGCATTAGTATGATGGCTCATGATTACAGGGTTCTGTTTGCAATGAAGTAAAGATAAAAAATAAAAATTCAATGGACAGATCATTAGTTGCTGTGCGATTGGGGAGGCACATTTTGGGCTCTCGATGTCCGTTACATTTTGATCATTTCTGCGTTACTTGTGTGGCCGACTGTACACGTCTGTACATTACAGGGTAGGACATTTACACCATGTGCACGTGTAATGACACCATACGTGTAAAGTTTCTACTTTGTTATGAAAGTGGAGTGAGGTCGGGGAGGGAGGGGAAGGGCGAATTAGGAAATTACCGTGAGTTAGTTGGACCGCAAGAGGCGAGGAAGAGGGAGAGAGGGAGAGAGGGAGAGAGGGAGGAAAAAGCCTGAGGCAGGAAGGAAGGGAAGAGTGAAGGAAGTAAAGGGCTAGGATAGAGGAAAACGTGGACCGGGAATGAAGAGGACCTAAGGCGCAAGAAAGAACATGAGAAGCCATTTTCTGAAGAAAGTTTTGATGCAAAATGCAAATGATCAGACCAGAATCTCTCTCAATCCTCTTCGTTACTTGCATCTCTTTTATTTTTCATGTCTTCTGTGGGCCCTCATCGTATAGCTTTGTCCCTGACTTTCAAATTTCCTGAACTTCTGAGATGCCTATCTTAGTTATGCGTGAAGTTTTCAACCGATGATCTGGTACCGACGTCAGTAGACAGTGTGCGAGATTGTCCATATTAGGAAAAAGTGTTGGTAAACCAGTCAAGTGACAGTTTCTTCCGTTTGTACACTTTTAGCTGAGTTCCACAACTTTGGTATTTATTCCCGTTGCCGCCAGACGATTTTATTCAGCTGAGGAAGCTCCCCTCGCCCGCTCTGTTACGTATGAAGGTTCCCTGTGCACAACATCATCACTGTGATTCCACTATACATCGCCAATATAAACAAGGCGATAGCATTAACGATATCAGTACTTTGATTAATTTCATAATATTCATTAAATTATTCGAAAGTGGTCTCATCTTATGTATCTGTTTTGACTGCCGCTAATTGGTACTCTTCAGCAAAAGGAAGTCCCTTTGTTGCGGAAAGGGTTAAGAGACGAAACACAATGAGCATGCAAAGCAACAAGAGAACATTGTGATTGCTTTGTGTTATGAAGGACACCCAGAACTATGTAAGCAACAAGAGAAGTATTTGCATAGTTTTTGATATGTCATGGGTCAGGTTTGTGTGTCCACATTGGTGCATGTACAGATTTCTGTATCTCAATAACACCCCCCCAAAAAAAAAAATATATATATATATATATATATAAATAAATAAATGCTGCGTGCCCGGGCTAGGCAATCCAATCAGCTGACATCTCTCACCTTAGATTTAATCTTGATAACTTGGTAGATATATTTTATTTTCGTTACCATCAAGCAATTTTACACACATGATATGATATACTAACCACCCTACCGTGTATTTTTTCACACCCGAAAGGAATAAATTTCACCCTGGTTGAGTATCTCTCCTAAAGCTTATACCATCAGGATGAAAAATATCTGGAAAGTGAAAGAAGTGACTGAAAATTTTCTCAGTAACAAGGGCAAAAGTGAGACGTGGAGTTCACGCCAGAAGGCGCTTAGCTGCGACCACAACCGTCATCTATGCCCTATGTACTCAGACAGCCAGGGCAAATGGTAGTTACTAGCAACAATTGGATTCAAATTTGGGTCAACGCGGTGTGATGTGAAATCAAAACTGATGCGCAGCAACGACACACACACACACACACACACACACACACACACACACACACACACACACACACACACACACACACACACACACACACACACACACACACACACACACACACACACACACACACACACACACACACACACACACACATACACACACACACACACACACACACACACACCTCTCATGGCGCTGTGGTTAGAGCTCTGGCCTGCCACTACGGAGGTCCGGGTTCGATCCTCGCCCGGGTCTGAAATAATATCAGTATCGCAGCGCTGAGGGGTGTTACTCCAACTCTCGTGGGCGGGGAGTTGGGTGTGTGTGTGTGTGCAAGGTCATAGCATTACCCATAGATCGGACCTACGAGCTCTGAGCTCTCTTCCAGGAGGGAAATAGCTGTCGATCACGAGTCCAACACGTGATCCAAAGACCAAGTGAATACACACACACACACACACACACACACACACACACACACACACACACACACACACACACACACACACATACACACACACACACACACACACCTCTCATGGCGCTGTGGTTAGAGCTCTGGCCTGCCACTACGGAGGTCCGGGTTCGATCCTCGCCCGGGGCTGAAATAATATCAGTATCGCAGCGCTGAGGGGTGTTACTCCAACTCTCGTGGGCGGGGAGTTGGGTGTGTGTGTGTGTGCAAGGTCATAGCATTACCCATAGATCGGACCTACGAGCTCTGAGCTCTCTTCCAGGAGGGAAATAGCTGTCGATCACGAGTCCAACACGTGATCCAAAGACCAAGTGAACACACACACACACACACACACACACACACACACACACACACACACACACACACACACACACACACACACACAACAGAAGAATCTTTATATATATATGTATATTTATATATATATACTATATATATAATATACTGTATATATATATATACTGTATATATATGTATATATGTATATATATATATGTACATATATATGTATATATATATGTATATATATACACTATATATATATATATATATATATATATGTATATATATACTGTATATATATGTATATATATATATATAAATGAATGAATGAATAGATAAATGAAAAGATAAATAAAAACTAATAGATAAATAAGATAAAAAGGAGAGTGGGAAAGGATGGAAGCAAGTAAATGTTAAGAAATCAGAAAATGAAAAGAGAAGGAAATTGCACGAAGAAGGAAACACGAAAGGGAAGGAAGACGGAAAAGAGACTAAGATAGAATTGCAACACTAATAAAGGAGAAGAGAAAAGAAAGAGCCAGAGAAAACGGAAGAGTGGAGGGAAGAAAACGGGAGAGGATGTAGATAGAAAGAAAGGAGAGAATCTTGTCTCCAGGGTTGAAATGCATTTATATAGTTCGTCCTTAATGACCCACTGCAAGACCTGCCTATCCCCTAGGAGGTTAATGAACACTGGGAGAGACAGGAGAGCATCAGGATGGGTTACATAGAGTGACATATGTAACTACATAAAGGGTTTGGTGAGACAGGCTATAACCTTTCAGCCTCCGAATGGGCCCCACAGAGATGAATAAAACAGGGAATTTGTCACTCGGTACGCAAGGGTTTCAGCATGATGCCTGATAAACGAACTTTGCTCCATTTGTCCCTGGTGTCGTTTGAGAATAAAATGCTGTGTTGCCTACAGACGAAGAACATACTGGAAAAGAAGAGGGGGTGAAAATAGGGTACATATGTGAGAGACGTGGAAGTTTAGAAAGAACGGACAGGTTGGAAGAAGGAGGAGAGAGATGGGGAATAGAAAAAGAGTGGAGGAGAGGGAGAGAGGTAAGAGGGGGAAGGGGGGAGGAGGAAGGGGGAAGGGTCATAAGGGAGAAAGGAGGAGAAAAGAAAAACAAAGAATAGAGGAAGAAATCGAGCGAAAGAGCAGGGGAAAAGAGAGAAAGAGAGGAGAGGAAAGGGGAATACTAAGTAGATAGTGCTGCAGAGGGCGAGTCGAGTGTGTAGGAACGGGGGGGAGGGGGGGAACACAGCCACCGGTTCGATGAGACTTAAGAGAAAGGTGGACGAAAAGCCAAACCAAGTAGAATGGTGATAAATGGCGGAAAGAGAAAAAAAAAATGGGAGAGAGGGAACTGGAAGGGAATGATAAACGGTAGAAGGAGAAGAAAAAAATCAAGATCGATAGAGGAAAGAGGAAGGGAAAAGGGAGAAAGGAGGCGAGAAGATGGAAGCAACACTTTGGGATCATTTGGCTGGAGGGAGGAGGGAGAAGAGAGGGAAGAGGAGGAAGAAGGTGGAGGAGGTATGGAAATGTGAGGACTCAAGTGAGGGAGGAGAAAAGGAGACATTGTAGGAGACGAGGGAGATACGAGGAAATGATCATTACCCACCTGTTGAACTTTCCTAAACGGGAAGATGGATAGATTTCCTCTCCGCTAATCCTAATGCCCCTGAGGGTAAATCACCTTCAACCCCCCCCCCCCTCCCCGACTCCACTATCGAGTCCCCAGCCCCTGCAGTCTCTCCCTTCTTTGGGAAATATACTCACTCTCACTCTCACTCTCGCTCTCACTCTCAATCTTATTCTCATTCTCACTTCATTCTCACTCTCACGTTCACTCTATTCAAATACTCCTACCGCAATCCTCATACCTCGTTCATCCCGGTAAGTCCAATCTCTTCAACATAGAGAAACTCTTCAAGAATGTGGTCTGGCTAAGTCTACACAATCTTATTATAGTTGAAGAAGTGCCATTATCCTGATGGAATCAACATCGTCTAGACTAACACTATCTACACGTGACGCACTATAAATATCATGATCTTGTTATTGCCTGACAATTTTATTCAATTGATGGAATGTCACCCCTTGGAAGGAAGTAAAGCTTCCTTTAAACGATCAATGACATTTTGCAAATCCGTATTTCACTGTATCATTGTCAGTGTGGGGTTGTTGGCAGTGTATACTGAAGAACCGCGTAGAGTGGACAATAATATTCAATCTGTATTTCGCGGTGTTGAGCCGCTTAAGATAACTTGGCCCCATTCACGTATTCCAAATGACTTCAGAAATGAAACTTTAACTTCTGGTATGTAGTTCTAGTCCATTAGGAAGAGATTCCTTGCCAGAAGAAGAGTCGATAAGATGTCTCAGACGAATGGCGCATTGGTAGTTGAAGATCGTTCCTAGCTTCCTTGTCACTCAAAATTCAAAATGTCTGCGAGAGAGATGTGTTATGGATTCCAGGAAGTTCTTCGAGAATGAGAGGGACTATGAATTGTGGGTTCTGGTCTTGGGTCAATTCATCGGGTAAAGTTATACTAAACCAAGACAAAAACAGGGCATCTCGCGAGAAACCAGTTAAATCAAACTCAAACAGAACAGGTTTGTTTCTTTAATGACTTCTAAAGGCATTTCTTCTCTCGGATTCCTTCCTCCACGTCAGCCCCTCCCCACGCGCTCCACCTCTTCTTCTTCCTTCCTCCCACATTCCTCCTATACAGCCGAGCCCAAGGGAGAATTCACGCCTAAGTGGCTGACTGCGGGTATCATGTCAAAGGGAACAATGCTGAGAGGGAAAAGTCGGTGGCTAAAATTTCTCTGTAGTCCTTGACACCGTGAACGTACCATCACCACCCTGATCACACGTCTGTGCCAACCCTGCTCACTCAGAAGCTTCCTTTAGCTGAATCAAGTGGCCTGGAGGCATCACTCTCCCCCCAAATATATATATATATATATATATATATATATATATATATATATATATATATATATATATATACATATATGCATATATGTACATATATATGTATATATATATATATATTATATATATATATATATATATATATATATATATATATATAATCCAGATGTCGAAGCGGACATATTTCTTGGGACAGACGTTGAATTTCTGAGTCTGGAGTGGGAGTGGATGATCCTACTCTGAACAAAATCGTATAAAGACAGACTGAAATGACTTACAGAGGTTTCAGAAGCTTCAGGACATCCTATTCAGCCTGTGTTTATATCATTAGCGTTCTTCAAAGTTGGAGGAGGTCAGTATTGTGTTCGTTTTCTGTTTCCACCACAAGCATTCAGATTAGAACTCCTATTTTTTCTACTTCTTCTGTTGACTTCTAATTTACTTCTGTGGCCCTCTCATGGCCGTTATTAGAAAATATATATACTTTGCTATTCATTAAACGATATTCAATTGCTTTATTTTGCCCCCTTCCAACCCCCGTCCCTACTCGTTCCGATGGAGAGAAAGAAAAAAGGGAGGACAATTGGGCCAAGAACGATGAAAACGCTAACACAAACAATTGACTAATGTAAGCATCTTATCTAAAAAATGAATAAATAAATAAATCAAAGAAAAAATAAAAATTGCTCTATAGACATTACGTCATCAATGGCGTCACAACCTTAACCCTTTTCTCTACCAAAGCCCTATATGAGGGTATTGACTTCACATATTTTATACACTTAATATTTTAAGGGCCAGAGTCACGTGAAATAATTTTGTATTTTTTACTATTCCTCATTTTTTATTCTCCTTTACCGCCTCTATGGCTCTACTTCTTCAGCGCGATTTGTTCTCAAAGATTAAAACGCTGGTTACTGGTGACAAAATACGAATTCTGTAGCTGGTCGAGGGGCGGCGGGGAAGGGGGGGTGTTCCACGGAGGCAGCCAGGATATAAAAGGAAATGTGCCACACAGCACGGAAGGGCTCAACCCTCAACCGAGAGGTTCTGGAACACTATCGCCATCGAGGACGTGTTCTTTGTCAAGTAATATAACACTATTAAATTGTATTGTGAAAAGTATCGCACCCGTCACGATGTATCACAGTCACAATATGAGAACGCTGAGTAACGCCACCACGGTGATATCAGTAATTTTGTCATGTGAGCAATTCTGTCACGATAGTCACCAGCACACCACATAGTGACGCTTCACTCCCACCCTCACCCCCACATTCATACACTCATATCCACACCATACCCACACCCACACCCATACCCCTACCCTCACCCACACCCACACCCACACCCACACCCACACCCACACCCCAACTTCTACATCTTGAAGACGGCCCTTGTCTACCTCAACTGCCACCTGCCACACCCATCCCCTCCTGCAGGACTCCAACTCCGGGGCTCGGCGCCGCCACCGCCGCCGCCGCCGCCGCCGCCCCCCTGCGACGCAATCTCCCTCAGGGCAATACGTCTTGTTATGATGGCGACGGGACATAATGATGTGTGGCCTAGTGGTTACTCGGTGGAGCTCCAGAGTTAAGACTTCCTGTATGTGGGACTTCATGGACTTCTCGAGGCCCTCTCGAGAATTCGTCTCTCTCTCTCTCTCTCTCTCTCTCTCTCTCTCTCTCTCTCTCTCTCTCTCTCTCTCTCTCTCTCTCTCTCTCTCTCTCTCTCTCTCTCTCTCTCTCTCTCTCTTAAAACTGTGGATGTTTGAAGACCGATATGAGATTCATTTCTATGGGGAGCTTCTGGAAAAGCTGAAGACTCTTTTGAAGTCTTGTCTTCTTGTATTTTTTTAGACTGTTTTTACGTCTTATCTTATGATCTCAAAAAGCTGAGCATTATATATACTTGTTGTATTTTCTTGTGAACCTGTAAAAGTTTCAAGGATGTTTTGAAATTTCCTCTGCTTTTAAACCTCTGGAATATTACAAGGACATTTTGAGATTTCTTCTGCTTGAAAACTGCAGGGCTTTCCCAGGTCTATTTTGAATTGCCTCAATTTTCGTAACATTATGGATTTTTTGTAAAACCGTTTGGAATTCAGCTTCAGGGACTTCTCAAGACCACCTTGAATTTACAGATTTTGTCTACTCGCGGTCTCATACACCGTCTCAAAAATGAAGAACAAGAAGAAAAACAAAGAAGATAAAAAGAAGAAGAAGAAAAGAAGAAGAAGAAGAAGAAGAAGAAGAAAAAGAAGAAGAAAAAAGAAGAAGAAGAAGAAGAAGAAGAAGAAGAAGAAGAAGAAGAAGAAGAAGAAGAAGAAGAAGAAGAAGAAGAAGAAGAAGAAGAAGAAGAAGAAGAAGAAGAAGAAGAAGAAGAAAAAGAAGAAGAAGAAGAAGAAGAAGAAGAAGAAGGAGAAGAAGAGGAAGAAGAAGAAATAAGTTCTCGTGTTGGACGGACTCATTGTCTTTTCACACTATGAAAGAGCCTCATGGACTTTGCAAAACTTGGTCTTTCCGCACGACGACGAGAGCCTTTTGAACCTTGTAAGACTAAGTCTCACCTCATGCCAGAAGCCTCATGGATTACTTCCTGGTGGAGGGGAGGGGGGGCAACGCGTGGGACGCCCTTGACCATCGGCTTCGACCTCCAAAAGGGTAAACTTGTGAGCCTCTCATGACTGTGATTAGTACAAATTGGTGACCTACTGGATCCCTCCTAATTGTTCTTCCTCTGTTTGTGGAAACATTGGCTCGCCTGCACCAATGTATCAACTCATCATGACCTGGACTTGATCCATCTTTTTCGTTTATCTATTTTTATTCTTATCTTTTATCACAATTTTATTTACTGGAGAATAATAAGAAATATGAAATAAAAAAAATATATACAAATAAACAAAAGAACAAATAGACAGGTAAACAGAAAAAATAAATATATAGAGAGATAAGTAAGTAGATAAATTAATAAATAAACAAAATAAACACATAATATGAATGAATAAATAAGTAGATATGTAGATAAAACTCTAAGCAAATATATAATAGACAAATAGCTATGTAGATAAAACTCTAAGCAAATATATAATAGATAAATAGCTGAAAAATATAAAGATAAATCGATAAATAAACATGTAGATAAAACACTAGGGAAATGTATAGTAGATAAGTAGCTGAGCAAATATATAGATAAATCGATAAACACGCAAATGAATAGGTAGATATAGAGATTAGAAAAAATTGAATTAAAATAGGATCTTACACAGGATATTTCTACTTAGCAAAGGAGTTTCCTGGTCGCAAGTCGCTTATCTCCTTTCGCTACCGGTGCGCTTTTCGGCCTCCCAGGATCACAAAAAGATTCTCGACTCTCGCCAGACTCTTTGACAGATTCCAGTTAAGGTCATCATGGAACTGAGACGCGGTCCCTGGAATAAGCAGAGGTTTGGTCGACAAGGACCCCACTCAAGTACTCCTTAGCTGGGTGAATAGATCGTCTGATGGTTGTGACGATGAAAGAGTGAAAGTTTGTCGCCTCAGTGAAGTGCTGAGAATATTGAACTTAACCCAGCTGCGGACTTAATGTCCTTTATATAATTTATTCTGGCTAACACCAGGCTATTCTATGCAGCTAAGAATGTGATTCAGGTACGAATGAGATGCAACGGATCTCGATGCTGCTCTCGAGATATTATATTCAAACTGACAACAGACGATTTTATTCATCACGGGTGGTTGGGCCGGGGGTGGGTGGGGGATACTCTGAACACAAGGAGTTCATAGTACATTCCTTTTGGGCCACGAACTCCCGCCTCCTGCAACACCTTACTTCTTTTTCTCCTTTAACAATACCTGGCATCTTTTCTACTACTACCATACCCGATAGCGCACACCACCTCAAATCTGCCTTCCTCCTCATCCCTTCCATCTCCCCTCTTCCTTCCTCACTTCTTCTCTTTCCTTCCTCACTTCCTCTTTTTCTATCTTCATCTCTCTCTTTTCTTATCTTCTTCCCTTTCTCCCTCAATCTCTTTTTCTGTCCTCGACTCTACTACATCATTGAGCACTGGTTTATCTAGCACCTCCTAGTTCTTTCCATCTTTTAGTCCTTTCCATACTTGGCGCCACTTTTCCTTTTATCCTGACAACCGCCAGTCCATTGACCTCTGCAGGAGCCCTCCAGTACCAAGGTTATTTCAGTTCATCTCGATGAACCCTCTTCGTGTGGGGATTCCTTTGCTTTGTTGCGTTTGTTGCCGACAAGCTATTTCATTCCTCTCAGTGGCACGCCCCTCTTAAGTGGAGGGGTTTTCACTTTTAACAACGTGGTCAAGGTAACTGGAGGTGGTTCTATATGCCACTGCTGTCCAATAGGCGAAGGTAACCTTCCCCTTCCCTGGAAGACTTCCAGCCTCGTTGGCCGGGACTCAGTCTCCGGATTGAGCATGAGATTTCGACTATGGGATCTATGGGTTTGGCTGGTAGTTGATATTAGCCTTATCTATCACTACAAGGGAAGTATCCCCTTGGGCAGGCACTCGAATGAGAGATCTATGGGTTTGGCCGATGGCTGTTGCCAGCCCTTAACAATGTGTAGGTGTCATTTAAGAAAAACAAGTTCGTGACTTAACCCCATGGAACATTGTATCGTATGTTGTGGCAATTCTGTTTGACAATAATCAATCTTCCACCACCGCTTATCATTTCCTCCCCACCTGTCCTCTACCTCCCAACCCCTCCTTTCACCAGGTCCCTCTCCTTTTCCTCTCCCTTTCCCCTCCTTTTCGTTTTTATCCATTGTCGTCCTTAATATGCTTGGAGGACCTCCGAGTACAACGCGGAGTCCCACCTCTGCTTAAGAAAAGATATTGGCAAAAATGGAAAAAAAGACGTTCAGGACGGCACTGGCATGAATAGGTTTATCGAGAAGACTACAGCCCTTACAAATCCTTAGCGCTATCCGCAGACGAATGAACTCTCCGTGGCACTTCCCTTCCTTCGAGAGCAAAGACAGGATGATAGTTCTTCCTTATGTTGTTAATTTTTCTCCCTATGTTCTCCTTTTCACCTACTTGTCCTCCTTCCTCCTCGTATTTAATCAAGGAAGACCACATAAGAAAATGCAGGTAACTTTGAAGATGCGCAGGTTACGATCCAATCACTCTCCTTGATCACCTGCTAATTAACTTAGACCCGAAGCTACTCTCGGCCTAGTGCAGGCACTCGTGCAAGTGGGATACGTACGCCTCTACGTTCGCGCACACGCTCTTACTTGCTTGTCCAAAGAATAGGTAACTGCACACACGTACTGACGCACACGCACACACACACACGCACACCTTGAACATGGTGCATGCCAAGCTGGAACTACAAGTTTATTTAAAACTAAGTATGATAAATGGAGAATAAGGAACAAGATCCCGCGAGCGTATCACTTTTCTTGTATACAGCAGTTAGGTAAGAATACGCATACAGGACTCAGAAACGGAGGACTAGAGCTCTCATGTGGGGAGGTTCGTAAGGGGAATAGCTGAGGATGTCGAGGGTCATTTTAATGCTAATGATCTCAGGCCTGCTTACCGAGCCCTGAAGATATTCCGCTCCAAATCTGTCACCCAGGTGAGCACAGTCCGAACAGCTGATGAGCAGCTAGTGTCAGGTATGGAGGAGTGCAGTCCCTTTGCAGAATAATTTGAGCAGTTGTCCATGGATGACCCACCGAGAGACCAACTTCCATTTGTTGGTGTTCGAGTGGTGGTCACCAATCCACCGAAAAGTTAAACTCCATCCTCTTTAAAGGAGATTAAAAAGGTTGCAAGTTGAAGGGTGGAAAAGCAACCGGCATCTGTAACACCAGTGAGAAGTTGCAGAAACTCGGAGGTGAGACCATGATTCATGTATTGCATATGGTGCTGTCTGTTGTTTAACAGAACGTTACTATTCTATATGACTGGAAAAAGGGTATTTTCGTCTCTATCTAGAAGGGGAAATGGTCCCAGTAAGACAGTGACAACTACTGTGGTATTTCTTTGCTTAATGTACATGTAGAAGGATTAAGCTCAGAGATTTGAAATCGCTTGTGTTCCCTGTCTTGCTGTACGGCCGTGGAACATGGCCAGTGAAAGATAACTTGAAGAGACGCCTCGAGGTCATAGGTACCAAGTCCATTTGGAAAATTAAAGGGTATTGCTGGAATGACTTTATTTCAAACCAGAGACTGTCCCGTGAGACTCGGTCTAAATCTGTTACCAGTATAATTCGTGAACGTCAACTCCGGTTGTATGGATATGTGGCACACGTCCCTGATGTTGATCCCGCTCATAGGGTTGTCTCCACAAAAGACATTCCTCGATGGAAGAGACGGAAGGAACACCCACAGAATTCACCGTCAGGGCAAATCGACCTAACCTGCTGAAGGTTGTTTGTAATGGGACGGAGTGATTGCATGGGAACTTGCTCGTAGGGACTGACTGCCTTTAATTCTATTCCGAGAAAGAAATTTTGGAAATGTTTTGTAGAGGAATATGGAAAGACAAATAAACTACAGAATGCCGTAGAAAGTACACATGAGCCATGTTCATGTCCTGTTAAAAGTGGATATGAGAAAGATGAATGGTTTGATGTAACAACAGTAGTGAAACAAGGAAGCATGCTATCCCTATTACTGTTCATATCATGTGTGGATTAGATTATAAAATGGTATTAAGAGAGAATGGGAGTTAATGAAGATGAATTAGCGTATGCATATGATATAGCCAGCTAAAATAGTAACATAGTACATCTGGAGAGGGCTCTAAATTGTTGGAAAAGATTATTTAAGGAGGCAGGGATAAGCCTTGATATTCAAAGGACTGAAATAATAAATGTTACAAAGGAAAATGATAATATCCCAGAAACAGAGATTGGAAAATAATATGTTACAGAAGCTGATAGTGTTGGATATCTGGGTTGTGTGTTCGCAAAAGATGGATATAAGAAGAGAGGAGATATAACTGAAAGAATACCAAGGTAAAATAGGAGAGTATGTGCTCTATATCCTATCTTAAAGGATAAATATTTTCCAATAGAGACAAAGAAAACAACATTTGAATCAGTCTTGTACCAATATTAATATATGCTTCAGAAAGTTGGACATTAACATCAAGAGACAGGAGCCGAATCCAGTCAGCAGAGATGAGGACCCTGAGACCAGTAGTCAATAAAAATAGAGGAGATTGAAGTAGAAATGATGAAATAAAAGAAATTATTGGCGTGGCATCAGTTAAAAAACACACAACTAAGATGGCTTGGACATATTGAAAGAATAAGTGAAGAGAGAACTACAAAGAAAAGATGAAACTGGAGGCCAGAAGACCGAAGAAGAGATGGAAGGACAAAGTGGAGGAAATCCTGAATGCGAATAAACTATGGGCCTTGGAAAAGTTTAGGGAGGAAGAAAGCTTTGAGAAAACTAACTGAAGAAGAGTGCTGGCCCGCCTGACAGGCTAAAAGTCTACCTGGGAGCAAAAGTGTGCATGTGTGTATATATCTATATGTATCTATATTTGTATATGTAATATATATATATATATATATATATATATATATACATATATATATACATATGTTTATATATATACATATATATATATATACATATGTTTATATATATATATGTACATATATATATATATATATATATATATATATATATATATATATATATATATATATATATATATGTATATGTATAGAACTAACTGAAGAAGAGTGCTGGCCCGCCTGACAGGCTAAAAGTCTACCTGGGAACAAAAGTGTGCATGTGTGTATATATCTATATGTATCTATATTTGTATATGTAATATATGTATATATATATGCATATATATATATGTACATATATACATATATATATATATATATATATATATATATACATATGTTTATATATACATATATATATATATATAATATATATATATATATATATATATATATAT
>NC_134810.1:14970355-14980355 GCF_046742065.1 Oratosquilla oratoria | reverse complement strand
TTGCTCCATCGCTCATCAGTCGTTCGCGCTAAGTTACCTGTCCAATTCCATTTTCTCTCTTTTACTGCTTCCACAATATCTTTCACTCCAGTCTGCTCTCTCACCCAACTTGCTATCTTTCGGTCTCTCAGCGTTATTCCCACCATTGATCTCTCCATTCTTCTCTGTGAACTCCTCAGCTTTGTCTCCATCGCCTTCGTCAGCTTCCAAGTCTCACACCCGTAGATTATTGCTGGCAGTATACATTAATTGTAAACTTTCCGTTTCGAACATACAGGTTAGAGAACCTCTCACGATCTTTTTTTATTTACCAAATATTTTCCAGACAATTGTAATGCGCCTTTTTATTCTATTATCATGATCTTTAGTCACTTTCAACATCTGGCCTAAACAATTATATTCAACTTCTTAAAGACTCTCACCATCGATTATAATCTCTTTATTTTCAACTCTCGTGTTAAACATTACTTTGGTTTTACTCATTCATTTTTTAAATCTTTGAGACTTTCCTTGTTTCGATCAGTCAGTATATCTTGCAGGTCTTATGCTCTTTTTGAAATAAGAATAATGTCATTCGCAAATGTTGGGTTATTAGAATATTCGCCATTAATCTTCAAACCTTTCTCTTTCCAGTTCAATCTTCTGAAAATCTCTTCCAAACGAGCTGTAAATAATTTGGGTGATATTGTATCGCCTTGTCGTACTCTTTTCTCAATTTTTATCTTTTCTGTATCTTTATGTAGTCGAACTATAATGGTGCCCTTTCTAGAATTCTTATGGTCTGTTTGTTTGTACCCCACTTGCGTAGCGAATTTAGTATTACTATTTGTTCTATCGAGTCAAAGGCCTTCTCGTAACCTACAAAAGATAAACAAAAAGGTATATTGCGTTCTATCGTTATCTTGATTGATTGATTCATCGCCTGTAAATAGTCTAGAGTCAAATATCCGCTTCTAAAGTCTGCCTGTTCTCTTTATTGGTTTTCATCTAAAACTTGACTTAGTCTATTTGTAAGGCTCCTAGAGAATATTTTATTCACATTTGATAACAAGATAGATGGTCGGTTATTACTAAAGCCTTTTTGATGTTTTTATGAAGCAAAATAATTATAACGTTGCACCATGATTCAGGAACATTTTCATGACGTAAACACTGGGTATACAACTGTGCTAATTTACAGTGAATTTCCTTCCCCGCATCTTTTAGAAGACCCATCGATATACCACTCTCCCCAAGTGATTTTCCTCGTTTCATATTTTGATAGCAAACTCTACATAAGCCTACAACATGAGGATAATGGACATTTTCTTCCAAAAGCATGTAGGTTGTAAATGGAGTTGGAGAAGTCCAAATGGAACATCAAAGAACGAAATAGACTTCATGTTAGATGAAAGCAAGAACGTAGCAATGTTACGGTCATAAATAAAGTAAATATAGGTAGTAACCATAGAATGGTAGATTACATAGCTAAATTTAATTTCAGGGCCGAAAAAATTAACTAGTTTTATGAAAGAAAATAAGCCTTGTAATGATTAAGGATAACAAGAAGAAATTTTGGTTAGAGGTTAAAAACAGATTTGAAGCTCTAAGAAATAACAAGGACACCGTAGAAGGTATGAATATGAGTACAGTGAATATCATTAGGGAGTCGACAGATAAAGTAGAAATTTCAATAAGCCTTATAGAAAACAAATACTCTAAAACTACAAGCGATCTAATTAAAAGAAGAATTATGTAGATTAAAATCAGGTGAGACGAAATAGAGAAGGATAGAACTAAACAAGCTTATTAACAAAAGGCAGAGATCAGAGAAAAGAAAGAGAAATACGACTGAAGTAGAGGTAACTATTCGGAAAGGTAAAATTATTAAAGGGGCCGAGCGCATACTGTGTTAAGAGAGACAGCAAATAATATCTTTCAAATATATAAATGGAGAGATCATTAAATGCAGAGACAGAATGGCAAAAAGAGTAGAAGAAATTTTCCAAGATATTCACTCGTCAAAGATTGTAGCTGAGTTAGTAAAGTAATCTGTAGACAGCAAATAATATCTTTCAAATATATAAATGGAGAGATCATTAAATGCAGAGACAGAATGGCAAAAAGAGTAGAAGAAATTTTCCAAGATATTCACTCGTCAAAGATTGTAGCTGAGTTAGTAAAGTAATCTGTAGACGTTAGTAGTGTACCTGAAGCTAGAAAGAAGAGTTTGGTCATAAATATATATATATATATATATATATATATATATATATATATATATATATATATATATATATATATATATACATATATATGTATATAGATATATACACATATATTTATATATAATATATATATATATATGTACATAAGCAAGTAAACATGTATATACATATAGACACATCTTCACTGCATTGAAATACACAGCTTACAGAAGAACAAGACCCAGAGGAATTGATGAAATGAAAACAGTTGACAACATGGTCTCATCATCAGAAGCTGGCGGATACGTTGAGAGCAATGGCCACTCGATGGTGATCGCAAATTTAGAAGAAACGTGAGAGAGAGTTAAGGCAAACAATTGCAAAGTGCAGCACAGTGTAGCCGGGATGTCGAGGGGAGGCGTAAACCTGCCTTTGTTTTCATATTTTCCTTGGAGAGGAAGGTAATAGAGACGATCCACTAAGCCGTTCTCGGGAAATTAACTATTGTGGTAACATGAACACGTTGCATAAGTAAGAGATTCTTCTAGTTAACTGCCTACCTAACCTGGCTAGATTTCGATCAGTTTAAAGGTTCAAGTTTGATGGGTTCAGACTTGGATTTTTTTTCCATTTTAATCTGTATGATATATTCTTCCTTCAAGAAATTTCTGGGCTTTTCAAATGAGGAAATACTAAAAAAAAAAAAAAAAAAAAAGGAAAGACTGTGAAGATGTTTTCCCTGTTGCGGTTTACACATATATTTTTCCTCATTTCCCAGCTGTGTATACAAAAAATATCTTTACAAGATGTATATTTTCATGATGCATCTTTTTTCCACCTTAGTTAAAAATGTGACAGATACTCACATTGTCTTATATTTCCCCAAGTTAAACACAGGATACCTATATTCTACATGTATGTATTCATATATGTACACATACATATACATACATACATACTGTACATACATACATACATATACATACATACATACATACATACATACACATTTAAACATATGTATATATATATATATATATATATATATATGTGTGTGTGTGTGTGTGTGTGTGTGTGTGTGTGTGTGTGTGTGTGTGTGTGTGTGTGTGTGTGTGTGTGTGTGTGTGTGTGTGTGTGTGTGCGTGTGTGTGTATGTGTGTGTGTGTGTTTGTATATGCATACATGTATATATATATATATATATATATATATATATATACAAATATATATATATATATATATCTGCGCGCGCGCGTGTGTGTGTGTGTGTGTACGTGTTTGCGTGTGCGTGCGTGTTTGCGTGTGTGTGTGTGTGTGTGTGTGTGTGTGTGTGTGTGTGTGTGTGTGTGTGTGTGTGTGTGTGTGTGTGTGTGTGTGTGTGTGTGTGTGTGTGTGTGTGTGTGTGTGTGTGTGTGTGTGTGTGTGTGTGTGTGTGTGTGTGTGTGTGTGTGTGTGTGTGTGTGTGTGTGTGTGTGTGTGTGTGTGTGTTTCTGTTATATGTGTGTGTGCCTCTGTGAGTGCGCGCTGGTAAGGAGGGATAGTACGGTCTTGTACAGGACCATTAGGGCTGAGCTCGTCGTAACATATTCTGCTCCTCTTTCCGGCACGTGCGTTCTCTCACGTTCTGAGAACGAGAACTGGAAAGACCTGCAGAATCCACTCTGATAACTATGTCCAATTTCCATTCCACGTAGGTGTGTCTGTCAGTGAATCAATGTAATATTTTTGATGTGGGAGTTATGGAAGAAAATGAAAATGATCAAATGTTACTATTTTAGATGTGATTTACAGCTTTAGTCGCTCATTTTAATTAACGCCAATGTATTTTATTCAGCTGAAAAATCTCCATTCTTGGTTAATGGGTTTGACTACAGACGTACTTATTTAGTCGTTCATTAGAACTGTTTTCTTCTCTTCAACCTCTAAACACAAATTTTTCTAATCACAATTAAACACAATGTGGCGTTTCACAAATCACAATCGGCACACATGAATCGGGATTGAATCACTTGCGGCAATAACCTTTTAGAAAATACACAACTCGGTCAGTTTGCTCAGTAGAACACAAAGTAAACAAAACAGTCGACAAAGTCGATTCGTTAAGAAATTTTCTGAAACATTTCTAATCATCCAGTTCTAAAGATTAAGTAAATATATGAATTATTGATTCATATGAATTTTACACTGAAATTCTTAAAACGTTAATATTTATTATAAATGAATGTATAATACTTTTGTGAGAGCGTACGAAATGTTTATGATTTCATCAATACGAAATGATAACTGCTATACTCGAAAACCGAGACTCGTTCAATAAGTTAAAATTTATCATCATTGCTTCTAGTCCCCTCAGCCCTGGTTATTACCCTCATGTTATTAAAATTGTCCATCGTATGTCAAAACAAAACATACAGATAACATGATCATAACAAAGGTGGCTCACCCCCTTCAGCTGAATAAAATCGCATGGCGACAAAGAAAACCAAATTTATGAATGGATCGTAGTCGTCTTGTGGTCAATGAAAGACGGTGACGAATCTGAATCACGATCTCCTCTTCAGTTCTGTTTACGACTTCTTCCAAATTCTTCCGAAAAGTCTGGTTCAGACTTCGCTCGCGGTGGAAAGTGTTTACATCTCCACTGCTCTTCATCTCCTTCACTCCTTAACTAAACAAAACCATTCTACGTTAACCAGAACTATATATATATATATATATATATATATATATATATATATATATATATATATATACATATATATGTATATATATGTGTATAGATATGTATATTATATATATGATATATGTATATATATATATGTATATACATATACTGTATGTATATATATATGTATATATATATATACATACATATATATATATATATATACATACATATATATATATATATATATATATATATATACATATATATATATATATATATATATATATATATATATATATATATATAGCATAGTATAGGCCACTTAAGCGAATGAACTCTTTCAAGGATTTTGTTCTGCTAGACGACTCTATTTGGGTTTGAGAACTCCCTTCGGGATTTAGTCGACAGAACTGTGACCTTCAGTGGAAATGTTCCGCCTAAACCAGTATAAAGTTTGCTCAGCGGAAGCCATAACCTCAACTTTGTGTATGCATGCGTGTTTGTGTATTCACTTTGGTCTTTGAATCACGTGCTGGACTCGTGAACGACAGCTATTTCCCTCACGAAAGTGAGCTCAGAGCTCGTATGACCGATCTATGGGTGATGCTGTGACCTTACACGCACACACACACACACAACTCCCCGCCCACGAGAGTTGGAGTAACGACTCGAAGCGCAGCGATACTGAAATACTTTCAGCCATGGGCAGGATTCGAACCCGGACCACGTAGTGACAGTCGGGGACATTACCAACCACACCACCGAGTCGTGTGTGTATGTGTGTGTGTGTGTGTGTGTGTGTGTGTGTGTGTGTGTGTGTGTGTGTGTGTGTGTGTGTGTGTGTGTGTATTCGAGTACAGATGTTAGATTTTGAAGACCTCACATGTCATGGTAGCTATCACCTTTTTAATTCAATGACAACAAAGTTTATGTATGTATGTATGTATGTATGTACGAGTATGTATGTATGTATGTATGTATGTATGTACGTACGTACGTACGTATGTATGTATGTATGTATGTATGTATGTATGTATGTATGTATGTATGTATGTATGTATGTATGTATGTATGTATGTATGTATGTATGTATGTATGTATTTATGTATGTGTATGTATGTATGTACGTATGTATGTATGTATGTATGTATGTATGTTGTATGTATGTATGTATGTATGTATGTATGTATGTATGTATGTATGTATATATGTATGTATGTACCTCTCTATTTATCTATCTATCTATCTATTTATTTATCTATCTATCTGTCTGTCTGTGTCTATCTATCTATCTATCTATATCTATCTATCTATATCTATCTATCTATCTATCTATCTTTCTATCTGTCTATCTGTCTCACAAATCTGTTTTCCGTCCACAGCGACATGGTGGGTCTACCGGAGCGTCTACGCGACCTGGTTCTTCTCCGGCGGCTGGTCTACGGCCCCGAAGTGGCTGCCGGGCCGGAACCTGCCGAGAGTTCGGTCCCCATCGTCAGGTAGGTTCTCTCTCTCAGTAAACTCTTTTCGACGAAAATCTCTATAAGCTTCGCACAAGAAAATAATAATAAATAGGTAAATAAACAAATGAACGAGTAAATGAGTGCAAAACCAAATAAATATGCTAATTTATCAATAGGTAAATTGATCAACTTGATAGATAGATAGAATATGATAATAGTGCACTATTACAACGTTTGGTCTTAGTCTGATGATATAAGGAATACTCTTTGTATATCTTTACCTTAATCTTTAATACCCCAAAGGCCTTGCTTAGGTCTGGTCAGGTCAGCTTAACCTAGCTTAACCAAGCTTAGTTAAGGTTAAGTTAGTTCAATTAAACACTGAATCATGTTGAAAGTTAATTATGGTGTAGAGGTGTAATTTTGACGTAAATCTCAATAAATGAAAATAAACTAACCTAACAATAATAAAACAATGAAATTGTGTTTACCCAATGTACACATATCCATAGATTTGTTTTAGATTTTATAGATAGTTCCATTTTTGGGAATCTCTAAGATTAAAAAATCTCCCCCCCCCCCAGAAAAAAAAAAACCGAAAAATTTCCCAAATCTAGAAAGTTCCGGTACCAGAAGCACTCTCTTGTATTTCGATATATGAAGGGAATAGAAACAGAGGGGCATCACCGCCACTTTAACTAGTTTCGAGTAAGGCACGGATATACTCATACACAGAGGAGGTTTCCGCTTTTCACGGTCCGTACTGAACTCGAAACCAGAGTAAGTGGCAGCGGGGATGCCCCTCTGTCTCTGGGCGCCTCATATTTTCAAAAACCGTTTTTGTTTTGGACATTGGAGACTTCTGAATTTCAGAGATTCCCAATAGTGAGAATTGTATGTATGAGCATGTTTCGACTCCTTCAGTGCGGTGCGGCCCTTTACATATTTTGTTATGTCTAGACGTTTGACGGTTCTTTCAATTCGAGATGGCTTGACCATCTTCAAGGGGCAATCTTTTATACATATTTGGTCGTGGTAAGGTTGTTTGCGACCAAATTTCTGTTTAATATTTCATCGAACAAAAGGCACCATCGTCGCCCCCAATGAGCTGGGGGTGAGAGTTGGGTGACAATAATCAGTAGTAATCTAAAAAAATATATAATAATAATAAAAGATAGATAAATGAAATTGACCGATAAAGTATGGGACAGCTATTTGTCCCCTTATTCATTTTCAAAAAGTTTCATTTATCCAACTATTGTAAGTTTTGTATTTTCTCAATGTACAAGTGTTTGCTCAATCGCCTACGGTTTTTTTCTACCTTATTTTTTTTTTAATTTGAAAACTTATTTGTCATAGATCATAGGTACGCAGTTCTTAAAAGCGTGTCTTGCTTGCTTCTCTTTGTTCATTACATTTATCTAAATATTTTTGTGCCATTACTGACATGTAAACATGATCCATTGCAAGATGGAATTAGTCAATATATCTTTCATCATAGAGTATGTAATATATTCTTATATACGGTAATTTTCGTGAAACCTAAGTGTTTTTGTTTATCGAATATATTGATTTAACAACAACGAAAGATATATTTACACATATATTTGCAGCTTCAGGTATTTGCATTAGAGCATTTGCTAATAAATTGAGTATGCATCCCCATATGTCACTTTTATCTTTTTATTCTAACGTGTAATGTATGCTCCTTCGGTCCTATGTATTTGCAATAATCACTTTCAACGTCTTCGCTACATCTACGGACGTCATTTAAACATTTTATTTTGGCTGACGTCAGTCGGTTTTTATTCAGCTGTGACGTCACAGTACTCAAGGGGGTGAAGGTTGGCGTAATCTTCACCCCTTGGCTTGTGTCATGTCCCTTAAAGATTTGATTCTGGTTAACGACATATGTTATTACAGGTAATCTCTGCTGAAAACCTTCAAACTTCCCAAAAATGGGCAGTATTTGGAACAGAAACAGTTATCAGAAATATATCCGACCACTAGATTTTTTTTTTTTCTGAAATCCAAAATTTTCTAGATTTTTCAACTTTTTGTTCCGAATATTGGGGACTCCCTGATTTTAGAAACTTTTATTAGAGAAAACCATTTTTGTTTTATCAAAAAGGACCCATTGTAGCGAAGGGTTGAAGGTAGATTTGCTTATATGTATCATTCGTACTCTGTCTGAAATGGAACAGAATAGATAAATACAATGATAAAGACAATGATTTTACGAATCTGAGACAGCATTCCATAAACTAATGTGCTAATGGCCTAAAGTTCTTGGCAAGCCCTACACACTCCCACATTTCTCTGCAGTACCACTATCAAACAAGCTCTGAGATTACTGACAGGTAATTCTTATTCTAAGTGGGGATAATACCTAAGTGAATGTAAAGAACTATGAACGCCAACGCACATTAGTTTGTGGCAGGTTCTTGTTCGACTGTATACAATCTTTGTGGTTGCAGTGTAAGAAACCTCGAGCATTTCCGTGTGTGTGTACTTGTCCTTTATTGTGTATCATGACGTTTATACGACAATCTATCAGTGTATGTATGTCATAGAAAGTATCTGTAGGTAATTCGGGTATTGAGGGACGTGCCTGGAAACGGTGGTATGACTTATAATCGGGTTATTTTATTCAGCTCATGAAGGAGGGGGGGGTTCCAATAGGAGAGGGGTCTCGGTGTCTAGATGCCTCTTTCATTCTCGGGGGTCCAATAGAATAAAGGTTATACAACATGCCACCGCTTTGAGGAGGTCAAGGCCTGGTCTCCCTCAGACCCTCTGTGATTTATGGCTTTTTGTTTGTCCTTCGTCTTTGGCTTACGGTTGCGGGTCTTCCTTCTGCTTCGCTGACAGGAAACGCACGTGCTACATCAACGGGGGCCTCTCCCACGGCTGCGATTACATGGACCTAGTGGGCGCCATGGCCGAGAAGTCCTACTGGGACTCCCTCCGCTCCCCAGGCCGCAGGAAGCGTCAGGTTGCCCTTCAGAAGCTCTTCCCGAACTCCATCTCAGCCTTCCCCCTCCCTAGGCCGTCCTCCTCCTCGACCGTGTCCTCCTTTCCTTCCTCCAACTTCCCTAGCACCTCCTCGTCTTTGCCCTCCACTCATTCCCTCGCTCCTTTCAAGCACATGTCTCTATCTTCTATGCCCTCCTCCTCCTCCTCCTCCTCTTTTCAAAACCCCTCTTCACCACCCTCCCCTGACCTCTCCAGCAGCGACCTCCAATGAGAGGGCGCCATGCTGGACATAGGAGCTCCAAGGGCTTCTTTCGTAAAGCAAATAAAGTGAAAAAAAAAATCTTGCAGGTAAGTCACATAGGGACAGGTATAATATAAACTAATTTTCTCTTCACAGGTTCTTTTTTTTTTTCTTTGCTAACATCAACAACTGAAAGTTAGCTATAGTATTCCTACCAACTCCCCACCAAGCATGTATGCAGCCGATCCACCTCTACTGTAATTAATTCAGCCTAGTGATATTCTTAAAATCATCCTACCATACCCGAGTCCCCCATATTCATGCCACCCACAATCCACTTGACATGATAACACACAACCTAATCCAATATAGTCTACAAAATCCATTCACATATATCTGGATGTCTACTGTGAAATGAGAAAGCACAAAATGTCTATTACAACATAAGAAAAACAATAAATTAATA
>NC_134810.1:14960355-14965355 GCF_046742065.1 Oratosquilla oratoria | reverse complement strand
AAACTATTAGAATGTATATGATAACACGGTAACACGGTAACATAACAAATAACGCGGTAAGGCAGAAAGTGACTTAATTGACTGGGAAACAAAATGTTCCACTTTAACTGAATAAGATCGCTTTGCGCCAGCTTAGAACTGTAACGACAACGCTCTCTAACGGGTTCATCGAATCAGCTTTTAGCCTTTGGGGCTTTGAAGGTTCCCCTCAGATGAACGAAATCGTCTGATTCCGTCCAGAACAAATGCACGAAACGACAATTAATGAAATGTAATGCGATATATCCTCACACATTTTAGCAGAAACAAAAAATGACATAATCAAACCAAAGAAATGAATACATCGCAGTAATTCTTCAAAACAAAATTTTCGTTCTTTCTGTGACGAATTGAATTAGTAAGGTACACCATTATAATTTCTCTTGATATGATCGAGCATCAATGAACTAATTAACTCACTAATCAATGGCACATATACATATTCACTTATAAACCTGAACTCCTTTCCTTTGTGTCACACACCTTTCTCAGCTAAGCTAATTTACCTGAACTTCTATCTATCTACATCTTTATACCAAGAGCATTTTCCCCCTTATAAGGGAGATAGCCAAGCCAAAAACACATACCTACTCCCACCCATTCCACCCCCATCCACCACCTTCCCCCCCCTCTCATCTTAGCTCCTCATGGATGACGGGTCATCCCTGCATCTCGCCCACTGCCCTAGGTCAGAAACCAAGACACAGTATATCCACAGCATAAGCCGCTTCCCTTAATCGGCGACCCCTCCTCCCCGTCCCTTCATGCAGAAAAAAAGAAGACGGGGAGAAATCCCTTTGGGTTGCGTCATAATATCATTCACACATACGTACACCCTATCCCCATCCACCGCCCCTCCCTTTCTAGCATAACATTATTATCCATAAACAGTCACTCTCCACTCTTCCCTATCTCCTGTCTACTCCCTTCCTTGCATAACAGTATCATCCATACACAGTCACTCTCCCCTCATCCCTATCTCCTGCTTTCTCTCTTCCTTGCTCGACAGACATTTCCATCTTGCTCAACGCCCCCTTCACCCCATCCATCCATCTCATCGTCGGTCGTCCCTTCAAACTCACCTTCTCCACCTCTGCCTTCCACACCTCTTTTACTAATCTTTCATAACTCATTCTTTCCATGTGTCCATACCATCCCAATCATTTTTCATCAGCCTTATTTGCTATCCCCTTTTCCGATCCCGCTCTCCTCCTCACCTCCTCGTTTCTCACTCTATCCAGCCTAGTAACCCTTACCATACTTCTCAGTCCTAAGCTTAACCTACCTTAATTCAACATACTTAACTTAACCTGTATACCATTAATTTGCCTATATTTAACCCATCTAAGCTTAACCGCATACAACCGAAAGGCTTTTCTCTATCAAGATAAACATAGTAGTTGATAACACAGCCAACCGAGCCTGGGGCGTCACCAAGAGGAGGTTTGATAGTAACCCCAAACACACACACAAAACCACGGAGCTCCGAATATAACATAAAACCTTAATTAAAAAAAATATATATTCTTTGGTATTGATCATAAACAGAAGATGTTCGTGACAACACTTGGAGGGGTGGCGTGAGTTGAAATATTTGTGAGGTGATAGCTATGACCGTGAGCTATTTCGTGAGACGAAATGGCAGATTTTGAGTAGTCCTCTCACGTGGGCAACAGGTGTCCTCCCTCGACCACCAGGCTCACAACCTCCCCCCTCCCCCTCCCTCATAAATTTCGCCATCCCACAACCCCTCTCCCACCGTCCCTCCCCCTTCCCCCTTTCTCTTTTACCCAATAACACATTTTCACACAACAAAACTACGCAGCTTACTCGTGCGATCCAGTTCTCTATGGAAGACTCTTCGTAAACGTGGTGTGTGTGTGTGTGTGTGTGTGTGTGTGTGTGTGTGTGTGTGTGTGTGTGTGTGTGTGTGTGTGTATGTGTGTGTGTGTGTGTGTATGTATGTGTGTGTGTGTGTGTGTGTGTGTGTGTGTGTGTGTGTGTGTGTGTGTGTGTGTGTGTGTGTGTGTGTGTGTGTGTGTGTGTGTGTGTGTGTGTGTGTGTGTGTGTGTGTGTGTGTGTGTGTGTGTGGTTGGGTATGTGAGTGGGTGCAGACGTGGATGTGTATGTGGGTGTGGGTATGTGGGTGTAGCGTGGGTGCTGGTGTAAGTGTGGATATGGGCTAGTAAACAGGCATTCTAGAGTACCCTGGGATCGATGTGTAAAGAGGAGGGGCTTCTAGAGTCTACAGGGAAAACCCAAAGGAACATAGGCCACAATCATAACTGCCTACATTTAAGTAACCTATGTCTGTCTGTCTTTCTCTCTGTTCCTATCTACACGTGTACCCTGTGGGCACCTTACTGTCAATCTAATGCATCTAATGCATACATTACTTACGCTTTGTGTACTTTGTAATCAGTCACCAATTCTGCTGTGATTTCTAGATGCGGCCGTCGGCGTGTTCACTTGATGCCTCGCCGCGTGTGACCAAAGGAAAGGCCTTCAGATGCAAATCCTACACACAAGTTTACATTCAAATGAGCCGTTGCTTGGGTCTAGTGTCCGTGCCATAATTAGACCTGCAAAGCATCATGTAGAATAACGCACTGTATTTAACAGACTGTGGAATCTTTTGTATTCATTATGTATAATTTGCGTTGAAATCTAATATATTTTGTTTACAATGCTCGTGATCACAAACATACAACATACACTATTCGAAATATCTTTGTCTACTGTAAACTCGGAATCTTCTCATCAAAAATCTTTTGTATTCATTATATATAATTTGCGTTGAAATCTAATATATTTTCTTTACAACGCTCGTTATCACAAACATGCAACATACACTATTCGAAATATCTATGTCTACTATGAACTCGGAATCTTCTCACAAAAAAAAAAAAAAAAAAATCATCTTAACCTGTGAGTGTAGAGGAATCAAACAACTTGGGAAAAAACCCAGTGGATTTCACGTTGGTCCTTCTACTCTAAGGCTCGTTCTTTCGTCTCTGTTCGACGCGAAATCCCCTCGGTCAGTTACACGTAATGGTATTACGTCCCGCCAGCCAGCGTCACATTGGAGTCAGAGCCTCCCGGTCACGGGGCCAATTGAGTTGCACCCGACATCCACTCAGCGCAGTCCACAAGCCACAAAACCCAATTTTGCCACGGAAATCGACTAAGGGGGTGGCAACAAAGAGGTACCCAGAGGGGTGGGTGAGGTCACAGATGCCAACACGACTCTTCGGAGAGAGTCGACAGGTAGTGATGTCAGCGGCCGGATTGAATCTGTTCAATTTGTATCTAAATTGATCATGCTTGCAACCCGACCCCTGAACCTAACACATGCTCGGTGTAATCTTAGTCCTTCTTGACCCAATGTATTACTTGGCATATTCCTAAGTCATCGAGTATCTACTTTTATACAAGGATGGTCCGCTTCCTCCCCTTTAAGGCGATAAAGTCTTGTTGATACGTAGTTGTATATGTATATGTATATGTATATGTATATGTTGATGTAGATGTATATATATAAATGTATATATATATGTATATGTATATTTATATGTATATGTATATGTATATGTATATGTATATGTATATGTATATGTATATGTATATATATATATATATATATATATATATATATATATACATATGTGTGTGTGTATGTGTGTGTGTGTGTGTGTGTGTGTGTGTGTGTGTGTATATTCATATATATGGATATGAATATGAATGATAATGATAATAATCTGTCGGTAACCACAACAAAAAGAATTGCGTCACCTTGTACAGAAGGAGTTAATCAACATAGACTATAGCCCCTTTGCGGTCAAGAGGAATGGATAAAACATCCTGGCAGCAGGTATGCTGAAAGGAAAAGTGACAAACGACGGAAGGGTTTGAATATTATTATCAAATTGTATAGAAAAGTATCGACGGATATGATAAGAGAGATAGCGGAGTATGAGATTGAACAAGCAAAAGACGGATTTAGAAGGGGAAGAAAATCTACGAGAAATTCATGCAGGAAGGAAAGCGTTTTACTAAGTGGCTTTCGTGGACTTAGAAAAAGCGAAAGGTAGGGTGAACAAATGAAGTGTGTAGAATGTACAGAAGAGATATAGAGTGAAATGGAAGTTGGCTAAGAAGAGAACAGGGTAGTTTATTTCCTTTGCAATAATGACGTCATTTATGTATTTTATTTTGGCTAACGCAAGACGATTCCAATCAGCTTAGAGAGCGTCAACCTCGATCAATTTTTTTTTTTCAGATTAACGCGATCAGAGTCCTAGCTACAGTAATATATTTTATCAATTCTACTTTGGTTAACTTTTAGACAATTGGTAAACATTTAGACAACATCTTAGAGAAGAACTCCGATGCAAAGGAGTTCACATGAAGATGGGAATATAAAAACAAAACAAAAACAAAAACGAGTTAACCAACCATGATTGTTCAGTATCTTCAAAGACGAAATTGAGAAACAATTGAGAAGCCGAAAGGAAGAAAGTTGGAGGTAGGATGATGATGACAGGAGGCGGTAGTTAGGTTCCACAAAGCGTCTAACGGTGGTATTCTTTATAGAATTATTTCCTTATATAAATCTTATAGAAATCCTTGGATTGGAAAGATTTATATAAGGAAATAATTTTTTTTTAAGAAAACCACCGTAAGAATCTTATGGTGGTATTCTTAACAAAATCTTTCCTTATATAAATCTTTCCCTTCCAAGGATTTATGTAAGATTTATATAAGGATTTTTTTTTTTTTTTTTTTTTTTTTTTTTTTTTTTTTTTTTTTTTTTTTTTTTTTTTTTTTTTTAAGAATACCACCGTAAGCTCTTCAGATGGAGTTTCACCAAAAGCGGAACAAAATCGTCCGGCGTAGGCCAGAACAATGTCAGTAAAGTAGCAAAGAGGTTAACTGAGACAGCATTAACCCTTTCCTTATGA
>NC_134810.1:14945355-14955355 GCF_046742065.1 Oratosquilla oratoria | reverse complement strand
TTACAAATATCAGAGAGATCCTGAAATGAGTTATAATCTGACATTTACACCAGTCTCTGGAGATATGATTCCGACACTTCAGAACCAATCGAATGGTTTCATATTCATTTGTGAATTTAAAGGAATCTTTAGTAAAGACGCGAAATTGGGGGGGCCATGCTCAGACTCTTCTACGCCATTCTTCTCTGAGCGCTGATTGGTTAACGAAGGCACGCCCAGACTTCGCCGCGAGAGTGAGACGTGGAAAGCCGGGTCCACACTTGTTGGATTTCCACGTATCGTATCATCTTTGCGTACCACCAAGTGATAAGATACCGTGCAATAGGGTTTTGTACCCACTTGTTGCGTATCCGCCTGCTGTATACGGATACGCAACAAGTGGGTACAATAACCTGTTGCACCGTATTGTATCACTAGATGGTAGGTAAAGATAATACGATACGTGGAAATGCAACAAGTGTGGACCCGGCTGAAAATCACCCAAAACCTCATTCCATCCAGACGCTCGTAAAGCAAACGAATGCAGAACTTGAAGGGTGAGATCACGTGCAAATGTAAAACTTGCACAAGGACACAGAGATGACGGCTCCAGCAGCGGAACTCATTCTTGAAGCTGAAGACCAGGGTTAAACCATCTGGGGCTCTTGGTGGTTCTGGCTGCTGTCTCAGTTTCAACTGTCGAATGAACCACTAAAAATGGTTCATTCAACTTTTGCTCTCCTCTGCCGGAGTATGTGTCCCATACATCACACTGACGTTGCCTCCATCATTACATAACAAAGAGAGGAATCATAAGAATAAATTTCACTGAATTACTAGTTTAGGAACAAACTACACGAAAAACATCATCTACACGTATCTCTACTTCTATATTTGCATAGCCATCTCTACATCTATATCTGTCTTTGCTCCTCTCTCTCTCTCTCTCTCTTTCATCTTCTTTCTTATCTTTGGTTAATTGAAATCAGTAATGATGTTAAATAGAGTGCGAAGCCATCGACTTTCGTGATCGTTACCAAAGACGACTTCGGCCTCAGAACGACTCGGCTCCACAGAGCCGTGCAAACGCTGACATCTACATGATTAGCATACTAATTATGTGCATATTCGGATTTAATAGCAATCTTAAGACGTCTTAGACAACAATCGAACGCAATGTGAGAATATGGTAAACGTCAGAAAAATAGTCAGTTTTCCAAGAGGAGTTTGCTATCCCGGTTCCTAAATACAAAAGACAGTATACTAGTCATTACTTTTCTTTCATATATTAAGTTTGTTACATTGAATAGTAGTTCGAGATCTTTGTAAGTAAGATGGCAGTGTCCTCCTGCTAGTAAGCCATTTAGTATAATTCTGTATCATCTCAAAAGGGGCTGGACTTTAAACTTATTCGGAGCTTACCACAAAGAAATAAAGAAACATAGCATATTTGTATGAACAGATATAGAATCCACACCTTTAGTTCACGTGTTTTGTGAGCATCTGATGTTACTTATCAACTACAGGATAAGCTTCGAATATGTTTCGAAACGCATCCGGCAGCTCCGCATCACCAACATGGGGCTACGGGATGCGGCGACGTGATACAAAAGAGGTACTTCAGACTAAGCATCGTGTGCCTGCTGCCAAGGTCCTGTCACCAAAGAATACCAATAAAATCGTAATAATGGCGATGATTATGTGACACTGCAACAAACACTCTCTGTAACACCGCATTTATTCATTTTGCAGTGATCAAAGAAGGTACGGTGAAGACTGTATATAGTCAGAATTTGAAATAAATTTGAATTGAGGTATTGATGATGTTTATTTGAACCTAAAACCTAGTACACTAACCCATGCAAACAACAACCAATGATAGATGCACGTATTTACATTGTAAAGGAAATCTTCTGACCCCACATCGAAGCCGGATGAACATATGCATAATATCTCTAAATATGGTAAAGCCTGCAGGCCACAGATAAATGTGAAAAACTATGAAAAAAAAAAAAAAACATAAATATGATAACCATTTTCTTACCATTTCGATCCATCTGATATTGATGACGAAAGAGTCATAAGCTTGGGTCCGAACTTAAAGCTGCTTTCATATGCATGGCCAAGGTGCAAAAACATGTTCAAGGGTTTAATTAAAATAACAGCACATTTATTTACGCATGTAACTAATTACTCCTCAATCAAAAGAGGAGCAACACGGGTTAGCAATTGGTAAAAAGGACAATATTATTAAAAAGTAATTGTGATAAGTACCTAAACAGACGAGAAGAAAATGACGAGAATAAAGGAAGAAACCAAGAGAGAACTGGAAGAACGGAATTAACCCAAACTAACTCATATACATGAAATTGCAAGGCAGAAAGAAAAATAGAGAGAGAGAGAGAGAGAGAGAGAGAGAGAGAGAGAGAGAGAGAGAGAGAGAGAGAGAGAGAGAGAGAGAGAGAGAGAGAGAGAGAGAGAGAGAGAGAGAGAGAGAGAGAGAGAGAGAGAGAGAGAGAGAGAGAGAGAGAGAGAGAGAGAGAGAGAGAGAGAGAGAGAGAGGGAGAGAGAGAGAGAGAGAGAGAGAGAGAGAGAGAGAGAGAGAGAGAGAGAGAGAGAGAGAGAGAGAGAGAGAGAGAGAGAGAGAGAGAGAGAGAGAGAGAGAGAGAGAGAGAGAGATGCCTTGCACCTGCGCCTATCTTACACCTCTTCTCCTGAACAATGGCAGTGGTGCCATCGGAAAGGTTGCCACCTACCAACTGCCACTGTCGCCTGCTGTGCCTTCTCCTTCAAATGAACATCCTACGCTTTCATGATCTGTCCACGAATGCTTCACCTAACTTTTCCATAGACATGAGCATGACTTTCTCTCACAAGGATTAATAGTAATAATTTCAGCGTGAGCCGTACCAGTGTTGCATTTGGGGTCCCTCTCTCACCCCATGCTTGGTTAGCTAATGTGTGTGACCTATTCCCTGTCTGACATGGATCAGAGTAGTCTGTTCTCTGATAATACATCTTTTCGTTCAGTCATCTGTTTGTCCTGTCCCATGTACCAATTTCAGATCCTGTCTTGTTTTAGGCAATGCTGTCCGCCTTGATGTAAGATTAGTTGATGATGTGTGCAGCCACTGCTACCTTTCTGGTCTTTTTCCTCAGGTCCTTGTAAACAATACTGACCTTGCTCCATTGTGTGAGGTGTCCAGTCTCACCTAAATACCCTGCCAGAGTGTTGATATTCTGGTATTTTCATTTTTACTCTTTTTATCTCCTTATAAAAGATCTTGCATCAGAAAGCACAATGTATACATTATATATATATATATATATATATATATATATATATATATAATATATATATATATATATATATATATATATATAAACTATGGTACCTTGTCTCTCTATCACCTTTCACTTGTTCATCAATATTGGTCCTTGATGTCACGATTGTCTCATACTGTCCTTCTTTATCTATGTGGTGCCTCGAATCCTATAAGGATGCGCTCGTCTCGCGTAGACCCCTTCGTCTCCTCGTCCTCCGTTCCCCCAGCCCCCCGTCCTACTACGGTTGTTGTGTTCCCTTTCCGTCTTCCCCTGCAGGCCAATTAGAAAGCCTCTGGGATAACCTTGCTTCGTGAAGGTGGAGGTAATGTAGTTACCATTCAGAGAAAATCAAATATAGCGTTGCCTCGGGGCCTTTTCTTAAGTATCAGAATTTTGAGTCCCTGATATTTGGACTTAGAGTAGAAATTGGTTGTTTCTTATAATTGAAATTAGGATATCTTGCTTAGTTCCTGGTTAAAGCTATAAGCAAAGCAAAAGGTAGCTGATGCAGGACTTCTCTTCCCCCCAAGCTTTAAATTTACTTGGGACATGTAAACCATCAAAATACCTTACAGTACATTGGTCTGTACTTTTACTGAATTACTCACAAAAAATCAAATATATGTCATCAGAACTTCCTCAATTGCATGCTTAATAAAATGGTAAATGTTTACCAAAGGGTTAAGGGTGACAGGAGTACAGATGCTTTTTAATTATCTTGCAAAGAATGTGAAGTGGGTGTAGGATGAAGGAAGACAAGTATTCAAATAAATATGACCAAGAGTTCCTCATTGTTTCTTCACGACAACGATTTGAGTCACAGGAAAGGATTGGGAAAAGGCTGTCATGATCTTCAAATTCAAATAAAGAAAGAAAATAACTGAATTCTCTTTCATTAAACTCCTAACTTCAATGCTTCTAATGGGAAATAGTTTTTGTACTCTGTTACAAGTCTTGCAGTAAACAAATAAATTTCCAAATTTCCCGCCTTGACTCCACATACTGTCAATCGGGGAATTCAAGTCTTCGCATAACCCCTCAGGCTCGTTTCAGACGCATCGACTTTTCGCCGTGCACCGTCCACGACACGACGTAATGCTTTCTTATTATATTATATTATCTTATATTATATTATATTATATTATATTATATTATATTATATTATATTATATTATATTGTATTATATCATACTATATTATATTATATATTATATCATACTATATTACATATTATATATTATAATATACTATATTATATTACAATACATTATATAATCATCTAATATATCATATCATGTTATAATACATTATATTACATTATATCATACTACATTATACTACGAGTATATTGGGATATATTGCATTATATATGAGGTAAAAAGAAAATAAAAGAGAAGTAAAGCATAAGATAAAGGAGGCAAAGAGGAGAGCAGATGTGAAATGCGGTAAGAGTATGACAGAAAATTTTGAAAGTATTAAAAAGATGTTTTGGAAAGAAATTAAGAGAGGAAGAGGAGGCGAATCAAATAGAGAAAAAAAGGTAATAGGTGCAGATGGAGAGATGATAATGGAAGAGATGGTAATAAAAGGAAAATGGACAGATTATTTTAGAGAGTTGCTTAATGTGAAGGAGGATAGGGAGGGAAAGGTTGTTGCAGTGGCTAGCGCTAAGAAAATGACAGTGATGAATGAGCAAAATGGAGGAGAAATAAAGAAAGAGGAGGTGAAGGTAGTTGTTAAGATGATGAGAGCAGGTAAGGCACCTGGGTTGGATGGGTGTCATACAGAATGTCTAAAAAAAGGAGGTACAGTGATGGTGGACTGGCTGGTGAGATATGTTTGTTTAAGGGAAGGTAGAGTGCCGGAGGACTGGAGGAGTGCTTGTATATTTCTACTTTACAAAGGAAAAGGGGACAAGTGCGAGTGTAGTAGTTTTAGAGGGATTAGTTTGTTAAGTGTAGTTGGGAAGGCTTATGGGAGGGTCTTGATTGAGAGGATTAGGAGAGGAACAGAGGGAGTAATTGGTGAGGAACAGTGTGGCTTTAGGACAGGTAGGGGTTGCAGGGATCAGATTTTTGTGGTAAGACAAATATGTGAGAAAGCTTTAGGAAAAGGTAAGGATGTTTTTTGGGCCTTTATGGATTTGGAAAAGGCTTATGACAGGGTAGACAGGAAGGCATTATGGGGGGTATTGCAGACATATTGGATAGGAGGATCGCTTTTAAGAGCAGTCAAGAGCTTTTACATAAGTAGTAGAGCTTGTGTTAGAATCAGAAATGGAGAGTATGAGTAGTTTGAGGTAAAGATGGGACGTCGCCAGGGATGTGTTATATCACCTTGGATGTTCAATTTATATATGGATGGGGTGGTGTGAGAGGTAAACGCAACGGTATTTGGTCGGGGATTGGAGATGGTTAAAGAAAATGGAGAAAATTGGGAGATAAGCCATTTTTTATTTGCTGTTGTTACTAGGCTAGATAGAGTGAAAATGAGGAGGAGAACGGAGGTGGAGAGGGAGTTGGGAGATAGGGTTGACGAAAGAGCATTGGGATGGTTTGGACACATGGAAAGAGGTGTGGAAGGCAGAGGTGGAAGGAGTGAACATGAGGGGGCGACCAAGGATGAGATGGATGGATGGGGTAAAAGGGGCATTGGGAAAGAGGGTAATGTCTGTTGAGGAAGGAAGGGAGAAAACAGAAGATAGGGGTGAATGGAGAATGATTGTGTATGAATGATGTTGTGATGCATGAAAGGGAGTGGGTGGGGATAGGGATGAGGGAGTATATGTGAAAAAATAATTTGACGCAGCCCGAAGGGATATCTCCCCGTCTTCTCTTTTTGCGTGAGGAGACGGAGATGGGAGGGTCGCCGATTTAATGAAGTGGCCTTGCTGTGGATGTGCTGTGTCTTGCGACACTGCTTCTGATCCAGGGCAGTGGCGAGTGCAGGGATGACACGTCATCCAGGAGGTGCCAAGATAAGAGGGAAGGAAGAGATTAAATGGGAGTGGAGTATGTGGGGATGGAATGGGTTGGAGTGGATTTTATACCTTTGTTTTTTGGCTACTTCCCTTCTACGGGGGAAAAATTCTTTGGTGTATGTATTATATCATATTATAGTATATCATATTATTTAATATTATACTATACTATATTATATTGCATTATATTATAATAATATTATATCATATTATAATATATTATCATATATTATATTATATTATATCATATATTATACCATATTATATTATACTATATCATATTACATCATTAGTATCATTTTGTAGGTTCGGGAACGAAAAAATGAATCCGCAGGGTTGCGCGCGCGCGTCAAACACGAAACAGTACTGATAGTGATAAGACCGGATCGCTGCCATAATAGATATTGTGATAACCCGTTGTCATAGCAACCGGACCGCCTACAGCTGCTTCATAATGCCATCGGCAATCTATGTGGTCGTGTTGGGCTCGGCCAGTACAATATCGTGTTATTACCCCCTTCATTCCCATCCTTTCTTATCTGCGGAAGATTCGATCCTTGGGCGACTGCTGGGGTGCCAAGGAGGTGAGCGGAGAACAGAATGAAATAAAACAAAATCTGACAGTTTTATTCAGCTTTGAGAGTAACCTCCCTCCGCACTCACCTGCCCCCAATACTGACAACTGGAGGACAAAGGCAAGAAAAATTAAACAATTAGACTAAGTTTCATCTTATGTTAGAAAAGAGTCTCCAGTTCGATTCATTCACATTTTCTTGGCTATCCAAATACAAAGGGGAAAGGTGACAACTTCCTCATAGACTCCTCAGTTCAGTAGCAAGATTTGTTGACGGGATCAGCAATAACACGGAAGAGACAAGAAACGTGGGAGAAGAAATGGAAGATACTTCTACGAACACTTAACGTTTTCATCAATCGTTTCACTACTGATTTTGGCCTATCTTTTCATTCTGCCTGCCGACAGTCGATTTCATTCACCCAAGGGAAACAGCAAAGAATTGCAGAAAGGTCAAACATGTTAGCTCTAGTTGCCGCCAGACGATTTTATTTAATCTAAGAATACCCCACCCCCTGATTAGTGAATGTTTTCACGAAATCAGTTAAAAGGGAGTAAGATGATAACGGCCATTAACCTGTTCCGTCCCCGTCCCGTCTCTTGACCTCAGGATCAGAGGAAGCTCTCTACATAAGAACATAAGAAGGAAGGAGACTGCAAGAGACCATGAGGCCTACACTAGGCAGTTCTATGTCCATTCCCACCTGTCATCCCCATCCATAAAGTTGTCTAATCGTTTCTTAAGACAACTGATAGTTTCAGCGCTCACTACATGGTTACTAAGTCTGTTCCATTTGTTGACCACCCTAATGGTAAACCAATTCTTGCCTATTTCCTTCTTGAATCTAAATTTGTCCAGTTTAAATCCATTATTGCGAGTCCTGCCCTGTTGTCTTAATATGATAGCCTTGTTTGCGTTACCCTTGTTGAAACCTTTGATCCACTTTAACACGTCAATTAGATCACTTTGCACTTTGCGTTTTTCCAAAGAGTGTAAGTTAAGGTGCCTAAGACTCACTTCGTAAGGTAAATTTCTGAGCCCATGTATCATTTTGGCCATTCTCCTCTGTACTGATTCTAGTGAATTGATGTCCATTCTATAAGACGGAGACCAAAACTGTACCGCATAGTCAAAGATGGGTCTAACTAACGCTAGATAGAGTTTGATAATTACCTCTGCGTTTCTATTCGTAACCGTCCTAGCAATGAAACTTAATGCTCTGTTTGCTTAATTCCTGGCGCTAATGCACCGTTTCCTGGGCTTAAGGTTAGGACTCACTAGAACTCCTAAGTCGCTCTCGCAGTCAGTTTTCTCTAAAAACGTGTTATCTAAGCTATATCTATTTTCGGGGTTGCGTAGCCCTACGTTTAACACGCTGCACGTTGAGATATTGAAGTTCATTTGCCATTTGACCGACCATTTGAACAATTTGTTAAGATCATCCTGCAGAATCTCGGCGTTGTCTCCTGACATAATTTGGCGTCCTATTTTAGTGTCGTCCGCAAACTTACTAACATCACTATTAATCCCATTGTCCAAGTCATTTATGTACATAATGAATAATGAGGGACTCAGAACCGATCCCTGGAGATCCCCACCAGAAACACCCCCAATTTGGATTTTATACCATTTATGGTGACCCACTGTTTTCTGTCACTAATCCAAGTTCTAATCCATTCTAACACTTTTCCTTCTATGCCATGAGCTTTGATTTTATTTAGTAGTCTCTGGTGAGGCACCTTGTCGAACGCTTTGCTAAAGTCATGGTAAATAATACAGTAACTATCATTGTTATCCGACGCCTTATATACTTTAGTGTAAAAGGATAGAAGATTAGTCACACATGACTTACCCTTGGAAAAACCATGCTGTGTGTCACGAATCAAATTATGTCTCTCGATGTGTTCTCTGAGTCTATTAACTATTACTGATTCAAGCATTTTACCTACAACTGATGTCAAACTGATTGGCCTGTAGTTGCATATAGATGATTTATCTCCCTTTTTGAAAACAGGAACAACGTTTGCCTGCCTCCAAACAATAGGCACAAAACCAGTGTCTATCGACTTACTAAATATTTCTGTTAACTGGTTGGTCGCAGATTTCAAATTTACACTCTTTAAGCACTATCGGAAAAATTTCGTCTGGACCCGGGGATTTTGTAGCTTTAAGTCTTTCAATCTGCTTGACTACTTCTACCTTAT
This sequence comes from Oratosquilla oratoria, assembly GCF_046742065.1. Classification (NCBI taxonomy): domain Eukaryota; kingdom Metazoa; phylum Arthropoda; class Malacostraca; order Stomatopoda; family Squillidae; genus Oratosquilla; species Oratosquilla oratoria. Next base: position 14,946,290 of record NC_134810.1, on the reverse strand, counting down.
TAATGCTGATATTAGATAGTCTACTTTCTTCATCCCCACTGAAAATCGGATTGCAGTCAGGTACCTTATCTAACCTCTAGTAAACACCGAGAGAAAATATTTGTTAAACGCCTCATTCATTTTTTCCTCCGATTCTATCATGACATTTTCGTAATTTTGAATTGGGCCTATCCTTTCCTTATTTTTTGTTCTGTAGAGATGAAAGAAGCCCTTTGGGTTGGATCTCGCTTGTCTGGCAACCTTAATTTCATAGTTACGTTTTGCCGTGCGTGTATTCTTTTTATCCAGTTTTGCCATATAGTTATATTTGGATCTAAGGTGTTTCTTCGATTTTTAATTCGGCGAAAAGTCCTCTTTTCATTCCGATCTCATATTTCAGCCTGCCCGTCATCCATTTGGGAGTATTACTATTCTTCCGTATTTACTTGAGGGGAATAAAGGTATTTTGTGCATTTAGAATTAAATGTGTTATGTTACAATACAATGTGCAGTTTGCTGCCGCACTTCTGCGCAAAGACTGCCTTCACGTCGATAAAGTTGCGTACCAACAGGTAGGTGACACTCGAACTCTTTGCTACTGAGGGAATACCACAAGGTACCGTGTCGCCTGAGTGGCGGACAAGAAAGTAGACTGTCCAGTCCTCCGACCCATGCATTGCGGGTGATTTTCCGGCCGCCAAGACAATGCGCTCTCTTCCGAAGGCCAAAGAGTATGATGGCAACAACCTGATCGGAACGAAGATGGTCATGGTAAAGTAATACGAGTGTAAAAGAAGCTTTGGTAGGGGATTAGTTTTGATGCACAACGTTTAGTGATACATTTGATGACCATGATGTAATAATGATACACTTGTGCTCGGAAATATGCATACACTCAAATACGCACGGACGCATGCGCTTGCGCGAGAGCGCGCACATATACTGTATATGGCTCG
>NC_134810.1:14922855-14940355 GCF_046742065.1 Oratosquilla oratoria | reverse complement strand
GTTTCCTCCATGAGCACTGATAATTTTATGCGTGCTCAAGCTAGAGCCAGTATACTGGCCTCTGAGGCATGATTCTTTGATACATTCACATTGGACAGAAAACAATGCTCTCACTCTGGATAGATTCCAACTTGTTTTGAAATATTTATTCTACATCTTGTTTCTTTTCCCTTCTGAATAAAGGATTGCTTTTTCTCTTAATTATCATCCAGATGAATATTTACTTTCATTTGCAACAAATCTTTCTAGGAAGTTAAAATAATTGCCTCATCGTACCTTGTTAGCACCTGCAGTCCCTAGCTATTTACAGCAGACTACGGGGGTTCTTCATCCTTCATCATCTCCTCTGTCCTCGACACCTACACTGAGTACCTCTTCATCACCTCTGTCTTCGAAGCCTACTCAAAGTACTCCTACATCTACTTCTACCGTACTTCAGTGCACGTATTGTAACAAAGTTGATCATTCTAGTGGTTACTGTTTCCTTCGTAAGCGTCATGAGCTAAAGTCTAAGCAGACTCCTGTACGTAGACGTTTTACTAAATCCTCTTCTAGTTTATCATGACTTATCAAGACTATCATTATAGCCACAATCTAGCTACTGTCATGTCCATTCTACTGATCAGTGTTCCAAGATTGTGCAGCTTAGACCAGACAATAGTTCAGTCCCCAAACATACTCAGTTCCATTTCACAAGCGCCCGTATCACTACTCCAAGGACTAACTGTGACCAGTCCAAAGTCGTCCCTTTAGTTGCTGTTGTCTCTTGCCAACTCCTTACCTTTCAGAGTTATGTGGACCAGATACCTATATCTGTAACAGTAGAGACTGGAGCAGAATGTAGTATTATCAGTGAGAGAGCATATTCTGCTCTCAAGGATTTGTATTATGTATCTTTGTTACTTTCTTGTAATGCTTTTGCAAGCTGAACAAGGCTCTCCCTTGTCTATTCTTGGTTCTATTTGCATTCCCTTAAGGTTTTCTTTCTATACTAAAGTGTTTATGTCAATTTTGTGGTAGTTTCTGATTTCATACCTCAGTGTGATTGTCTCTTAGTCTTTGATACTTTAGCAACTCATATCATAGATATATCTCCTTAGCACCGTATGGTTACTTTTGATAACAATGTCATTTCTGCAATAGCAAGACCTGTTTCCATAGTTCATCTTCTGTGAATGATCTGCCCAGGCAGTCATCTTCTAAGTGTTCAAAACTTTTAGGCCCTCCTGTACTTTCTTGTGCTGTATCAAGTCACCTCTAAGTCTACGCTTTTTTAGGGAAAACATTCATATGTTTTAGTCGATTTTCGTATGATTTATTTTTGATATTGGAATCAGTTTTGTGGCTCACCGTTGTACTTTTTCCAGTCTGTCAATGTCTTTAATGAGATTCGGTGGCCATACGGAAACAGCATATTCCAAATGTGCACGAACTAACGATTTATATAGCTTGTTAATGAGTGATGGACTTTTGAAGTCAAAAGATTGCGCAATCAGTCCTAGAATCTTATTTGCTTTCTCAGAGGCTGAAATACACTGCTTGGATGATTTGAGATCGTTACTGATAATTACGCCGAGATCTATTTCAATATTCACATTTGTTAACGAAATTCCAAATAAATTGTAATCGTACTTACTGTTATTTTTACCTATGTGCATTACCTTGCATTTACTTGTGTTAAATTTCATTAGCCACTTTTCAGACCATTGCTGTAATTTATCTAAATCTTCTTGAATATCTAATTGGTTTAAGTGATCATTTTCCATTCCGCACAGTTTTGTATCATCAGCAAATTTGGAGACAATAGATTTTAGTCCATGGTCTATATCATTTATATATACTATGAATAGAAGTGGCCCAAGAACGGAACCCTGAGGAACTCCACTCGTAACATTTTTCTATCTAGAAGTTTTTCCATTTAAAACAACTCTCTGTTTTCGATCATTCAACCAATTACTAGTCCAACTTAATAGGCTACCACTTATTCCGTGTGAAGCTAATTTAGTAAGTAGTCTTTCCTGTGGGACGGTATCAAAAGTTTTTGCAAAGTCTATATATATCAAATCTATATTGTTTCTTTTGTCATAATTCGAGATAACTGCGTTGTAGAATTCGAGTAAGTTAGTCACGCAAGAACATTTCCGTCAGAAACCATGCTGGCTATCATTTATTAAACGGTTACTTTCTAAATGATGTTCGATAGCATCTCTGATGATAGTTTCCATTATTTTTCCTACGATTGAAGTCAAACTTATAGGCCTATAGTTATTTGGTTTCTTTTTATCACCTTTTTTGAATATGGGAGTAACGTTCAGTAATTAACTATTCTGCGAATAGTTAATTACTGAATTATGTAGCACCTGGCAAGACACTCACGATGAACTTTAACACATCAAGGAACTCTTAATCAAGAATGGATTTCCTGATGCAATTATAGAGCATTGTAATCGCTGCACAATGGAGGAATTCCTTGATGGTTCTTCAAAACAAAATGACAGTGAATATAACACAGAGGAGGAAAAGGCTATTCGCAGAATAATTAACAATGGAGTTAACCCATTACACAATATTGATATAAACTTAGTCTGCTTTTACAAACCATATAAAACCGTGTTACTCATTATGAGGAACAATACAGCTAACACCAGAGAACAATGCCTTCAAAATAATTACATTGGATTCAGGAGAACTTCCCTAGAAAAAAGACTCTACCCCCACCGCTACACAGCGCAACAAGCAGCAGATTTGAGAAATAATACTTCTATGATTTACCGAACAAATGATCACCACAGACTACAAATAGCAGAAGCGGTTTTAAGAAAAAAAAAATCAGATTACCTTTAAATACAATGCAGAATTAATTAGTACTTCCATAAAAAAAGAAGAAAAAAGAAAAGAAAAGAAAAGACAGAGAAGAATTCCATATTTACAGCCTGGTCACATAAGTCACGGACAATAGATCACAAGCCACACTCGGGGAGGTCACTCAAGTAACATATAAACTCAGGTTATCAGAATATTTACTACTTCCACCCAACCGAAGAAAAAGTAAGGGACCTCGAAATATGCAGATACTGGTACCCAGATGAATATTGGAAACTTGTTTCACGTTGAACAATTAAAAAAAAGTCCCCCACAATACTGAGCGGTCAGCTATACATTTCGTCAGAACGTGAGCGGCTACAAAAAAGTAATAATAATAATAAAATAATGACAATAATGATAAAACAACATAAGCAATAGTGATAATAATGATAATAATAATAACAGTGGTAGAAATAATTTTGCTAATACTAATGTTAATGACAATTATAATACTTACAATGATGCTAATAACAATGATGATAATAATAATGATATTAATAATAAAAGTGATAATGATGATAACAATTATAATGAAAATGATAATCTTAATAGTGATAATGATAATGATAAGAGTAATAATAATAATAATAACAATAATAATAATAAAATGATAATAATAACAATAATAATGATAATAATAATAATAATAACAACAACAACAATAATAATAATATTATGGGTAGAAGGTAAAGGGAACACGGGCTGAGGGAAATACTTTTATTCCTGACTAGTTTCGCCTGAGTGGCTTCTTCAGATGAATAGTGTTCGAAGTCAACTTGGTCAATATATCAGTCAATCAAATCAGCCATCCTGAGTCCACTACTGAACAAAGGCCTCCTTCATAGCGTTCCATGATTCACACGACCGCGCCAACCTCTGCCACGTCACTCCCGCAAACTTCTCAATCTCATCTCTCCACCTTCTGTCTGGTCTCCCTCTTCCACGCTTACCCATATCGAACAGGTTTTGTAAGAAAGATCAGACAAAGAGCAGCTCACACACACAGTCGCAGGACCCACTGCTAACTGGCACGTCCCTGATGGCGAACAGGGAAACTTCTAATAGATATATGGGGTACCGTCATAATGACGGCGTGGACCATTGGGCACCCTATAGATATAGGGCTTCACTGAATACAATGAATAAGGTGACACCAGAAAAATATCTCACCAGAAACCAGTTGGCAGGGAGGTGAGTTTACTGCCCGGACCCCTTGATAGCAAACATGAACATGAACGGTCAATATATACATGACAGAAAAAGTGAACGTGGCAATGTGTCTGGTTGGTCCCCCACTCGACGTCATCTGCCGGTGTGACGAGTTGTCGCAGCAAGTGGACAAAATATCCGCCTGTTGGTCGTCGCGTGGCTGAGCTGTCCGCTTTGGACCAGGGGCTCTGTGTATTTTGTCCAAGATGACGAAGCTTGCTGTTGCTTTAGCCCATATCAAATCCCCAGTCCTCTCATTGATGTTTTTCTGGTTGTTGATAAATACGAACTCCATCGCCTTTCTTTCTTGTCTTGTGAGTTATCCATAAGAATTTTTGCATTGTCCCATTTCGGTAAATGGCCTCGTTCTTCGACATGATTTGCTATCGCACTGCTAACCCTGTGGTGTCTAACATCTGCTTGGTGTTCTTTTATTCTAGTGTCTAGGCCCCTGCTAGTTTCACCGATGTATTTCTTATCACATCCACCACACGGGATTTCATATAGTACACTGTTCTTATTTTTGGTTGGGTCTTGCTCACTTTACCTCCTACCCACATTCGTCACAATGTTCTCACAATAATAATAATAATAATAATTAATAATAATAATAATAATAATAGTAATAATAATGATAAAAATAATAATAATAATAATGATATTAATATTATTATTAATAATAATGATAATAGTAATAATAATAATAATAATAATATTACTACTACTAATAATATTACTAATAATATTATTACTACTCCTAATACTACTACTACTACTACTAATAATAATAATAATAATAATAATGATAATAATAACAATATGATAATATAAATAATAATAATGATAATAATAATAATGATAACAATGATAATAATAATGATAATGATAATAACAACAACAACAATAATAATAATAACAACAACAATAATGATAATAGTAATGATAATGAAAATGATGATAACAATAATATAATAACAATAATATAATTGTAATAATAACAATAAAATAATAATAATATATGATAATAATAGTAATAATGATTATTATTACTATTATTATTATTATTATTATCATTATTATAATCATTATTATTATAACATTTATAATAATAGTAACGTTTTACATATACATACATCAAAAAGCTTCTTACTACTTATAATGGATGCATCCAGTCAAGCATACATCCAATCCCACCCATCTCATTGTCATCCAACACTCATTTGTTTCGATTCTGTCATAGCTCCTTGCGGATGAAGGGTCACCCTTGGTGCCCAGCCGCTGCCTGGCTCAGAAGCAATACAGCTAACACAGAACATTCACAGCAGGACTCCATCCCTTCATTTACATTGTGAGGAGAAATCCCTCCGGACCGTGTCAATTTACAGTCCACTCACAATTTTTCGTTACTCACACCCATTTCTTGTCTTCTCCCTTCCCTGCTCGACAGAAATTCCTCTTCTTCTTACGGCCACCTTTGCCCTATCCGTCCAAATCTTTCTTAGTCTTCCCCTCAAGTTTACTCCGTCCACTTCTGCCCTCCATACTTTTTTGGGGGTTTTATTTCCATTTGCCAAGCCATCGTAGTATTCTTTAATCAACATTATCTACCAGCTCTCTTTTCGCATGTGCTCCCCGCACATCATTATGTATTTTCTAGTTTATCTAATTAACACTACTGTAATTTTAACTTCTTGGGCGTCAATTCTTTTACTAAATTCCCTCTCAGTGTTTTAAATCATTTTCTTACGTACTTCACGTAATCAGCAAAACTATTTTCTTAAGTCTGTCAAAACACCCATTCTCGAGTTTGATGGCTGATGCTCATTGTCACTCGCGTTTTACGATATTCTTAAATACGAAGCCTGAGAAGTCTTTCACATATACCTCTCACACTCACAAGTTTGAACCCTATGCACCGATGTGTTTGCATTTCCATTTTCTTTTTAAACTTTGCCGCCACCGATATTCTTATTTTCTCCCATTTGATCAAAGTAGGTATGTAATCTCCCACGAAGGTATCTGTGTGTGTGTGTGTTTGTGTGTGTGTGTGTGCGTGCGTTTAATAGTTTCCTTCGCAAGACTTCACCCGTGGGCGTTACATGCACGTCTGCACCCCGACATTTGATGACATTACTTTACTTACAAACTTAATTTACTTATTCATATTATGTACGAACAACCAACCATTAAGTTGATCACCGCGATGTGATTAACTCTGGAGTGGGCTTTGATGTCCTGTCTGTGATGAGCGAACATATCACGCAAACTGATTTTCTGAACTTTGCGATTGTCGTTCTCCCTTCTCTTCTTTCACTTGTGGTTTTACTTAGTTGTTCCTATACTTCAACTTTTATCGTTTCCGTTTTCTATTTTCCATTTTATTCTAAATTATTTATCTTGTAATTCTCCGATTTTTTTTTCTGAAATGTATGATAAAACCACAAACATAGACTTCTATTTTAACGGTGCTAGAGAGTACACTGAGAAATACCCCCAAAAATATCTTACTTCTTTGATGAAGAAAGCTCTCACACATTTCTTAATTTTGACTAACACTAATGCTGAATTGCATTATCTCACATGTTTTTGCTAATAATGATTATCCAAAGACAAAAGAAGATGAAATAATAAAGCGGCTCTTGGGAAATGTCCTAAAACAAGATTCCTTATGACAAGAAGCCCCTCTTATCATTATCTTTCCCTACAAAAATTATGTCATCAGCATACATAGAGAACGAAAAGGTTATAGAAAATATAATCAGGGACAGTATGACTTCCTTGTGTATTACGAAACAAGACCCTCCAGCTAAAATTATGCTAGATTGACAAAAATTATGTTAAATCTTTTGTTTTTCTTAAATATGTCCGGTTTCTGTTATATGTTCTTGTCAATATAGTATCACTTCTGGTAAGATAAGCTAGATTTAGCATATTATGCTAAATCTGGTCACACTGCCTTCAGCCTCTTCGTGAGAAACAGCTGCTTCCTAGAGACAAAGGTCCTACAAGAAATGAGCGTTATATATATTAATACCAATATTCCTGCAATATTGATGAGTGCAGTCACCTTAACTCACTATAGCTTATGTATGCTTCACAATTACCATTTTGTCTAAAAGGATAACAACACATCTTGAGGATGGAGCTATTCTAAGCACCCATGGCAACTCCATTACCACACACCAACACAAACATCTATTCTATAGAGAGGGTCGTATAAAAAGAGTTTGAGGGCAGTAGAATAGAATCTCAACTGTCTGAACAATTCCTCCCCAAATTTTCCACATCACCCTAATGTCTTCTCCTGTCAGTTAGAAGAAATTGCCAGGAACAAAATGGCGGCTCACCGGCACTCCATATTTTCTTCGTTCATTGCGGTGTCCCAACCTAGGTGATGCTCAGAGGACGTACATCCCGCCAGACATATTCTAGTCTTCATTACTTTTCTTCCGTTGGTTACTATCATCCTAAGTCCTTCTTTTCCTTCTCCTACTCCCAAAGCCGCGATAAATGGGTAAACAAAGAATCTTTGAAATGCACTCATTGACAAAAAAAACTTTTTATATATAACCTCGCGAAAGCGAGTGGTCTGACCTACTGTAGATGTTCCTTATCCATATCATAGTTTTTGTCTCAACACTTAGCGGTAGCTCCTGAAAATGATCCATATTTGGGTTGAAAGACGTCTCGAGTAAGGAAATGAACTTTGGGGAACTTGACTAGCACACACACGAGAAAAATTGAATTTCATAATGTTCATAATGCTTTCACTGCTGTATACCTGCATATATGTATATACACCTACGCATATTTATATATACTTATTCATGTACATAGTAGTTCAACCTTAATGGCTCACTGCAGGACCTGTCTCTCCCCTGAGGGACGATACAGCTTCTGTACCTCGACACGGTAGCTTCATCCGTCTTGGTAAGGTTGTATCTATGGTGAGAAGTACATGTGAATCATTTGGTGTGTTGGAATGTCTGTAGTCGTAAACGAAGTCTGAAATTAGTGTAATCGGCTCGACTACACTGATTAGGTGCTAGCATGTGTATATGCCGTCATCCATGAGGAGCCAAGGTGAGAGGGAAGAAGGGGTGGTGGATGAGAGTAGGCACCCGGGTGCTCCAGAAAAAATGCCACAACTTGTTTCGGCTGTGAAAATCGTAATTTTTGCTTTACCAATATTTCCTTTTCAGGGCTTGTTAACTACTTAGTGTCAATTTCAACCATGTTTTTCTTTTTTAGATCAGCTGTAAAATGTTCACTTTAAAGCAGAAGCAAAGAATTGTGTAATTTTGGTACGAGACATATTCGTACGTGGAGGTTCGTCGCAAATTCCAGAACGAATTTGGACTTCACCGTAACGTAAAACACTGGACAACAAGTCAATCTGGAGGATTGTTAAACACTTCGAAAAGGAGCAAACAATCCACAATTGCAACAAGGGTAGAAGTGGCGCAAAACCAATCTTCACGCCAGAGAAACTCCGGCAAATCAAGAACTCAGTTGTGAGAAGCCCTAAAAAGTCCTATCGGAGACGGGCACAAGAGCTAAGCTTTTCACCAACCACACTGCTGCGCTCCATGAGGAATGATCTGAAGCTCTTCCCCAACAGGATTTCCACTCATCATGTCTTGAAGGATGAGGACAAGACCAGGCGCATTGAAATGTGTGAGTGGTTGGACGAGAAGCTGGAGCGCTCACCTGGGTGGTTGAACAACATCTGGTTCAGTGATAAGGCTCATTATCACCTCAATGGGACGTTAAACATCACAATAACGTTTTCTGGGGCGAGCAGCCTCCTGAGGAGATGAGTGAGACACATTTGAATGGCGCCAAAGTGACTGCATGGATCACATTCAACCCCAGACATGGTCTTCTCGGACCGTACTGGTTTCAGGACGGGCGTGGCAAGACAGTGACAGTCAACAGCGAGCGTTACTGTGAAATCATCAACAAGTTCAACACTGAACTTGGTCAAAGGTTCACTGTCCACCAGAAGAGCAGAATGTGGTTTCAGCAAGATGGAGCTACGCCCCATACAGCTCACGATTCTCTCGCCTTGCTGAAGGAGCTTTTCGGATCCCGCGTGATCAGTTTCCGCACAACACACGAGAGGGCACCTCATAGCCCTGACCTCAATCCCTTGGACTTTTGGTTCTGGGGAGCGTCAAAGGGAGAGATGTATGCAACAAGCTAACCACCCTTGACCAGTTAAAGCAGTGTCGAAGCTTATGCAGCCAATGTGACGGCGGAGACATGCCGCAAAGTCGCGGAGAATTTCTGCCTCCGGATCAAAGCATGTTTTAATCGACGTGGTGCTCACATCGAACACGTGCACTTCAAGAAGTTTGCTTGAGTGCTGAACAAATTGCCATCATGTTAGCTTTTCAGAATGCTAAAGTTTGTTCTTGCATCTCTGTCCGTTCTTAAATAAACTGAGATCAAATTTGTGGCATTTTTCTGGAGCACCCTATACATGCCCTTGACTTGACTACCTCTCTTATAAAGGGAGAAAAAGCCATTGATATATAGATAGATATATGTACATTATATGTATACAGTATGTATATTTATACATATATATATATATATATATATATATATATATATATACATATATATATATATATATATATATATATGTATATGTACATTGTACATGTATAACAAGCTATATAAATCGTTAGTTCGTCCACTTTAGACTATGCTGTTTCCGTATGGTCACCGAATGTCATTAAAGACATTGGCAGATTGGAAAAAGTACAACGGCGAGCCACAAAACTGATTCCAAATATAAAAAATAAATCATACGAAAATCGACTAAAACATATGAATCTGTTTTCCCTAAAAAGCGTAGACTCAGAGGTGACTTGATACAGGTCTTTAAAATTCTAAAGGAAATTGACAACATCAAAAGTGACAAAATTTTCACACTGAATGAGAATCCGACAAGAAACAATAGTCTCAAACTGTCCGGAAATAGATTTAATTTGGAAATGGGTAGAAACAACTTCGCCAACCGTGTAGTTAATGGATGGAATAAACTTCCTGCAGAGGCAGTGCAATGTAGTTCAGTTCGAAGCTTTAAGAATCATTTCGATAAACACCTAAGCAAGATGCTGTAATGATTATAATTTATTTTATATTATTTGCTTTTGTTTTGTTATCATTTGTCTGTTTGATTTTCATTAATTATTAGTTATATGTCGATTTATTATTATTTACTATTTATCTGTTTGTTATTATTTAACTATACCTATGCATTTATTTGCGTATTTTATTTGTTATTTACATCATTATAGTTTTTATCTATTCATTTATTATTATTTTTATTTTTTTCGCATCCGACCTAGATATGGACCAGAAGGTCTCCTGTGGGTATGCTCCGCCTTTGTATATGTATATGTTTATGTATATGTATATACTGTATATGTGTCTATATAAATGTGTATATGTATATGTACCCTGCTTGCGTAATGAGTTTAGTATTGCTATTTGTTCTACCGAGTCAAAGGCCTTCTCGTAATCTACAAAAGCTAAACAAAGAGGTATATTGTATTCTGTCGTTTTCTCGATTAGTTGGTTTATCGCCTGCAAATGGTCTAGAGTCGAATATCCGCTCCTAAAGCCTGCCTGTTCTCTCGGTTGGTTTCAATCTAAAACTTGACTTAGTCTATTTGTAATGATCTTGGAGAATACCTTATATACATTTGATAGCAAGCTAATCGGTCGATAGTTACTAAGGTCCTTCTGGTCTCCTTTTTTATGAAGCAAAATCACTATAGCATTGCACCACGCATCAGGAACGCTTTCTTGACGTAAGCACTGGGTGTACAACTCAGCTAATCTAATATGAACTAATTTCCCTGCGTCTTTCAACAGATCTATCGATATACCATCTTCCCGGGTGCTCTTCCTCGTTTCATAGTTTTTAGGGCAAATTCTACTTCTTCCATTGTAATCTCTCGTACACTACTAACGTCTACACATGAAGTTTTAGAAAAGATTTATGCCAAAGGTACCGCTATAATTAGACTACATAAAGATACAGAAAAGATCAAGATCGAGAAAGGAGTACGGCAAGGCGATACAATTTCACCAAAACTATTTACAGCTTGCTTGGAAGATATTTTCAGAAGACTGAGTTGCGAAAAGAAAAGTTTAAAGATTAATGACGAATATTTGAACCACCTAAGATTTGCGGATGACATTATTCTTATTTCAGAAAGAGCAGAAGACTTGCAAGATATGCTGAGTGATCTAAACAAGGAAAGTGTCAAAGTAGGTTTAAAAATGAATAAGAGTAAAACCAAAGTAATGTTCAATACGAAAGTTCAAAGTAAAGAGATTGTAATTGATGATGAGAGTCTTGAGGAAGTTGAAGAGTATAATTATTTAGGCCAGATGGTGAAAGTGACGAAAGATCATGATAATGAAATAAAAAGACGCATTGCAATTGGTTGAAAAGTGTTTGGTAAGTATAATAAGATCCTGAGAGGCTCTCTACCTTTATGTTTGAAACGTAAAGTTTACAATCAATGCATTCTACCAGCAATAATCTACGGGTGTGAGACTTGGAAACTAACAAAGGCAATGGAAACAAAACTAAGGACAGCACAGAGGAGAATGGAGAGATCAATGATGGGAATAACACTGAGAGACCGAAAGAGAGCAAGTTGGGTGAGAGAGCAGACTAGAGTGAAATATATTGTGGAAGCAGTAAAAGAGAGGAAGTGGAATTGGGCAGGTAAGTTAGTGCGAACGACTGGTGAGCGATGGAGCAAGTGTGTTACTGAGTGGACGCCGCGAGATAGGAAGCGTGGAAGAGGGAGACCAGACAGAAAGTGGAGAGACGCGATTGAGAAGTTTGCAGGAGTGACGTGGCAGAGGATGGCGCGGTCGTGTGAATCATGGAATGCTATGAAGGAGGCCTTTGTTCAGCAGTGGACTCAGGATGGCTGATTTGATTGATTGATTGATTGATATGTATATGTATATGTATATGAATATGTGCAAATGTTAGTTTCGAAATAGATATACATTTGTCGGATGGTTGTCTTGAATAAAAGACTCGGTGAAAAGGAGACCGCGATTACTTACTATGTGAGTTGATGACGGGAAGCTGCAGAATGAGTTCCAAACTGCTTCTTTCGTACATCCGTTATAGCGTAGCTGACTGCGTCCTAGCCACGTGATTCGCGGTTTAAGATTCGAATCCTGTAAGCAAAACCATTTATTCAAACTGTCGAAACAAGTATATACATATTCATATACATATATACATTTATATTTACATTTGCGGATTCATATGCTTATGTAAACACACTCACACACTTTTATATAAAAAAAAATCCACATGCGCATGGATACAATGAAACAAGTCAATAAGTAGATACATCGGCTTTGCGAGCGCCATCATTGAAAGTGACAGAGTTCTTCGGAAGGTTGTGATTTGGAGTTACGACATCATCCTATGTACGTAGTATGACCTGGCATGTATCATTAGCGTCTTGCCCTTCACCCTTGCCACGTGTGTGTGCGTGTGTGTGTGTGTGTATGTGTGTGTGTATGCTCGAGTGCATATGTGTGTATATGTGTGGAGGCGCGGCTTCTGTCTGCACCCATTCGTGGTATGGTTGATGCGACAAATGAGGCAAAAGTGACCAGACTGTATCGAACAGGAAATCTTATCACATCGAATATGAGGAGAATTGGTGGACATAAAGCTGTCTGCGCAAAAATACTATTTAGCAAAAATTCGTTGGACAGTGCATCCGTCTTTATGTAGATCAAGAGATACACAACAAACTTAATGATCAGAATGTATTAGTCAATTGTATTATACTAAATGCAAGTGAGAATTCATGATAGGTGTATCTGTTAATATAACTCAATTTTAATATATTTATTTATTTTTTTAACAGACTCCTTCTCTTGGGCAAGGTTATGACCCGGGAAAGGGGGTGGGGGGTTGTTAATTGGAGGAAATAAAAAAATTCTCCAATGGGTACTGGAAACCACATCGAGAATACAGAAGGATGATCGTGTGATTAAGTTATCTTTCACAAGAACGGTTACGAGGGTCTGTCACCAAGAGAATTATTTGAAACGATAACAATTAATAAAGAAGGCCCATTGTCTTTTGTATTAACTTGCTTGTCGTACACATTCACCTTTACTGGAATTCACGACGTTTCGGGCAGTCGGCTAAACAAAAGACGTGATCAACTGAAACCCAGACTCGGGACGCAGTGGGGTCACTCAGTCGATCTCGACCTCGTTTTCCCTCGACACTATGTCTCTCTTGACTCCGCCCTCTTGCGGCTGGTTGACGGAAAAAAAAAAAAAAAAAAAAAAAAAAAAAAAAAAAAAATATATATATATATATATATATATATATATATATATATATATATATATATATATATATGTATATGTATGTATGTATATATATATATATATATATATATATATATAAATATATATATATATTATATATATATATACATATGTAAATATATATATACATATATGTATATATATATATATATATATATATATATATATATATAGATAATAATAGGACGTCAGCAATGGTCCCCGTCGGCTGATTAAAACTTCCTTATAGCAACCATAACAAAATCTATTAAATGCATCATCACACTGAAGGGTGATTAATACATTGTTGTATGGGGGCAATTAAGATAATGTATTCCTGTGGTGCAATCTACGATATTCTTGTGTACCGTCTCCATAGGAGGGTGGCCTGGTCGCAGGGGCGGGGGATATTTGTGTTATACCTAACCCACGGGATAATGAGAGCGCATTAGATAATTAGCCCCTCTAATTTGGCTCCTCTTTTCACTAATTCTGTTTTGACTGCCGTCAAATTATTTGATTCGAGAGTTGGATTACAGAATAGAATCGTCCGTTGTGAGAGAGAATAAAATGAGTAAAGTACAACGCAAAGATAAAGAGTTTGATCGTAATGGAATTAATTCCCCCCCCCCACGACTTAAGCCTCTGGTGAATAGATTAATTAGTTGTTGGTAGAAGAAAGGGGAAAACAAAGTTTGGAGAAGAAGGGCGGAATTGAGAAACAGTTAGAGTTTACCATTTGCCTGAGCTTTACTTATTACTTGCTCCAGTTGCCGTCAGGTGATTTTATTCAGTTAAAGGTAACACCTTGATGAAAGGGTAATGCACACACACACACACACACACACTTCATCGGATGGACGGCGTAGAGGACGTTCTGAAGAAAAAGTGAAATTTTCGTGGATCCCAAAGCAAAGGAAGTACCTATTGTATTTACAGGGGGGGGATTGCTCGTGGTGTAGTGGAAAAGTGAGGAAAAAGGAGAAGGGGAGGGATTACTGAGGGAAATGGAAGGAAATTATGAAGGGGAGGACTTGGTCCAAGAGGCCAGACGGCTTGTAAACAGAAGACGGACCGATGATTTGGATTTTGGTGATGGGACTAACAAAAATGTAAAGATTAGAAAGATAGATAAGAGCAGTTCAATGGAAGGTGAGGATAATAACTTCCAAGGATTTAATGAGGGGGCGGCGGATACCAACCTCCCCCGACTGGCAAAACTGGAGGAAAAACTTGATCAAATGACCGAGCATTGGAAGAGTAGGTTCGGTAGGATAACAAAGATTGCGCAAAGTGTTGAAAGATTGGAAGAACTAGAGAGGGCAAACAAAAACTTAACTAATGAAATTGAAGAATCAAAAAGACAGTTAAAAGAAGTAAAAGAGGAGAATGAAGAATTAAAGAGGAATAGTAAGGACAACAAAGAGGGTTGGAAAAAAATCCAAGAAAACAGTAAAGTTGCATTTACTGACATAATCAAACAACAAATAAAAGAACAAACTGAAGACTCAGTTATCAAAGTGATGAGACAGAAGGAGAATATAGTAAGAGACTTAGCAGATAAAAAGAAATGTATAATTATATTAGGAATGGAAGAGAAACATAACCCAGATAGAACCACAAGAATCAAAGAGGAAAAGGAAAAAGTAAGCAGTTTACTAGAATAAGTTCAGGAAGATGAACCAGAAATAATGAAACAAATCGAAGAGAAGTTTAGGCTCGGAAAGTATAGTACAGATAAGACCAGACCAATTTAGATTAAATTCAGGTCACAAACGATGGCAGATAATATCTTATTCAAAACAGGGAAACTAGCAACAAGTGAACAATATAAAAAGGTATGGATAAAAAGGGAAATGAATAAAGAGGAAAGAGACGAGGAAAAAAGGAAAAGACATGAAGCTAAGGAAAAAAAACGAGACCAGAACAGAGTCAGAAAAAGAGAAATTCTACTGGAGAGTAGTGAATATGAAAGTAAGGAAATTCGACATACTAGAGAAAAACAAAAGGGAAACAGAGAACACAATGGAAGTGGCAGAAAACTAAGAGTGTCTTACACAAATATAGATGGATTAATAACAGGATTGAATGAGCTGAATGATTATCTGAAGGAAAAAGAACCGGACATAATGGGAATTGTAGAAACAAAATTAAAAGGTCCACTACCACCCAACAGTGTAGGACATGATGCATATAATTATTGGATTAGAAACAGAGAGACAAAACAAGGGGGTGGAGTTATGTGTGTCAAATATAGAAAGAATACAGTAGAGATGATTATGATCGAAGTGGAAGACAGAGATAAGAAGAGCAGAAAGTTTGTGATATATTATGTGCCTCCGAAAACAGCCTCATGGGAAGAGAGTGAACATAAAAGTATGTTAGAGGACGCAAAGATAACATTAAATAAGATAATGGAAGATGGAGGCAGAATAGTTATGATGGGTGACTTTAATTTCAAAGAAATCTGCTGGGAAGAGATGACAGTAAAGGGTGGAGACGGCTCATGGGGAAACACTCTACTTGAGATGATTACTGACCATACAATGACACAGTGGATACAGGAGAACACTAGGTATAGAAATGAAGAAGAACCATCGAGACTAGACCTAATAATTACATCTGAACCTAAAATAGTGGAAAATATTGAATATAAAACACCAATAAGTAAAAGTGACCACATATTGATTGAACTGGAACTAAATGAGGAAAAATACATGAAAAGAAATGAACAATATAGAAAAGGAAGAATGATGTATGAAAAAACAAACTTTGATAAAATAAGAGAATTCTTTCAAAAAGAAAACTGGGAAGGAATATACAAAGAAGAAACAACAGTGGAAGAGAAATGGAATATTTTGACAAAAATTTATAAAAAAGGAGTGGAAAAGTATGTCCCAAGACAAAAACAAGAAAAAGAATATGTAAAATGCTGGTACAACAAAAGTTGTAGGGAGTTAAAAGACAAAAGAGACAAAGCTTGGACCAGATGGAAAAAAGACAAAGGGCCTGAAAATGGAAAATATATACTTGTTATAGAAATGAATATGTACAAACGTGCAGAGAGGAAAAGAGAAAATATGAAAAAGATGTCATAGAAAAGTGTAAAGATCAACCAAATCTATTTTACAGATTTGTAAACAACAAACTGAAAAACAAACAAGATTTGGAGAAATTAAGACAAGGAGGAGTTGAATATACAGAGGAAATTGAAATGGCGGAAATTATGAACAAACATTTTAAATCAGTGTTTACAAGGGAGAACATACAACCTGAAGAGATCGAATGGAAAGAGAAAGTCCCCCCTATGAAAGAAATAGAAGTAACAAAGAATGAAATATTGAAACACTTGAGTAATCTTGATGTCAGAAAATCGCATGGACCAGATGAAATAGCAAACTGGATTTTGAAAGAATGCAGGAATGAACTGGCAGACAAAATACATAGCATAATAAACAGTTCCTTGAAAGAAGGAAAAGTTCCAGAAGATTAGAAAAAAGCAAATATAGTACCTATATATAAAGGGGGAAATAAAGAAGACCCTACCAACTATAGATCAGTCTCTCTAACAAGTACAATAGCAAATATTTGTGAAAGAATTGTCAAAAGTAGATGGGTAAAATATTTAGAAAAAAAAAACAAGGTGCTAAATCCAAGGCAATTTGGATTCAGACAAGGACGATCATGCGTCACCAATTTAATATGTTTCTATTCAAGGCTAATAGATATAATACAAGAAAGAGATGGATGGGCTGATTGTGCATTTCTAGACCTAAAAAAAGCCTTTGACAAAGTACCACATAAGAAGTTGCTTAAGAAATTAGAAACTGAAGGAGGAATACAGGGCAAACTGCTTACTTGGAGGACTTTTTGCAAGAAAGAAAAATGAGAGTAGTGATAAGAGACAAACACTCAAAATGGGATGAAGTAATAAGCGGTGTTCCACAAGGAACAGTTCTGGCCCCAATAATGTTTGCTATATATATTAATGATATGGATGAAGGAATTGAAAGCTATATGAGCTTCTTTGCAGATGATG
>NC_134810.1:14915355-14920355 GCF_046742065.1 Oratosquilla oratoria | reverse complement strand
GTTCAGTATAGTGCACGTAGTTCATGGGAGCAATCTATTGTTGAACTGCCGTTATTACATTAGCAGCTTACATCGGCTATAAGAACACATGCTTGTCATTATGTACTAGAAAATTATCATCTTGCATTATATTCGAGGCACTTATTAGCATTAATTTGATGCAATCTATACTCTGATGCTAAATATATCTATGGGACAGAACAAAGTTTGCGCGTTCGCCTGCATGCCAACGACACACTGTTGACAAGCTCTCCCGACCTGTTTGCTGGCTGTTCACCTGAATGTAGGCGGCCCACTGCTTCTCTTGACAGTCTTGGGAATCTCTACTGGAGTTATTTCTGAGAGTGTCTGGTGAAGTAAACCCCATGACGTATCAACTACATCCTCCAGGTGAATTGAATACTATTCTCAACTCGAAAAAAGAATGTTTATAACCCTCAACATCTATTATCCCGCTGTTCTGCTCCTCTCCAATCTCTACTGTTCTAACTACCCGTACGACTCCACCTCTCTGTTCCGGTAATGTCCCGAGTAAAGACGCGCTAGATATTGCCAACAAAATAGTAATTTTTTGGGTGACAACAGTTGTACTTGCCATAAACAGGAATTAGAATTTTAACAAATAAAATCGCCCGGCGTCAGCCAGAAAAATATATACAAACAGCGTAATTATGAGTTGGGCCACGCGGGAGACGTGTCGAACTCATGAGCAGGTGGGCGTCAGTTCTGGCCAGGCGGGGAGGCGACCCCAAAATCGGTCTCAACTGAATCAAATCATCTGTCATTTGTCAGAACGAAAACTGTAAAGTATGCCATGGTAGCAAAGGGGTTAGTGTATCCTGGATATAACGCCAGCAGATCTAATTCAGCTGAGGTGCGACCAAACGTTTTACAAGATCGTAAAGCAATGATCAAATACTCAAACGAAAACTTTAGGACGAGACCAAACAGCGATATTTGCGATGGTGTGTGGTCTCGAATTACACATTTTTAATACTTATAGTTAGATCACATTCATACGGTTGACATGCAGAGGCCTAAAACAATGTTTACAAACATTCTTAGATTATATTTATAAAAACTTGGACGTTGTGAAAATAAGCAATCCCAGATCACCCATGGAAAGATCTACACCAAATATTAGCTTGTAAAGAGCAGTAACCCCAGAAATGAGCTTGTGAATATATATCGCACCAACAGCGGTAGATAAATAACAAGGTTAGGTTTGCTTAGCTTAGCTTGTAAAGATTGTCCATCCGAAGTGCGAGTTTGTTAAGATGTGCCACCCCAAACACTGGCTTATAAAGATAACTTTCAGATGTTGAAGATCTGTACAACGTCCGAGACTTTTAGGGTATGAGTGACACTCGGACCTACTAATTTGAGACAACAACTGACAACATGCGACAACTTGAGACAACATTTTTTATTGCGACAACTAATATATTTTCCACTTTTTTCCTCAAAATTGTAATGTAGTGGGGAATTTACATCTATGTTGTTAATTCTGTGGTATTTGGAGACCAGAAATTTGACGATTTCCCTCAGACTCGCACTGCCGAATATGCGTCAACAAATCGAGCCATTTCTAACATGGCCGCACGAGCAGGTGTCTGTAAAACGAGAACTGTAAGACGGAGCTGCGGTCGGCACATGCATTTGGGCGGGGAGTTTAGAGTTTAATAATACATTATAGATTCCCAATATCGGAGAAAACCTATAAAAGGAGGACCTGTGGCCGAAAAATCGAAATCAGGAATAAAATGAATTGAATTGTCTCCATTTTGTTTTTATTAATTTGTGTGTCATATTGTGCCCTTCATCATCATCATCCTAAAAGGCGCCGTGATCCTGTTAACTTTGAGCATGGAGCATAATTCAACAGTTGAGATGACACTAATTACTGAATTCGCATCACTTCGCAATCGACAGTTGATATACCTAACAGATTTCTCATCACTTTTTCATGTTCATCAATTCGTCATCGCCCTGACATAGGTTATGCAATTCAAAAAGTGAAAATGAATTTGATCAGACAGCGGAAAAAGAAATACCGCCTAATCAACAAAGCACTAAAACGCGTGAATGTAAGAATTCGCAGAAAACCACTTGGAAAATAAGACATTTTGATCCGAACGTTTTCGTCAAATCAGACATTTTCAGGGAATACAGAATGGTAGAAGGAATGTTTAATCAAACTGGATTAAATTATGTTTCTATGTAGTACAGAAGTACAAGATACAATTTCTTTGGAATGGTTGTGGTCTCTAACGTGTACAAATATTCCACTGGACAATTGACCCGATCTTGTACTTCTGTACTACATAGAAACATAATTGAATCCAGTTTGATTAAACATTCCTTCTACCATTCTGTATTCCCTGAAAATGTCTGATTTGACGAAAACGTTCGGATCAAAATGTCTTATTTTCCAAGTGGTTTTCTGCGAATTCTTACATTCACGCGTTTTAGTGCTTTGTTGATTAGGCGGTATTTCTTTCTCCGCTGTCTGATCAAATCCATTTTCACTTTTTGAATTGCATAACCTATGTCAGGGCGATGACGAATTGATGAACATGAAAAAGTGTTAAAATGGCAGGTTGAAATAAAACGTAGGTGAGGGGTCAAAAACCTGACCTCTTTTCCAACTCTGAATGTACAACATGACTAGGGATTTTCGCTGAGGATAGTTGAACACACTATGAAATCTTCTGTCAGAGGCAGAAAGAAATAGGAATAAAAAGGAAGAAGTGCCAAGTAATGAGTGAAGACAGACACCAAAGTGGGCGTGAAGGCGTGAACTTAACAGTCCAAACATCTGACTAAAATGGAAACGAATCTTACTCCTCGAACGCAAAAGGAGAAACGAATTTGTATTCCTCTTTTCCTCTATATGGAATTATTACAAGGACAAAAGACGCAGTTCTCTTGTTTAGATTTTGTTTATTCATGGAATCTGATTGGAATTGAGATAAGGCGTGTTTGACGCAGCCTTCAAATATAACCGACCGTGTTTGGATTGCTCTGTTCTTTAAATTCATAATTTCACACGATTGGAGTCGATTCCAGGTCGACCGCCATCGTATCAAATTGAATTAGGCAGAAATCGATTTTACCTGGAACGCCAAAACACGCTTAATGATGAAAACAACAAACTAACTGGGATGTGTTTTGATCTGAAGAACAAAAAATCAAACTATCACAAAAGAATATCTATCTTGGATATCTTTACGAGGGTCGACGTATAGTGAAACATTAAGGACAAACCAGCGTATTGACATTATTAAAAATAATGAATACTGATTATTTCAGTACCAAATATTCTAGAAAGACATTTCAACATTTTTTGTTTGGTAATAGATTCACGTGATATATTAAGACCGTCAGTAGAAGAAACATTGACAACATCGTTATTGTAGATAAACACTAACAATGTAGTTAAGCTGGGTAGGGGAAATTGAAGCTTGCCTTCATTTGGAATTATATGTCCCAAAGACTATGTGTTGCTTAATTCTTTGTTGCCACAGCCTCTGAAAATCGTTTGCAACAGGATATGCATCACAGTGCCAAACCCTCTGCAGGCATTTAATTTTTGCCCTTTCTATTCTTTTTACCGTCCTTTGAAATATGTTGATGACAGATATGTGTGGATAATCTTGCGCATATGTTCTCGCTTTTTAAAATCCAGGTTCGTAATTGAAATGCGCGTCCTTTTATGCATGTATAGGTTAATGTGTCAAGAGAACGCACGAACCAAGACCATTTCACAGTAAGGCGTCACACACGTTTCCTTGTTTTCTTCAGGACGTAACAGGTTAGGCCATACAATGGATAGCACATGCACACTCTGAGAGGCTGGCTCACGGACAATCATTCGCGTGTACAGACTGCAGGGCACAGGGAACATACAGACACAAACACTATATATATAGGGTTGAGGAATCCGAGAGGGCTACCCGTTTCCTCCGTTACTCTGGTGTTGTAAGTCGCAGATGTCGTCGGTAACAGCAGCAGCAGCAACAACAACAAAAACAAAACATCAGAAGCTGCAGCAGTAACAACAACAACAACAGAAGCAGGAGCAGCAACAATAACAATAATAAAAAGCAACAGCTGCAATAACAACAACAGAAGCAGCAGCAGCAACAGCAACAATAACAGAAGCTCCAGTAGCAACAACAACAATAATAACAAAAACAGCAGCAACAACAATAACAACAATAAAAAAACAAAAGCAGCAGCAGCAACAACAATGACAACAAGAACAATAAGAAAAACAGAAGCAGCAGTAGGAACAACAGAAGCAGCAGTAGCAGAAACAACAACAACAAAAATAACAACAGTAACAACAATAGCAAGATCAATAGGAACACCAATAACAACAGCAAATAGAAATTAAAGAAAAACAATAAAAGAATAATAGCATCAGTAACAACAACAGCAGCAACAACATCAGTAGCAACAAAAAGGTCAACAACAACAAAAACAAAAAACAACTAAAAACAATAACAACTAAAAGAACAACAGTAACAACAACAAAAACAATTGCAACCACAACAACAGCAACAGCAATTACAATCACAACCACAGCAACAATCACACGCATACTAATAACCACAACCACAACAACAACGATAACCACAGCAACAACTACACCCACAGCAGCAGCAGCAACAACGACAACCATAACCCAATTTTACTCAGAGGTGACTTCATCTGCTACAGAATCACAGAGAAATTTGCAAAACCGTCCGAAGACCGGACGCAAAGTTCTGGTGAAGGAAATCAAGAGCCCTACACCAGTTAGTCGAATAGATGCTAGAGTTGATTTCGAAAAACAGGTCCTACTTCAATTTGCTGAGAAAATTGGGTATAATTCGCACGTACTAAAAATACTCCCTCTGACCACCTCAATTCCACCGTCACTCATGCTATTGGGATTTCTTTAGACTAAATCCAGACGAATTAATTCTGCTAAGTAGATGTACATGCACACACAC
>NC_134810.1:14907855-14912855 GCF_046742065.1 Oratosquilla oratoria | reverse complement strand
CTCCCTTTATGTCAATTTCCTCCATTGACATTTGAATGGTTTGCACTAAAACATCGAAATTTCATAATCTCATATCTCTGTGTTGTTATGTAATAATTCATATATACTATTTGTATCGGCAAAATCTAAACATCTAAGATAGTAATCGGATCTGTCTTAAAACTTTGTCACTAAAAATTATTCTTAATTTAATAACCTAAAGTCTCTGTGTGGTTATATCACATAATATATGTACTATTTATATCGGCAAATTTTAAACCTTTAAGACGATAAGCGGATCTATATTAAACCTTCTTTCAATTTTATATATATATATATATATATAGATTTTAGAGTTTAGAAGTGATTATCCTCTCCCACTGAACAGTATTTAAGTTTATGCTTCATCGCGTCAGGGATTCACTCTTTTAGACTCGTTACATTAAGAATATATATATACAGTATATATACATATATATATATATATATATATATATGTATATATATATAAATATATACATATATATATAAAGCACAAAAAAATTGTTGCAATAATTTACGTTTGCACTTCAGAACCGACTTTGAAGGTATCGGCACACCAGGCATTTTTAGCTAACTTGCTTTTGCTACTTCGTCTGAGTAGAAACGACTTAGGTTTTGATCTATTGTTTTGAAATTCCCAAATGTCAAAATACTCCGTTATATAGTGAGTAGCCGAATGACGAAATAAGAAAAGTTAATCCTATACAAATATCAGACACATTGTTGAGATGTCCTTACGAAAGTGTAGAATTTTGTAACCAAAGTCGTTTCTACACAAGCGAAGTAGCAAATGCAAGTACGAGTAGCACCTAAGCCGACTAGGCATCTCGGCACATTGCTAGCGACGTGGTTCTGAAGTCGTTGACAGTGAAGATCGTCCCGGTCTCAAAGTATCAATTTTTCCTAAAGCTATAGGATTGATATGGAAGACTTTAATGACACAGAATGATTACAAGAGTGTGGAGTAGATCTTAATGAAAATGTTACAGTTTTCTGATAAGGATGATATTGGAGGATGTCTTTTTTTTCTTTATTTCCACTGCAGGCACACTAGTAAAATTTCTTCCTTGATCTGATTAGCTATCTGTTTGGCTATCATCATCCTTCGTTTTCTAAAATCATTAACTACTCACAAATCGATCACAGATGTTTGTGATGCTTGCTGCTCACATTCGTTTCACAGAGGAATTAGTCAGACACGGAGATTTGAATATCTGAATTACGAACCAAATATCAAATAGGGTTTACTAAACCGTCACGTTATCTGATGAAAATTAATTTCAGGGTTTTATTTTAGAAAGGTCAGGATTCCGCCCGTGTTGCTTTCAATATTCTTCAACATGCGGCGTCTGTTTTCTCCAAATTGCATTTCTTCGTATGTTGTGCAATATATGAAAATTTCACATCAAGTCTTGTGCTTTATCTCCAAAAACAAACGTCCATTTCTTCATTATGAATACTATTTCATCATTCACTTCGCTGCTCTCATTATAAGGTATTGGCTCTATGTTTCATGCAGTCAATCTCGTAAGGACTTTAGTAACATCCCTACGGACCAGAGTCACGTAGCCTTCTTTTACGGTTGGAAATTAGTCTCCACCAAAAAAAGAATGCAAATTACTTGTTATTTCTACTGTCTCTCCGTTTTGCTGCTCTCCTTAAATCTTTCCTTGGTCGCCTTTACGACTCGACTTCTTCGGTGCGATGCTGGTCCCAAGGATAGAAGAACTGGCTAAAGGGGCTATCACACTGGGCTATTTTTCCGCCAACCCCCAATTAATCGGCGGTACCGCCTAACTCCAGAACATTTTACGCTTTAAAATCAATCACAAGAAAATCGACTAAAAATATGAATCTGTTTTCCCTAAAAAAGTGTAGACTCAGAGGTGACTTGATACAGGCCTTTAGAAATTCTAAAGGGAATTGACAACATCAAAAGTGACAAAATTTTCACACTGAATAAGAATCAGACAAGAAACAGTGGTCTCAAACTGTCCGGAAATAGATTCAATTTGGAAGTGGGTAGAAACAACTTCGCCAACCGTGTAGTTAATGAATGGAATAAACTTCCTGCAGAGGCAGTGCAATGTAGTTCAGTTCGAAGTTTTAAGAATCATTTAGATAAATACCTAAGCAAGATGCTGTATTGATTATCATTTATTCTATATTATTTGTTTTTGTTTTGTTATCATTTGTCTGTTTGATTCTCATTTATTATTTTTACCTGTTTGGTTATCATTTAACTGTACCTATGCATTTATTTATGCATTTTAATTGTTATTTACATTATTATAGTTTTTATTTATTCATTTATTATTATTATGATTTTTTTTCATCCGACCTAGGTATGGACCAAAAGGTCTCCTGTCGGCATGCTCCACCTTTGTA
This sequence comes from Oratosquilla oratoria, assembly GCF_046742065.1. NCBI lineage: Eukaryota > Metazoa > Arthropoda > Malacostraca > Stomatopoda > Squillidae > Oratosquilla > Oratosquilla oratoria. The sequence goes on along the minus strand of NC_134810.1, from coordinate 14,910,446 downwards.
ATCCTTTGTAAATTAGGGCAAACTATTTTGTTATCTCAACAACTGATATAGTAGGTCATTTGATATGCTGCAGGAAAATCATTTTCTTACATCATATCAGATGCCTTCCCGAAGACTGCGGGTTGCAAATCTGGTGCAACAGTCAGAGGAAAAATATCCCAGTGTGATGATGTCTTAACCCATTAATCTCCGATGACAAGATGTCTTGTCATTTGGTCAAATAAAACAAAAAATTATAAAACACCAAAATGTTTGATCAAACACCAGAAAAATATGACGTCAGTAGTCCTCGCTTCGCTCGCGAGCGAAGCGTGGACTGACGTCATATTTTTCTGGTGTTTGATCAAACATTTTGGTGTTTTATAATTTTTTGTTTTATTTGACCAAATGACAAAAAACTTGTCATCGGAGTTTAATGGGTTAATTCAGCGTAAGTGATCTTAAGACCAAGCAGATGCAGTTATCAGAAGATGTACAGTGAAAGACAAAAGTACCTTCCCAGGTTTGTCAGAAGATGGATGAAACATGGCGAAACATTATGAGAATCCAGTCGGCGAGCAGACTCTCATAATGTTTCGCTAGATTTGAACTATCTTCGGACAAACCTGGGAAGATATTTTTGCCGTTTACTGTACATGTTCCATACCAATAGTCTGTATATACGAGTATAACTGCTTAAGAAAAGAGAACTACGCAGTTTCACTGGTTATTTCGTATTTCATCGCAACTGTCAACATCAAGAGAAACAAAAGAGAGATTGTGAAGGTTTCTATACTGAAATAGGTGGATAGACATGTAATTCAAATAAATATATAACACTGAAAACGATAAAAAAGAAAAGAAATGGAAAAAAGGTGGACAGTAGAAGAAAACGGCGAAAACACGAATGTAAACACAAGGAGGAATAAAAAAAAAAAAAAAAAAAGAGAGAGAGAGATGGGATAAGAGGAAAAGGGACAAGGAAGACTGAGAAAGACTCTATACAACCGAAGCATGAGACTCAAAAATCGACTTCGTTTGACAGATATCTGGGGAATCGAAGCGAGCTGACCCAACGACAAAGAAGCGCTTGCTGTCAAAAAACTCCTTGGGTTATTAATGGACGTTCCCTCTTCAAGTCGGCAGTGTTGACAGGTTTCTGCAACTGGTGATGATGGGTGTCGTTAATTCTTTATTTCCCTTCTCTTCCTCTTCCTTTCTCTTCTTACTATATCTTCCTACACACACACACACACACACACACACACACACACACACACACACACACACACACACACACACGCACACACACAGGCACACAGGCACACGCACGCACCCCCACCCCCCCATATATATATATATATATATATATATATATATATGCATATATATATATGTACAGTATATATATCAATCAATCAATCAATCAAATCAGCCATCCTGAGTCCACTGCTGAACAAAGGCCTCCTTCATAGCATTCCATGATTCACACGACCGTGCCATCCTCTGCCACGTCACTCCTGCAAACTTCTCGATCTCGTCTCTCCACCTTCTGTCTGGTCTCCCTCTTCCACGCTTCCTATCTCGCGGCGTCCATTCAGTAACACACTTGCTCCATCGCTCATCAGTCGTTCGCACTAACTTACCTGCCCAATTCCACTTCCTCTCTTTTACTGCTTCCACAATATCTTTCACTCTAGTCTGCTCTCTCACCCAACTTGCTCTCTTTCGGTCTCTCAGTGTTATTCCCATCATTGATCTCTCCATTCTCCTCTGTGCAGTCCTTAGCTTTGTTTCCATCGCCCTCGTCAGCTTCCAAGTCTCACATCCGTAGATTATTGCTGGTAGAATGCATTGGTTGTAAACTTTACGTTTCAAACATAAAGGTAGAGAGCCTCTCAGGATTTTATTATACTTACCAAACATTTTCCAATCAATTGTAATGCGTCTTTTATTTCATTATCATGATCTTTCGTCACCTTCACCATCTGACCTAAATAATTATACTCTTCAACTTCTTCAAGACTCTCATCATCAATTACAATCTCTTTACTTTGAACTTTCGTGTTGAACATTACTTTGGTTTTACTCTTATTTATTTATAAACCTACTTTGATACTTTCTTTGTTTAGATTGCTCAGCATATCTTGCAAGTCTTCTGCTCTTTCTGAAATAAGAATGATGTCATCTGCAAATCTTAGGTGGTTCAAATATTCGCCATTACTCTCCAAACCTTTCTTTTCCCGACTCAATCTTCTCAAAATATCCTCTAAACAAGCTGTAAATAGTTTGGGTGAAATTGTATCGCCTTGTCGTACTCCTTTCTCGATCTTGATCTTTTCTGTATCTTTATGTAGTCGAACTATAGCGGTACCTTTGGCATAAATCTTTTCTAAAACTTTTACGATCTGTTCGTTTGTACCCTGTTTGCGTAGCGATTTTAGTATTGCTATTTGTTCTACTGAATCAAAGGCCTCGTAATCTACAAAAGCTAAACACAAAGGTATATTATATTCTGTCGTTTTCTCGATTAGTTGGTTTATCGCCTGCAAATGGTCTAGAGTTGAATATCCGCTTCTAAAGCCTGCCTGTTCTCTCGGTTGGTTTCCATC
>NC_134810.1:14890355-14902855 GCF_046742065.1 Oratosquilla oratoria | reverse complement strand
TTATCAGCGATGTTCATTTCGTATTGTCGTTTTCTTTTTCTTATTGTCTTTAAATATATATATATATATATATATATATATGTATATATATATATATATATATATATATATTTATACGTATATGTATATGTATATATAAACATATATATATGTATGTATATATATATATTCATATATGTCAATATTGTATTGAAGTATAAAAAAAAATGGTACACTTAGAATCGCTAACCATGAGGTAGGTAAGTAGTAAATCTATGAATCAGTTCCTTCTTATGTATGAGGAAGGCCCTTCTTGAGTTCGTATTTTCGCACACGGAGAGGCTACTTAACTTATGATTAATGTTAATGGTACACTTAGAATCGCTACTCATGAGGTAGGTAAATGGTAACTCAATGAATCACTACTAACTATTAGGTCTGGGGATTCCTCCTCATGTGTGGGGAATGCTCTTCTTACGTTCTTATTTTCGCACACTGAGAGGTTTCCTTCTTGTTTGATCTTGTGTTTGTGGACACAGAACTTCCAGGCTGAGCGGATATGCTTAATGCGGTAGACGACGTCGCTAACCTGTTTAATCACCCTATAAGGACCCTGGTACAAAGGCTGGAGCTTCTTCGCCACCCCTAGCCTGGTTCTGGTGGTGACGTATACTGTCACCCAAGCCAATTTGCTTTATTCTTGCTCTTGGTCTCCTTGTGTGTGTCTACTGTCGCTGATTCGAGGAACTTTTGACAACGCTTGAAGCAGGTATTAGCTATCGCCATGGTTTCAGTTGCCACATTGTCGACCTTGTACCAAGGGATGCTTGGCTTTGTGTACTCAGTAATAAGTAGAACGGGTAAATAGTAAGAAAGGTTTTGCAAAATTGGGGTAGGGGAGGACCACCTTGGTGGACAAGTGGGATTTGAGGGATTCAAACACGTGCACCTGAGCGAATGTCCATGGGCCAAGCTCGCGATTCTTGCGTTTCCTAGCTAGGTCACCCTTCGTCATATCTACCAGAGGTCGTGAAATCTCGGCAAAATTTGGGATGAATTTCCTATAGTATCCCGATAATTCCAGGAAAGAAAACAGCTTCTGACGCGCTGGCTGTGGGAAAGCCTTGATGGCTTGAACCTTCTCTGATTGAGGCTTGATGCCGTCCTGGGATATTACATGTCCTTGATGGGCGATTTCTTTCTGGAAGAAAGACACTTCTCCAGACTCAAAGAGAGGCCTGCCTCCTGTAACCTCCGAAGGACATCCTCAAGGTTCTTGAAGTGGTCGTGCCAAGTGGTTTCCAGAACAATGGTATCGTCCATATATAGCATCGCGCTAATCCCTAACACCCCCGTCAGTACCTGATTCATCACCCGCTGAAAGCATGATGGGGCGTCTATCAACTCAAAGGGAAGAGATGTGAACTCATAGTGACCCTCGGGCGTCGAGAACACAGTTTTCTCGCAGCTGCTCTCCACCAGCGGGATCTGGAGATACCCTCATTTAGGATCCAATTGGAAAAGTATGACGCTGGCGCCGAGACTCCGTCACATCGAGTCGATATGGGGGAGTGGGAACCTATCATCTACCACGTTTTTGTCTAGTGCTCGAAAGTCGAGAAAGAGTCGAATCGTTTTGTCCTTTACGACTGGGACGACAGGATTATTATATGGGGATCGGGATGGGCGGATGATCTCTTTATGAAGCATGTCTCCAATCAGTTCCCGGATTTCCTCTCGTAATTTCTCAGGAATGGGGTAAGATTTGCGGTATACAGGCAGTCCAATTGTCTTAATCTCATGGAAAAAGTGAGGCATAACCGTTACTGGATCCCCCGGCAAGGCAAAAACATTGCCGTATTTGACCACATTGCGCATAGTCTATGGTGGCGTGTAGAACCGCTGGAATAGACGTTTCCTCCTTTCAAATGAGGGCCCACGCGAATTACCTGGGCATAGTTACCTTTAATATGTTGATGGTAACATAAACGCTATGTTCATCCATGTCGGGCCGGTAAACAGCGTGTAACACGACCATGTCAGCCAAGCGCAGTGCGTATAAGGTGAGCGTCTCTGAATCCTTCATCTCGGCAGCATCCAAACGGCTGCTGATACTATCAGTGGAAGCGGGTGAGCAAAAGAAGTTATTGAATGCTGCTTTAAAATTGTCCCAGTTGTTGGGATACTTACCCCGAGCTAACCCAGCTGACATCGCAGCATCATCCGCCGATTTTTATTGGATGACACCGATCTTGTCGGCGTCGCTCACCTTTGAGCTCCACCTTTCTTCCAAGAGACTGAGCCAAGTTTGAATATCGTAGCATGCTGGTTGTTCATTCGTTGGGTGTTGAGTTACTCCCGTGGAAATGAAGAACGGAATGTCCACTTTAGCCTGCAGCGCCTTGGCCTGATGACTCACGTGGCCAGTCTCTTGAGGTTTATTTCGTCTGTTAGTGGACATATTTCTTCCAAAAGAGAATTGCTCCTTTTGCATTCACCGAGTGGTACTGACAGTGCGGTTTGTTTCATGTAAATGTGTGCGCTGAGTTTAGAATGGGCACGTGTATAGAGTGTATCGCCTCTAACAACCGCCGCCGCCGCTATGGTAAAGTGGTTCCGAGGGTGAGGCTAAATACAAGCACAGGGGCTCCGTAACTCCTTTATTTGTGACTAATAGTTGTGGTGGAGCGAGTGGCTATTGTAACTAAGGGGAAAAACGGAATACCTTACTTGTGGAAAGGACGCGCTGCTCTCGTGGTATGCGACTTGTCCCTTCAGGGGTCATCGCCTATTTGAGTGGCATCTCCAGTCGAAACGACCCTTTGCTTGCAGGGCCGCCCAAAGTGCTTGGGTGCCCAGCCAATCATCTTCCAGAGCAGCAGCCACGTGACCCAGCCTGCGTAGCGTGGGGGCGGAGCCAACCTGGCTTGGGGCGCGTTTGGCTGTATACAAAGCCCGTGTGGTGTATACATGGCGAACAACTGACAATAAATACAAAATGTGTGAGGAGAGAGAGGGTATAAGGAGAGGTCAATTCCTGTTTATGGGGGCTCGAAATCGTGTGGGCTGGTCGGACTGGCGCTCTGTGGGGTGCTACGGGTGGTTTGATGTTCTGGCTTCTTCCATTCTGTTGCTGCATGAAGTGCTGTTGTTTTTTATGATTTAATATCCCCTATCGTATTATTTGTGCCTTTATATGTGGCTATGTATATGGATTCTACAATTTTCCTTTGTTTCTTACTGAGATTGTTGTGTAATATATCTGCTTCATCCCATTTTGGTAGGTGTCCTTTTTCTTCAATATGGTTCACGAATTCGCCGGTGTTGCGGTGGTGACGGAAACCGGCTCTGTGTCTTGTTGGTAAACTCCTGTGTGTTTCTCCAGTATAAACATTTTCACAACCTGAGCAAGGGATTTTATAAACTAAACTGTCGGTATTATTATTTCCCGCCTTTGTTTTAATGATGTCACCGGTTTTCTTTCCTGCGTCACACGAGATGATATGTGTTTCTTAGTTCTTTACTTAGTGTGCAGGCCAAATAAGATATGGGAACTACTACGTATATTTTGTTGTTTGTGTTTTCTTCCTTGTTGTTCTTCCACTCCCTTACAGCTTTGGCTCTCTTCAAGGTGGACGAGAGAAGACCATTGGGGAAGCCAAGTGTGAAATATAAGTTTATCAGATGAAGGATACATTTGCCAAAAGCTTAAATTTAAGATAAGGATAGTTTAAAAAAGAAAATTTTATCATTAAGAGAGTGGTCCAAATATACTATATATATATATATATATAAATACATATATATATATGTATATATATATGTATATATATATATATATATATATATATATATATATATATATATATATATATATATATATATATATTAGTATAAATGGGCAGTAAGTTTTCTTGTAGACATGTTCGATTGAAGACCAGAACTAATTCAATATTCACTATCTTCTTAGCTATTTTCTCAGTTTTCCGAATAATTAGTTTGTATCTTGAAGGGAGGTCAAACACAAGGCTTTCGAGATCCATGTTGTTATTATAACGAAAAACATTACAGAAAATTTAGAATACAAGCTTTCGGTTGAATCATACAACCATCTTCGGGTAAGTAAGAATAAATGTACAAAGCAGGAGTTTACATAAGAGTAAATGAAGGAACTTGGAGAGTTAGGTCGTAGCTAGGCGTCAGGTACTGGAAGGAGGCGAGGTTTTTGCTTCAGCGGGACGTAGCTGGACATCAGATCACTGTAGCCGGACGTTTGGTCTTTGTTGCCACGCAGCCTCGCTGTGTAGTTGTAAAGTACTGTGTCCGTCTGTATATTAATGATAGGGGTGTATTGTGTAATGTAGACTCTTTCCAAGATGTGTAGTTTCTTGTTGTTGTTACATTGTTTAAGTATTTTTGTATTGTTGACTAAATCTTGTCTGTTTGGAGTTTTGTTGTGTGTTTGTATCATGTGTTTGCGTATACTTCCTTCACGGGCGTGCATTGTGAGTCTCCTGCTCACAGAGGTAGTGGTAACACCAATATAAGAAGCATTGGGGAGAAGTTTGCAACCTTCTTCGGGGCAAGTGAATTGGTACACCACATTAGTCTGTTTGAGGAGAGAGTTGTTTTTAGTCATATTATTTCTCATTATAAGGTTAGAGACTTTTGTGTTTTTGTAGTATATGATGAGGGTCAATTTGTCGTGTGGGTTGGTGCATGTGACGTTACGTGCAAGGATGTCTTTGAGAACACGTTCGTCTGTTTTGTATGCTGGTGTCATTTGGTTTTTGTAATAAACTGTGTGTGTGGAATGTGTGTTGTTTTGTCCGTGTTGTGTTGTGTTGCGGGTGATGAAAAGTCTCGTCTCTTTGTCAATGAGAAAGTTGGGAAAACCGTTGTTAATGAGAATTTGTTTAACGCGCGTTATTTCGGAGTGAAAATTTTCCCTAAGAAGAAATCAATATACACAATAAAATTCCCTTCATTGTGGTGTGTGTGTGTGTAGATGAGTGTGAAAATGAGAAACTGAAGCCCCTTATTCCGTGAGAGCCCTCTTTTCCACTTCTTTGATTTTATCTAGTATTTTTTTCTGTAATTACTCGTATATTTTAGAAATACATGTAAAATTATAATTAAATTAAAAGTTTCAAGTAAATATTTATATCTGGTATGTTAATAATAAAATTCAAATGGGATAAAATTTGGAATAGATCGGAAATTGTATGATAACCTGAGCAAGTAGACAACTTAGTCACCCCTAAATTTTATTGTTTTCTTTGAATATTAACGTTCTCTGTCGCACATTCAGGTGTACCTATTTTTTTTTCTCGTAAACTATGTTCATTGAGTTAAAACTTAAATGTTTTGAATTCCAATATCAGGTGGCGCCATATTTTTCTGTCAATATTTGGACGTGTTTTTCTACACTTTCCATGCGCTGTAACTGTTATCATAATAATAACATAATTATTATAATAATAACAAAATAATAACATAATTAATAATAACTGTTATTATAATAATTATATTGATATTATAACTGTTATTATAATAATTATATTATTATTATTATTATAATAATAACATAATTATTATAATAACATAATTAATAATAATTATTAATTTTCTTTTGGCAGGATGTTCTGCTAGGTGAGCTTAGGTCAGCTTTACTTAGGTTAGGTTAATCTAACTAGTTTAATTAGCTTGTGTTCATTTGTTAGTTTAATATGATTTAGTTTAGATTACTTCAGTTTAGTTTAAGTTAGTTTAAGGTAATTCACTAATTCCAGAGTCGGGGAAGAGATGCCAACTTGGGGAGGGGAACGGTTGTGAAATAAATCTATACTTATCCGAAATACAGCTAAATTACACATTAAATATTCTTAAGATTAGGTAGTGACAATCCTTTTCTGAAATTCAGAAGACAGAGAAGATACAGTTCTTTGCTCTGGTCCTGAACAGGCAACCTCAGCAACTGACGACTGATTGCAAACACTCGTTGGGTATTTCGGTGCACAGGGTCGAGAGGTTTCTGGCGTATTGTCGCAAATTATTTATTCACCATCTTTCTTTAACTCGCCACCATCTTTTTGCAACCTGTCATGCCAGCTATTGAAGGTGTTGGTTGCTTGTACAGGTGGCACACTTGTCAAAAAAGGCGCCAATGAAGAAGGCAAACTTCTGCCATTCAGAGTAATTTTTTTTGTGTCGCCTGATTTAGCTGTATCTTGGACAAGAGCAGAATTCATTCCAAATGGGTCCTCTACCGAGTTAGGATAGCTTTCCAGACCTAATCGAACCTGACCTAACCCTAACCTGAACCTAACATAACCTAATACAACCTAATCTAGCTTAACTTCACCAAACCCTATTTCAACCCAGCCCAAACCAGCAAAGTCCAACTTAACCCATGACATATTGTAAAAAATAATCATAGCACGTAAAACGTATGCAAAACACATGGAGTTAGAAATATGTCCTTATCTAAAATATAAGAAAAGGTCTAAATCGATGAAGAGTCTGAAGAATTCAATGTCTGCATAATCAGTAGGTGTGATAGAGAACGATAATAGTATTCAAAGAAAACGAAACAATTGAGGGGTGACTATTTGCTCAGGGCAACATCAACTACGATTTACCAAACAACTGTATAGGTTGAGTTGCATACCTTAACCACATTTAGCATAACTTTGCAGTTCTCCTCAGGCAAAGTAATTGTGGATATAAGTAATACCAATTCATAAATGATTAGATTATAATTTCACAATACTTGATACTGTTTTGACAATAACGAAAGGCGAAAAAGTCAAAATTGCAACCTGCATTGCATAGTTGAACATTATGAGAAATATCCGTTTTTTACAAGACTTACAAAAAAAAAAATAAATAAAAAAAATGAGAGGGTGGGGGTCTACCTGGGAAATAGCGCGGCGGTCTCACAAAACAAAAAATACTTTCAAAGTTTTTAATGTTCATTCACTCACAAACTCATCTATCCACCCTCTCTCTTAGACACACACACACACACACACACACACACACACACACACACACACACACACACACACACACACACACACACACACACACACACACACACACGCACGACACATAGATTGCATAAGGCCTTTGCCCAATTCCTCATGTTGTCCAACCAATGAAGCTTTATTAGAACTATCTGCGAGTGTTTTTTTTTTCCCCTGGATCTTTATTGTTTATCAGTTGGGCGAAGTTCACGCTATTTGTACAGTCAGCATGATTGACCCAGCCTATTCATCATATTTGTTATTTCAATTCCCACTCTACTCTAAAGGAGAATACATATTGTTCTTTATTTATAGTTCTTTCAATTGGTATATGTGGAAAAAATCTACGTTTCCAATACCTACAGGCACTGAATACTGATTTAGAGATGTCTTATGTCTTTGGTATCAAGGGCCTTTGGAGATATACCGGTTTTGCCGTAAGACTCAATGAAGGCCTGTTATTAGCTTAATATGCGAACGTCAGCCCCGGTTCGACAGACACGTGTTTAAAGTGATGTGTGAACGTGTGAACGGGGTATTTGGTTGTCGAAGACGTTGGTTAACCCCCAAATACCCCCGTTCACACGTTCACACATAACTTTAAACACGTGTCTGTCGAACCGCGTTCGACGAACGTTAGACCGTCTAAACGCCCTCTAAGACACAGACCTCGGTGGATTGGTGGAGGGGAGTAATTCGACCGATCCTGTCGAGAGTTGTTTGGAATGGGAAGGGTAGCTACATGGAAGCTTGATCGGAGAAACTGTGTGGATTGGCATCGGCGTGTGAGTGAAACATAACATAAGAATTGAGGAGACCGCAAGAGACCATAAGGCCTACACTGAGCAGTTCCATTTCCCTTACCTCCTTTCATCCCTATCCATAAAGTTATCCAATCATTTCTTTAAAAAATCAATCTCACTACATTGTTACTTAGTCTATTCCATTCGTTAACCAATCTGTTGGTAAACCACGTCTTTGAGAATCAACACCGTGTGAGATCGAAACCTTTATTGGTACGACGTTTCGCTTGTTACGTCGTACCAATAAAGGTTTCGATCTCACACGGTGTTGATTCTCACAGTCTTGTCGGCTTTTGCCATTGTGTTTCAAACCACGTCATCCCTATTTTCTTTATAAACCTAAATTTGTCCAATTTAAATCCATTACTACGAGTTCTGCCCTGTTGTCTTGATATACCCCACCCCCACTTACGAGTATATTCCTGATCAAATTTCAGAGCTGGATTCTGGTAAATAACACATTAATATTGTTATTGACTGTAATTTGTCATTTATATTCTCATCCTTGAGCAGTGCTGTAGGACACAGAGATATACTAATAGTTGCATTTAGCGCATTTGGCAGCAAGATTAGAGAAAAGGAAGAAAAGAAAGAAATATATATGCCTACATATACAGTGCATACACATTACATATATCATACATATACAGTAGTATGTAGTAATGAGGTTATTGGTTAAATACAAGTTGTGCTTTAGGTTCTAGTTATAACAGGTACTCTTTCCCTAGTTGCTTATATTCTACTTTTATCAATTCATTTTTTTCTACCTTATTATGTTTCATTTTATTTTGCTTTATTTTATTTTTATTTTTCCATTTTGTTTTATTTTATTCTATTTTATTTCAGTTCATCTTATTAATTTGTACTTTATCTTGTTTAAGTTTGTTTTATTTGACTTTATCTAATTCTTTCTAATTTTACTTTATTTCATTTTATTCTATTTTATCTTATTTTTGTTTTATTTGTTTGGCAGTATTTTATTTCATCTTAGCCTTTTACTACCTAACGTGTAATGCCAAGTGCCAGCTTGGACCTCCTGAGGTAAGCCTTCCTGTCATCCAAGCCATTGACGCCACCATTGATTCTGCGTGTCACAGCCTCCACGTCGTCTTTGTCAGCCAGCTGGTTGAGGTTGGCCCTTTTCCAGAACCAGCCCGCCGATTCAGCGCACAACCGAGGGTCGGTGGCTAACCTGTCGGGGTCGGAGAGGACCTGAGATCCAGACGCTGAGGCGAATTCCCGGTATACGTCCTTCCCCGTCAGTTGAATCATCCCACGACCCCTGTACTTCCATCCATCGCCACTCTCTTCACTGCCGTTGCCAAGGCGGTTGGAGTAGACGCGGTTGGCAATCTTCTCCGGTTTTCTTGCAAAGCTCTCCATCTCAGCATTGGTCTTAAAGTGCTTGGGGAAGATCTTCCTGAGTCCAGCCGCGCTGTAGTTGAGGCTCTCGACCAAGTAGTTGAAGCTCCCGCACTCGTGACCTACCTGGGCGAGAAAGTGGGCCTGCTGGAGAGGCGTTGTTATGTTGAACTTGCGCATAGTGGAGTTGATGAAGGGCAGGAACTTTTGGATGTTGGGTGCCTTGGCGTCCACCATTATGGACCTCAACTGGGTATGTGTGATGTTATAGGAATTCGACATATCGGACACTCAAGAAGAAGGTTTCAAAGACCTCAGTTTTCCTTTCTCTCTTTGAGTCTGAAAGAAAAAGTGAACATAGGTAAACATAAACATTATCATTAGAAATGTGTATTGTCGAGTTAATGTACACTAATTCGTGACTAAACCATTTTCTGTCTAACCCGTCAACAGCGGGGAGTTCCTTGGATGAATAGAATCGACTGGTGGCAGCCAGGATAAATATCTAAAAACAATTTCCCATCGCCTGGGAGCTAAGAGTTAAATTCTGTTTCATACTTTTGTTTAATGACATTCAATGATCAATTATATGCACACACACACACACACACACACACACACACACACACACACACACACACACACACACACACACACACACACACACACACACACACACACACACACACACACACACACAGACACACACACACACATTATATATATATATATATATATATATATATATATATATATGTATGTATGTATGTATTGTACATATATATAAGACTAGTCTCCCACTATCGGAAAATAAGATTAGAAATTAATACATCTGTATATTTCGACCACTTTCTGTGGCCCTCTTCAGTAGATAATTACATAAGGTGGGGTAGTATAATACATATACAGAGAGGTGGTATACAATGAGGAAAGGGGATAGAAGGCTCAAGTAACATAACCAGAGTGGAGTGACCGATAGCTGTTTGGTTCCGGTCCTGTGACAGTTGATAATTTATTGACTGCTAAAGATGTGATGCAATGTTTTATATAAGAGGATTCTACAATTTTCTTCCGGAAACTACAATGAGACTTAAAAAGGATGGCTGAATTGTCCCAATCAATTCGATGGCCCATATGGTAGGTGTGAAGAAACGCTGCCGAATTTCCTCGGGAATATTTCACTTAATTTTTGTGTTCTTTAAATCTTGTGTTGAGGTCACGTCCTATTTGATTCCAGTATACATCTTCACAGTCTTGATATGGTATTTCATAACTACTGGATTTTTATTCACCTTGGTTCTTTTGTGGACATTTACTACCTTCTTAAACAAACTATCGGGACAATTAAAAGTGAATTTAACTTGATCTTTGGGTAGTACTTTAGAGGCGGTGTTGATAAATTCATTGTATGGTAAAGTGATACAAATGTTATCCCATATGTACTTATTTGTGGGATTAGGATTTCTTTATAAAAACTGATTTTAGCCTTACTGAGTGCTTTCAATAAAAAACAAAACGGATACCCTAATTCTGAGAGTTGTAGGTATACTAAATCTAACTCTGTATCTAGATGTTGTGGGTTGCAAATCCTAAAAGCTCTTAGAAAGAGTCATGAAGCAACACTGTATTTAATTTTATCCGGATGGTAACTGAAGAAATTTAAATAGCTGCTAGTGTGTGTGGGTTTTTTGGTATACTGTGAAGGACAATTGATCCGGAAACCTAGTGACAAGTATGTCCAAGAATTGTATTTTCCTGTCTATTTCCCATTCAACTTTAGCTAATTTGTATATGAAATATTTCGAAAGTTTCTTATTACCTGAATATATATATATATATGTGTGTATATATATATATATATATATATATATATATATATGTGTATGTGTGTGTGTGTGTGTGCGTGTGTGTATACATACGTATATATAAATATATATATGCACGGAAAATGCTGGAGTCCGGGAATCATAATGGTGGAAACGTAGAAAACACGAGACTCAGAAGTAGGTAATTTATTCCCGACGTGTATATATATATATATATATATATATATATATATATATATATATATATGTATATATATTTATATATATAAATATATATGTGTGTGTGTATATATATGTATATATAAATATATGTATACATATAAATACATATAAATACATATATAAATATATATATAAATATATATATATAATATATATATATATGTATATATATATATATATATATACTATAATAAAGCAGCTTCTGTCTGTCTGTCTGTTTGTTTGTTCACGAACTCCTCCTAGGGTTTTGGAGATAGACCCACATAACAATATATATTCTGATACCCTATCACTACAGGTACTTGGATAAATACATTTAATTTCCATTTTTTCTATTTTAGCTAGGGTGAAGGGTTAAAGGCGTTTGGTGTGGTAATACGCCACTACTGTAGTTCCCCCTTAAACAATTGGCATTTTGGTGAGAAAAATTATTATGATTGAACAAACCATTGTATGTATTCATAATTATTATTTATATTTGTAAAATTAATGTTGCCACAAACTATGATAGTCATTGTAAGATGAAAGCATGTAAATGTAAAATGATTGTATAATTTTACCAAATGTTTAAATGTTGGTTATTTCTATTTACTTTGTCGCGGGCGGTAATATATTTTAGTTTACATATAATATAAAGTTCGTTCAATTCTTCTATTACGGCCGAATATATTCTATTTCCAAAGGGCGTCTCCCTCCCCAAAATGAATCATATTCTTACTTTTTTAACATTTCATTTGTGTTAACTTTTCCATTGAGTTATATTGATACGTGTAACTTTTCTCCACAAATTCTATCAAAATTAAAATGATCATTTGCCCGCAGCAACGCGCGGGGAATTTGGCTGGTATATATATGTATATATATATATATATATATATATATATATATATATATATATATATATATATATAATGTATAAACATTCGTGTATTTATGCTTATACAGGTAAATATGTATTTTTATGTACATGCTTGAATGCATGTATGTATGTATGCACATTATGTTTGCAAAAGCCCTCAGTCACTGTCTTCATACGAAGCTCAGTACATTGGCATCATTATCAGAAAACTCTCAAGGTCATTGCCAACTGGGTCCCTTAGCGCAACGTATTTGGCAATAAGATAAAACACATTTCTAATATGAGACTTTCTTTGCAATTCTAAATGCGTGCCTGCCCACACAGACCAAAATTCACACGCTCAAGTACTCGGGTATTGACTCGCTGGAACTGTCTCAGTTAAGTACTTACCGTAAAACTGGTGATTATTGTTGAAGTTGTT
>NC_134810.1:14882855-14885355 GCF_046742065.1 Oratosquilla oratoria | reverse complement strand
ATACGCGCGCGCGCGCATACACACACACACACACACACACACACACACACACACACACACACACACACACGCGCGCGCGCGCGCGCACACACACACATGTAAGTATGCATGTATATCTGTATACATGCATTTCTTTATGTATGTATGAATGTATATGCATATACGTATGTATATATGCATGCATGCTTGTAATATGTATGCAACATCTATGTATGTATCTGTTTGTCTGACTGCGTATATATATGTATATAATGTATGTATGTAATATATTTGTATATGTTTACATTTCTATGCATGTATGTATGTATATATGTACGTACATATTCATATACATGTATGCATATATTTGATATATGCATGTGTGTATACATGTATGCATAATATATTCATTTACATATGTATGCATGTTATTCATTTATTGATTTTTCTTTCAAATGATTCTTTTGGTATTAGGACTACTAATGAAATGAGGTATATAATGTTTTTTTTTTTATTTGTTTCCAGTGTTTAGTAAAGAAAATTTTGAAGTCAGAGTCTGTATTTAGATTCCTTATTTCAGTTCGTGAAATGTGGTCTCTGATTTGTTCACATATTCTGATAAACGATGGAGACTTGTTATAATTGAATTCTTTTAGAAATTTTATTCTCGTTGGTATAAGTGTGCTTCTTGTTTCGTTCATATATTTTCATAAATGGATTTTTTATTATCGTTCTTGTTCTTTCGATTATGATTGAAATTAAGTTCGTGATAGATGGGGTTAGTGTCTTTGTCATTTAAGTTTCTCCGTGCAGTTCTCTCGTGTTGTCGTTCCTCCTCTTTATCGATGTAGAAACTCGACGGAGGCATTGATATTCCTCCTTGTGCAACTTTTCTTTGCATCTTGTTCAACATTAGATATACCGGCGTCCAAAGTCTGATATAACGTTAGAGTTTCTTGCAAAGTTGTCAGAAGTTTGATGCAACACCACATAAAGTTTGTCTCTTAGCTGCCCACGTTTTAGTAATGATGAGGCCCGTGCTTAGAAAAAAAAAAAAAAAAAAAAAAAAAAAATCACTGATTTCCAGAATACGACAAAATTTGGCAATATATTTACTTAGTTCACTTACAAAAAAAAAGTGCCATAATATCTCTTAAGAAATATTACAGTCTTCCTTTAAGTAAGTCATTAAGTTATGTTTAATTTCTCAAGCTTGTTCCATACTTTTATAGATCTTGTGCTGGATATGATCAGATAACATATTAACTATGGTGACAGAACACGACTAAACTAGATCTAATACGTCGTGAAATCCAACTCTGACAATAATATAAGCATATCTAGTTCAAAACATCACTGTCCACATCTAGTTTTCGTTGATTTTTTAAAACACAATTTTGTTATGAACTTCCTGAAAAGCCTCAACAGTATATTTATAAGTGGAGGAAAAAAAAAAAAAAAAAAAAAATTCTTCCATTTAAGATTTATACACTAGCCAACACTCGGAATTCAACAGGCCTATTATATGGTGTACTAGGTATAGTTTCGTCCAATTATTTCCAAAACTAAAATAATTGTCGTATACCACGTCAAGTTTCCCTAATGACAACGGTGTCTGAATGTCGGTCGTGATGTAATTGTATATAACAGGTCAACACTTATGTTATGTAATCTCCATTATTAATGACCTTTATTTCAAATGCAGCTTTGTTAGCATATTACGGTTGGAATGTCGAGTCTGTGCAAGATTAATTCTGATTCATTTTGTTATGTCCATGGCTCACTCACTCTCAAGTTTCAGCAACGCACCATCACTAAAGAAACCAAAAATGCTTTCCGATTGTACAACAGTTGTCTTCTTTCTTCATACCTGGGAACGCTGAATTTCTTCAATATCAGATAAGAATCATACCGATGTAATCTTTTATGTTTGTGAATAAATACACTATGGGATGAAAATACTCGTAGTAAATGCCCCCATAAAAGATTATGATACACTACAATGGACTATAAATTCGAAATTTAAGTGTATGTGATTCACCATGGTCTTGAACCACGTGTTGGACTCGTGATCGACAGTTTTTACCCTCCCGGAAGAGAGCTCAGAGCTCATATATGGCCGATCTATGGATAATGCTATGATCTTACACGCACACACACACCCAACTCCCCGCCCACGAGAGTTGGAGTAACAACCCGCTGCGCAGCGATACTGAAATTATTTCATCCCTGGGCGGGATTCGAACCCGGACCGACGTAGTGATAGCCGAGAACTCTACCTATTGCGACACGAGTCGTGTGTGTGTGTGTGTGTGTGTGTGTGTGTGTGTGTGTGTGTGTGTCTGTGTGTGTGTGTGTACGTGCGTGTGCGTGCGTGTGTGTGTGTGTATGTGTGTGCGTGCGTGTGTTCGTATTTGCGTGCGTGCGTGTGTGCGTATGTGTGTGTGTGTGTGTGTGTTCTTATTTGCGTACGTGCGTGCGTATGTGTGTGTGTGTGTGTGTGTGCGTGTGTGCGTCCGTG
>NC_134810.1:14873393-14877355 GCF_046742065.1 Oratosquilla oratoria | reverse complement strand
TTACGGACTGTCCCTTCATTCCGCTGCTCTCCTTAAAGCTCTCCACCACCACCTCGACGACTCTACCTCTTTGGTGCGATATTGTCCCCAAGTACAGATACTCTGGCTATCGCAGACAAAAGAATCTTCCTCCTCCTCATCATCATCATCATCTTCCTTCTCCCTCTCTTCCTTCCCACCCTCCTCTCCGCCTTCCCCTTTTCCCTCTCCTCCTGCTTCTTCCTCTCCTTCCGCTCTTTCTTCTCCTTCATTTAATCCTTCGTCTCCTCCTCCTCTTTCCTCTCTTCCTTACTTTCTTCCCCTCTCCTCACTTCCCTCTTCCCTCTCTTCCTTACCCTCCTTCCTCTCCTCCTTACCCTCTTTCCTCTCCTCTTTCCTCTCCTCCCCCTTTTTCCTCTACTCCTCTTCCCTCTACTCCTCTTCTTCCTTCTCCCCATCATCCTACTCCCTACCTTCCTCCTCCCACTTCTTCCATTAGAACAATGACACCTTTTGAGCGGTGAATATCTTTTCCAGTCATTGGAATATGGGTACGAGTTTATCGTCCGAGCAGAATTTGTTTCTGTTTAAATTGTGTTCTTCCTTTGTAGGTCCCAAATGACGGGCATTTGGGTGCCGTGGTTCTGCGAAGAGGAGGACGTCAGAGAGAATCGTCTCCCTGTCCTTCTTTAAAACACATCAACATCCTCAACTTATTCTGGAGGTGTAACATCTCACACACACAAAAAAGAGAAGAGAAGAGGAAAAAGAGGAAGGAAGAAGACGAGGAAGAGGAAAAAGCAAAAGGAGAACAAGAGGAAGAAGAGGAAGAGGAGGAAGAAAAAGAGGCGGAAGGAGGATGAATGAAAAGAAGAGAAGAGGAAGGAGGAAAAAAAAGACGAGGAAGACGAAGGCGAGGACGAAGACGAGGAAGATGAAGGCGAGGGAGACGAAGGCGAGGGAGACGAAGACGAGGAAGACGGTGATGAAGACGATGACGAAGACGAGGTAGACAAACTCGAGGTAGACAAAGACGAGGAAGACGAAAACGAGGAAGACAAAGACGAGGAAGACGAAGACGAGGAAGACGAAGACGACGAAGACGGGGAAGACGAAGACGACGAAGAAGACGAAGACGACGAAGACGAGGGAGAAGACGACGAAGACGAGGAAGAAGACGACGAAGACGAGGAAGAAGACGAAGACGAGGAAGAAGACGACGAAGACGATGACGAGGAAGAACAAGAAAACAACTAAGACAAAGACAACGAAGAAGATGAAGACGACGACGGAGAATAAAACGAAGACGAAGAAGAACAAGACGAAGAACAAGAAAAGACGAAAAAGAAGACGAAAAAGACAAAGAACAAAAACGACGGAGACAAAAAAGACGACAAAGGAGAAGAAAAAGAGGAAGATGACAAAAAAAGTGGACGCCGACGAAGAAGACACCTACGAAGAAAAAGACGCCGAAGAAGACGCCAAAGAAGATATCGAAAAAGAAAAAGACGAAGACGGAGACAAAAAAGACGACAAAGACGAAGACGACGACGGAGACAAAAGAGACGACAAAGACAAAGACGAGGACAAAGACAAAGACGAAGACGACGACAAAGACGAAGACGAAGGCAAAGACGAAGACGACGGCAAAGACGAAGACGACGACAAAGACGATGACGACGACAAAGACGAAGACGACGACAAAGACGAAGACAACAAAGACGAAGACAAAGCCAAAGACGACGACAAAGACGAAGACGGCGACGAAAACGACGAAGATGACGAAGACGACGAAGACACAGACGGACAAATAAAAAAGAAGAAAACGAAGATGAAAAGACGAAGACGGAGAAGACACCTACGAAGAAAAAGACGCCGAAGAAGACGCCCAGACGAAAAAGACGACGAAAAAAAAAAGAAGACGAAGACGGACGAGGAAAAGAACGACAAAGACGAAGACGACGACGGAGACAAAAAGACGACACAAAGACAAAGACGAGGAAAAGACGAAGAGGCAGACGACGAAGAGGCAGAAGACGAAGGCAAAGACGAAGACGACGGCAAAGACGAAGACGACGACAACAAAGACGAAGAAGACGACAAGAAAGACGAAGAAGACGACAAAGACGAAGACGACGACAAAGACGAAGACAACAAAGACGAAGACAAAGCCAAAGACGACGACAAAGACGAAGACGGCGACGAAAACGACGAAGATGACGAAGACGACGAAGACACAGACGGACAAATAAAAAAGAAGAAAACGAAGATGAAAAGACGAAGACGGAGAAGACGAATACAAAGACCAAGAAGACGAAGACGAAAAAGACGACGAGGAAAAAAAAGATGACGAAAAGGACGAGGAAAAGAACGAAAGACGAAGACGAAAAAGACGAAAAGGAAGACGAAAAAGACGAAGAGGCAGAAGACGAAGAGGCAGAAGACGAAGAGGCAGGAGACGAAGAGGCAGAAGACGAAGAGGCAGGAGACGAAGAGGCAGAAGACGAAGAGGCAGGAGACGAAGAGGCAGGAGACGAAGAGGCAGGAGACGAAGAGGCAGGAGGCGAAAAGGCAGGAGGCGAAGACGACGAAGATGAAGACGAAAAAGAAACCGAAGAAGACCAAGATGAAGACAATGACGACGAAGACGAAAAAGACGAAGACGAAGAAGACGAAAGCGAAGAAGACTAAGATGATGAAGACTAAGACAAAGAAGACGAAGACGAAGAAGACGAAATAGACGAAGGAAAAAAACGAAGCCGAAGATAAGACGAAAAAGACGAAGACGAAGAAAAAAAATGAAGACGAAGAAGAGGAATAAGAGGAAGATGACAACGAAAAAGACGGCGGAAAAGACGAAAAAGACGGCGGAAAAGACGAAAAAGACGACGAAAAAGACCACGATGAAAAAGACGAAGAAGATTAAGACGAAGACGAAGAATAAGACGAAGACGAAGAATAAGAATAAGACGAAGACAAGGACGAAGAAGAAAACTATGATGATGAAAGACGATGAAGACGACGAAGAAGACCAAGAAGAAGAATACGACGAAGATGACGACAATGAAGACGAAGAACAAGGCGACAAAAAAGACGACCAAGAAGACGAAGACTAATAAGAAAACGAAGACGAAGAAGACGACGACGAAGAATATGACGAAGACGACGACGAAGAATATGACGAAGACGACGATAAAGAATATGACGAAGACAATGACGAAGAATATGACGACCAAGACGACGACGAAGAATATGACGAAGACGACGACGAACAATAAGAAGACAACGAAGAAGACGAAGACGACGACGACGATGAAGAATACGAAGAAAAAGAAATTTAGGCGATTTTTTATCATTCCATGCAATGCTGAGAGGCAAATATACAAACGTAACGTCGAATGTTTCTATCAGTGGTGTAGTTTCTTCATGTTAAATTTCTTTCAAAAGCCATGCTCCTGATCCTAAACTCAAGTACAGATTATCTTATCTACTGGGAATTTCTAGAATAAAGTAAGACTTAAATATTTGCAACGGAAGGCTCCGAAATCTAAAACTCTCAAATACCAGCCACTTTTTCGTACGTTTTCATTTTTTTTTTTTTTTTTTTTTTTTTTTTTTGAGCCATTCACTGGATAGAACACTACCGGTTCAGTATTAAAACATTCTTCAGATCCGTTTGAACTAATGGGCAAATAAATAAGATGAATAAAGACATTATATATTAAGCAGGGGAAGTTGCTTAACGAAATTCAAGAGAGAAGACTTCTGAGTGACTGTATTTCATTGTTATGACTCCGCTTTCGACCTTTTAAGACTCTTCCCGTCCTATGTTCCTCTTTAATTCCACTTTACTATGGTGATGCTGTTTAAGATGTCCCGCGCACGCACGCATATACACACACGCATATATACACACGCATGCACACACGCATATACACACGCATGCACACACACGCATATACACACGCATGCACACACACACG
>NC_134810.1:14860893-14865893 GCF_046742065.1 Oratosquilla oratoria | reverse complement strand
TCATCACTCATCACCATCATGATGACTATCATCACTCATCACCATCATGATGACTATCATCACTCATCACCATCATGATGACTATCATCACTCATCACCATCATGATGACTATCATCACTCATCACCATCATGATGACTATCATCACTCATCATCATCATGATGACTATCATCACTCATCACCATCATGATGACTATCATCACTCATCACCATCATGATGACTATCATCACTCATCACCATCATGATGACTATCATTACTCATCACCATCATGATGACTATCATCACTCATCACCATCATGATGACTATCATCACTCATCACCATCATGATGACTATCATCACTCATCACCATCATGATGACTATCACACAATCACTATCAATGAATGACTATCATCACTCATCACCATCATGATGACTATCATCACTCATCATCATCATGATGACTATCATCACTCATCACCATCATGATGACTATCATCACTCATCACCATCATGATGACTATCATCACTCATCACCATCATGATGACTATCACTCATCACCATCGTGATGACTATCATGACTATCATCAATCATCACTATTATCATAATCATCACTATCATCATAATCATCACTATCATCATAATCATCACATCATAATCATCACTATCATTATAATCATCACTATCATCATAATCATCACTATCATCATAATCATCACTATCATCATAATAATCACTATCATAATCATCACTATCATCATAATCATCACTATCATCATAATCATCACATCATAATCATCACTATCATTATAATCATCACTATCATCATAATCATCACTATCATCATAATCATCACTATCATCATAATCATCACTGTCATCATCACTGTCATCATCATCACTATCATCAAAATCATCACTGTCATCATCATAATCATCACTGTCATCATCATCATCACTGTCATCATCATCATCACTGTCATCATCATCACTGTCATCATCATCATCACTGTCATCATCATCATCATCACTGTCATCATCATAATCAATCATAATCATCACTGTCATCATAATCATCACTGTCATCATCATCGTCACTGTCATCATCGTCACTGTCATCATCATCGTCACTGTCATCATCATCATCACTGTCATCATCATCATCACTGTCATCATCATCGCTGTCATCATCATCATCACTGTCATCATCATCACTGTCATCATCATCACTGTCATCATCATCACTTTCATCATCATCACTGTCATCACCATCATCACTGTCATCATCATCATCACTGTCATCATCATCACTGTCATCATCATCAGTCATCATCATCACTGTCATCATCATCATCACTGTCATCATCATCACTGTCCTCATCATCACTGTCATCATCATCATCACTGTCATCATCACTGTCCTCATCATCACTGTCCTCATCATCATCACTGTCATCATCATCATCACTGTCATCATGACCACTGTCATCATCATCACTGTCATCATCATTGTCATCATCATCATCATCATCATCACAACTATCGCCATCACTATCACCATCATTGTAATAGCATTATCACTAACATACTGATAAATACTCGTATATTTACTTTATCAACTTCCCGCCCGCAGTGCTACAATTAATAGCTTGTCAAACTTCGGGTACAGTCCTCCTCAAAATAGTCGACACAGAAACTCTGATGAGGTACCAATCACACAAGAGATTAGTAACTGTTCCCCGTCTGGTTTTTGGTGGCAGAGATAGTCTCTCTCCAATTCGTGTCTCTTCCTCGTTCCTGGACAAACTTTGTCTGGAAGGTAATCAAAATCCTCCACACTCATCCGAGGAAAGTTCTTAATGAAGTGATTGATCATCGGCGAGTAGCCTTTCGAAGTAATCATTCTGAGTAATGACACCGCCGATAAGTATTTTTTTTCATAAGTTTTTTTTTTTATAAATTAATACGCTGATAACGAATTAATGAACTAAGTAGCGGTATCCAGGGTAGGAAGAGTTCTGGATGTTCATGTTCGTAGGGAAAGGTAAGTTGAGAGTGGAGGATAAGTGGAGAAAGAGGAAAAAGTCGGAAGGTCCTTAAAGCAAAAATTTTAAATGAGAAGAAAGAAGCGGGAGTGCAAGGAGAAGCTGAGAGAAGTGTGGGAAGTGGTGAAGGATAGAGTAGAGGTAGGAGTAGAAGAAGAATGGGGGAGTTTCAAGGAGGAAGTGACAAGGCGCGCAAAGATATGTGAAACAAGGAGGATGGGAGGGAATAGAAGGAAGGATAATGAATGGTGGGATGATGAAACAAAGGTGGTAGTAGAGAACAAACAAGCATTCAGGGACTAGTTGCAAAGTAGAATGAGAGGAAAACATGACAGATAAAGAAAAAAGAAGAGAAGCAAAACAAAATATAAAAGAGGCAAAAATGGAGAGCAGAGGTAAAATAGGGGAGGAATATGACAAAAATTGAAAGTAATAAAACTACATTTTGGATGGAAATTAAAAGAGGGAGAGGAGAGTCAAATAGAGAAGAAACTTTACAAGGCGTAGCTGGACAGATCTTAACGGAAGAGGAAGGGGTAAAGGGAAGATGGAGTATTTTAGAGAGCTGTTGAATGTGGAGGAGGATAGGGAGGCATTGGTGGTAGCAGTGGGAGGAGCTAAGAAAAGGAAGGAAGGAAGGTGATGGGAGAGGAAAATGGAAAAATAAGAAAAAATGAGGTGCAAGTAGCTTTGAAAATTATGATAGTAGGTAAGGTACCTGGGTTAGATGGGCGTCATGCGGTGTGTGTGAAGGGAGGTACAGTAATAGTGGAATTGCTAGTGAGGTTGTTTAATGTGTGTCTAAGGGAGGGTAGAGGGCCGGAGGACTGAAGGAGTGCCGGTATAGTTCCACTTTAAAAGGGAAAATGTGACAAATGCGAGTATTGCAGTTTCAGAGCGATCGGTTTGTTGAGTGTAGTTGGGAAAGCTTATGGGAGGGTTTTCATTGAAAGGATTAGGAGAGGAACAGAGGGAATATTTGGTGAGGAACAGAAGAGATTTAGAAAAGGTAGATATGTGAATCAGATTTTTGTGGTCAGACATATGTGAAAGCTTTAGCAAAAGTTAAAGATGTTTTTTGGGGGCTTATGGATTTGGAAAAGGCTTATGACAGGGTACAGGAAGGCACTGTGGGAGGTTATGCAGATATATAGGACTGGAGGAAAGTTGTTAAGCGTAGTCAAAAGTTTTTACGAGTGTAGCAGAGCCTGTGTTAGAATTAGAAGCGAAGAGACTGGTTCCAGGCAAAGGTAGGACGGCGTCAGGGATGTCATGTCGCCGTGGCTTTTCAACGTGTACATGGGTGGGGTGGTGTGGGAGGTAAATACGAGGGTAATGGGCAGTGGACTGAAGATGGAGAAGATGGAGAAAAGTGGGAAGTGAGTCAGTTGTTGTTTGCTGACGACCCTGTGCTTATGGCAGGGTCTGAGGGGGATTAAGGGAGTTAGTGACGAAGCTTGGAAATGTATGTGATAGGGGAAAGTTGAAGGTAAAGGAGAATAAAAGCAAGGTGAAGTGTACAAGTGGAGAGAATGGCAATGAGCTGGAAGCAAGTGTTAAAGGAGAGAGGTTGGAAGAAATTGATACCTTTAGGCATTCGGGGTCGCATGTGGCAGGGAAGGGAGTGGAGGTGGAGGTAAGAGGTAGATTTAGAAGAAAGTAAATGCTTTGGGGAATTAAAAAGTGTAATAACAAATAGGCATTAGGGAATGCATGCAAAGAGGAGATTGCATGAGGGGGTGTTTGTGCCGATAGCTTTGTATGTGGCAGAGACTTAGAATTTAAGAGAGGTATAGAAGAAAAATTTAAACATGTTTGAGATAAAATGTCTTAAAAATCTAAGGGTTGGATAGTGAGAAACAAGGAGGTAATGAGGAAAGCAGGAGTGGAAAAGGAAATGACAGATAGGGCTGATGAAAGAATACTGGGCTGGTTTTGACGCATGGAATGAATGAATGAAAAGAGATTAGTTAAAGAGGTGTGGAAGACAGATTGAGGGAGTGAATTTGAGGGGACGACCGAGGATGAGATGGATGGATGGGGTGAAGGAAGCGTTGAGCAAGAAATGGAGAAAGCAGGATATAGGATGAGTGGAGAGTAGCTGTGTATAAACGATACTGTTATGCAAGGAAGAGGGGCGGGGGATGGGAGGTAGGGGGGGATGCTTTTGTGTTAATTATATTTTGACGCAGCCCGAAGGGATTTCCCCTCCTCTCTTTTCCTGCATGAGGGGACGGAGGGGTGGGGGGGGGAGTCGCCGATTAAGTGAAGCGGCCTTGCTGTGGATGTACCGTGTCTTGCTACATTGCTTCTGACCCAGGGTAGTTGGCGGGATA
Source organism: Oratosquilla oratoria (assembly GCF_046742065.1). NCBI lineage: Eukaryota > Metazoa > Arthropoda > Malacostraca > Stomatopoda > Squillidae > Oratosquilla > Oratosquilla oratoria. Next base: position 14,861,530 of record NC_134810.1, on the reverse strand, counting down.
CAGGGATGACCCGTCATCCATGTGGAGCTAAGATGAGAGGGAGGAAAGGGTGGTGGAGGGGAGTGGGTACGTGCCTTTGACTTGGCTACCTCCCTTGTAAGGGGGAAAATCTCTTTATATATTTCATATATTTATTTTTATATCATTCATCTATGTTTATTTATTTATTTTCACGAACACAACATAGCGCCACTCAGCAGCGAACCGATCGCCCCCTGAAATGCTGTGTTCACATGTAGCCCAGTTTTTGCTGAGTAGGTGGAAACTCTTTTGTGCCATTTCAAATAGAAATTGGCATGTCGCATGATGCATAAAAAGACAATGCTCAAATGCTGATGGCACCATGCCTCTTGGTTGAATGTTGCATTCAACACAAGCCAAAGGGGCCTGTATCACCAATGTGTCCCACTGTAGCTTTGGGTTTTGCGTGGTAATAGCAAGTAATCATCTCTTGAATATAGCTTATTATTCAGTCTATGCTAATTTTTCATATCTTTTTTCAACATCGAGTGAATATCAGTTACAGTTCATCACATATATTTCTGATATCAAAACACAAATTAGAAACCTTATTCCATGTAATTGACCTTCATTATACGAGAAAAATGATTACTATGGCCGATATTATCAATCTATT
>NC_134810.1:14833393-14858393 GCF_046742065.1 Oratosquilla oratoria | reverse complement strand
AGGATAACCACATCACAGTTTTCGAACATATTTTCCTAATTGACTTTTAAATGATATCCAAGTTAATAGATTAAATTTTGTTTTCCTTCGTCTTGGAGATTTTCTTTACGTTTTTATTGGCATTTTTATTTCACCTAAACGAGTCTTCTGCTACTAAAATTGGGAATAGTGGTCGCCATCTTGATGACGTAAGTCGGTGTATCTATACATAGAGCTGCTACCGTTTTTGTTCAGACGTGTCGAACTAAGCGGTTAATTGTATTTTTCACGATTTCCCCACGTTTAGCCATATCTAAACGGTCGAGAAAAGAAGGGAAGGAACCTATGTGCTGCTTGGAAATATGGTAGAATCTGAGTGTAAAGCTGGGACTCATGAACTGTTGATTTAAAACTAGGTTAGACGAGTGTAATTTTAAAATTATTAGCATTTCCCTTTGTGCACCGCGTTTTGTAATCAATCCTCCCTGCTACCCAGTCATGACAATTATTTTTATTTGAGTCTTTTTAGTAACGCAAGTGTCAGAAGAAATATATAATCTTCCACTCATACCTGATGCAGATATCCACTTCCACCTGTCTGCTGCTTAGAATCCAACAGGCTAATTAAGAAGGAATGCACATTCATCACTGTAAACCAAGTTTGCAGGGTAATATGCATTGTACAATTGTTATGAATACCTCGGTACTATATGAAATTTGTGTTTACATTGGAGATAGACATGAAACATTTAAGTTCATACCGGTAACTTTCACTAACATAAAATAGATAATGACAGTTTGCCGTTTTGTTTTGTTTGAAAGATCTCGCATCATTCTTTTTAATGCTTTCAGATCATGGGATAGTCAACCCTATTACTAGAATGTATACTGTTTGGATCCAGGCGTAAGCCAAAACAGTGTAATGGTTTAAAAGTCAAATGTAGTGATAAAGAAATAGAGACTAAACAACAGGTTACCTACTTAGGAGTGATCATAGAGCAGAGTTTCCCAAACTTTTCCAGTACGTGACTCTTTTCAGTAGCACCAAACCTACCATGACCCGAACCACAAGCCTTCTGAAAACGTACCAATTTTTAACATCGCAGAGACATTAATTAATAATTGAAAAGATTAATCACAGCGAAGAGACTAATAACAAAAATGTTTGTTATTGTTTATTAATGTTTATCAACAAGGATTGACTTAATCATGTATCTTAATGAGAATGATGAGTTTGCTTTTTTGATGCAAGCAAAATCAATAAGCGGGTCTGCGTGGCTGAATGTACATACAGTTGAACCCCCCATGACCCCCAGAAAAAGGCTCACGATTCTTTTGGTCGTTATGACCCACAGTTTGAGGACCCTTGCCTTAGTACAAGCATTGTCTGGAGAGGTCATATCTCAAAGTACTCGCTAAATGCTCTAACAAAACTAAAATTTTGTTCAGAAAAAAAAAAAATAATAATAATAATAAAAACAAAAACTGTTAGTATCTGCATTTATTCAAAGACATTTTGATTATGTTTGTAGCTCATGGTACAGTGGACTATCCAAAAGATATTAGTGCTGGTGGTTCAAAATAAAATTTAAGATTTATATTAAACTTGCCTTGCCCCATAGGAGTTGATGAATTTGTAAAAATGGGTATGTTACCTACTGATTATTGTGTCAAACAACTGAAATTAAATCATGTGTACATCTACAACAATAATGGTACAAAGTACCTAAGAACCAATTTCCAGCCAGTGGTACATTACAGAAACAGATCAGGCTGCTGCCAAAACAGGCACTTTGGCTCTTTCTGTAAAAATCGCTTTTATCACACACACATTTGTACTGTGCTATGGAATGACCTCCTTTCAAACAAGTCTTGCCAACAAAAAATGCCTTTAAAGGTCAGGTTAAAGGTCTTTCTAGTTATCTACTAAAAGCAAAAAAAAAACAAACAAAAAAAAAACAGGAGTCTTATCTATTAAGTTTCTTATAAATTATATCATGGTGCTGCTACTTTACTATATATTTTTTATGTGAATGCAGTTATTATTGATCGAATAGATTTTTGTGTACATTAGATTTTTTCTGATAAGTTTTCAGCATTAGTATTACCCACACGTGTATCATATTATTATAATTTCTTTATATATTATGTACTTAATGCCTCAAGTGATATTAGTTTTTTCTTTCTTCACATAATAAGTTATGTCAGAGATAATTATTTGTAAGTACGAGTCAACATGTTCTGTTTTTAGGTATATACATTAGATTTTCTTTTTTACATAACGAGTTATGCCAATGACTATTATTTTCAGTATTTATTACGATTTGATATGTTCTGGATTCTTTGTTTTGTAACAGCACCACAATGGAAACAAGTTTCATATGCTTTATTGTGTAATCCTCTCAATTTTATATTTTATATTTCTATATCTGTGTATCCTATTGTCAATAAACCTATCTACTTCCGCTCGAAATAGAAGAATTTTCATTATCACTAAGTAATATTTCGTTTGTTCTGAGTCCGCCTTACGTTATCAACGGAAGATGGCGCTGGCGATAATTTTTGTACACACTACTAATGCTAGGGCAGAGAAGAGATAAAAGCAGCCTGGTTTCCTGAATTAATAGGGTAGATTGAAGATTTTTTTGTTGTAGTTTCTAGATGGTGTGCTTATCATTTAAATCTTGACCAGAAATAGTATTTGTAGTAACGATTTTCAACAAAAAATAGTAATTGGAGTCTTATAAAAGAATAGTTAAAAGATGGCAAGCGTATGTAAGAAAGAATGAATAGTATCCAGCATTTCATGTTTGGACGTTCATACAGAGGGACCATGTAGCAAAGGAGACAATAAATGATGTACAGCTGCACAGAAAACTATCGTTAGTAAATCACGCTAATCATTTTGACACAAAAACAACGAAACTATTTGAGACAAGTTGAAGTCTCCATCGGAAATAAGATTATCATGTCATAGTGAATCCATATGAACTCCGGAACTATTATTCGATTCATATTCATTCAGAAGGAATTCGAACAATTCGAACCCCAGAAATACCAACCCTTCGGTATCATAAGGTTATGTTCATTAGCGAATGTTTCGACACCCCTACTAACGATAGTTTTCTGTGTAGCTGTACGTCAAATACCATAGGAAATAGGCATAAAGGATCACAGACGCAAAATTCAAGTAGAATTTAAATGTGAAGAAATGAACTGGAGAAGCTTCGAAACATGGGAATAAAACTGAAGCTAAAGAAGAAACCTATTGAATTTAATAATACGAAACTTACTTCAGCATCTAACCCATAGACGGCGAGGGGTTGGAGCTGGAAGAAGCAAAATCTCCTGGGGCAGCCATGGAAAAAATGAAGAAAGAAGGAAAGAATTATTGCCGGTGTTTCCGTGTTAATCAATGGGAAGGAAGGACGATAACAGACGCACAAGTACATGGGAGGCCCATAAACACAGAATAAACAAAGAAAAATGAGCGGCAACTGACGTCTATGTCTTTCTTATTGCAGAGAATTTCTTGTTAGCTTTGGTATTGGGAAGAAAACGGACAAACGTTTGTATTGTGTGAAGGAGAACAACTCTCGATGGAGAAGTATCGAGAGAAAATAAAAATAATTAAAAAGATAATGATAGAAATAAAATAAGTAAAATAGATAAAATAAGTCAAATAGATTAAATAAATTGAACATATACAATAGATGATATATATCGCTAATTAATATAACTTATTCCATAGATATATCAATCTATACAAATATGAAATAAAATACAAAAAATATAATAATATTGGACTAAAACAAAAAACTATTCCCATATCTGAAAGGCATAGTTTCTGAGTTTATTCCTGACCGGTTTCACTTCTTCCTCTGAAGAAACAGCAAAACCGGTCAGGAATAAACTCTTAAACTCGGAACTAGACCCGTGACTTCTTTTTCCATCTTCATATACATGTACATTTTATATAGATTTTATATATACATGTACAGTACATTATATATATCCATATACATTTTATATACATTTTGTATATACATGTATATTATATATACCTATATACATTTTATATACACATGTACATTATATATCCATATACATTTTATATACATTTTATATATACATGTACATTATATATATATATATATATATATTATACATATATATATATATATATATACATATATATATATATATATATATATATATACACACACACACACACACACTAGCCAAATTACCCGCGCGTTGCTGCGAGTTCGTGAATCATCCCTAACCTAACCATACCCCACCTAACTTTAACCCATAACCCTAACCAAAATATATTTTTAAATGAAACATAGTTATCCAAGTACCTGGAATGATAGGGTATCAGAATATATATTGTTATGGGGGTCTATCTGCAAAACCCTAGGAGGAGTTTGTGAACATACAAAAATAAATTGACAGAAATGAAAGATAGTAATCCAAGTACCTTGGGTTATAAGGTTTCAGAATATATATGGTTGTAGGGGTCTATCTGCAAAAACCTAGGAGTTCGTGAATAATCTCTAACCTAACCATAACCCACCTAACTTTAACTCTAACCAAAATATATATATATTTTTAAAATGAAATATAATTATCCAAGTACCTGAAGTGATAGGGTATCAGAATATATATGGTTATTGGGGTCTATATGCAAAGCCCTAGGAGGAGTTCCTGAACAAAGAAACAATCAGACAGACAAATGAAAGATAGTTTTCCAAGTACCTTGGGTTATAAGGTTTCAGAATATATATGGTTACAGGGGTCTATCTACAAAAACCTAGGAGTAGTTCGTGAATAATCACTCACCTAACCATAACCCACGTAACTTTAATCCTTAACCCTAACCAAAATATTTTTTCTTTGGAAATGAAATATAGTTATCCAAGTACCTGGAGGGATAGGGTATCAGAATATATATGGTTATGGGGGTCTATCTGGAGGAGTTCGTGATCAAACAAACAGACAGAGGCTACTACTTTATTATAGTAGATATATATGCACAAGAAATCACGCGAACTCGTGATTGTAAATATGTAGAAAAATCGCCAAGGAAAATATCAAAATGATTAATGAGCGCTTTCGTATATTTATACATACACATGAATACTATATATATATATATATATATATATATATATCATATATAATATTCATGTGTGTACAATACATGTGCATATATATAAATTACTTATATGTAAATATGTATACATAGGAGTAATTATTTTTTAGTCACCTGAAAATAGATAACATTGTATATGTATGACACTATGATCATCAGTGTCCCAGTGGGTATAAAATATAAGTCTTAGAAGCGATATGTAGAAGTCAAACAAACCCGTAAATAAAGAAAGGCCAGCGTACTATTCATTATAAAAAACGGGTCTATCTTGTCATTTGTCTTCTTTAACTTCCCCATGTCTTATTCCATGTATTTTATAATTTCATGTGACCGTGCCTTTGTACAATAATCTTGTAAATGTCTCTTATAGACGGGATGTCGATAAATACGCCATGAAATTTAACTTTTATATTTGATCCTCCTTACCTCAAAAACTTTCCGAAATTAGTCAAAATATCTTAAATAAATTTGAAAAATTTTCACAAGTGATTAAATCTAAACTTGTTTTAAAGAAAATATCCCAACTCATATACTCGCATACTTGCATACATACGAACATAAATACATACATACATGCACAGACATACACACACACATACATACACACATACATACACACAAGTACATACATACGTACGTACATATAAACATACGTACATACATACATATATACATGCATACATAGTGCGCGTGTGTGTGTGCGTGCGCGAGCATGTATGTATGTGCGTGTGTGCGTGCGTGTATATATATATATACATATATATATACATATATACATATATATATAATACATATATATATATATATATACACATACATACATACGTGTGTGTGTGTGTGTGTGTGTGTGTGTGTGTGTGTGTGTGTGTGTGTGTGTGTGTGTGTGTGTGTGTGTGTGTGTGTGTGTGTGTGTGTGTGTGTGTGTGTGTGTGTGTGTGTGTGTGTGTGTGTGTGTGTGTGTGTGTGTGTGTGTGTGTGTGTACGTGCTTTATCTTGTAGAAGTTGTATTCATAAGGGACCAATTATAGAACTGAACGAAGGATCAGGTACTTCCATTGTCACAAGTATACATTTTCTCAAGGACCCTCATGGATAAACATTTTCCTTTATCCCATTTTCTTCCTTCTTGCTATTTCGTCTTTGGGCACAAAGACCTTATACTTTTGATTCCTTTCGTATTGGTATCGTTCAGAAATCCCTCCCCTATGAATAACAGCTTCTAAAATTATCGACATTTTCTTTGGTTTTCGTTACTTTAATTCAGAGACAATCCAATCTAGTTTGTTCAATGTGACAACAGCTTCACCGTCGCCAAGCTGCAGCTGCGTCCGGCATCTCGTTGCTTGCTCAGTCTCTATTCTCTATTTCTCTCCCCCTCGCTCCTCTTCTACTTATTTACTCTCTTTTACTTAAACAAATAATCCACTTCACCAACGTGACCCTGGCTGCCTTTCGTCCTTTCTCCTTATGTTCTCGTCCCCCTTCTCTCTTTGTTCCTGGTATGACACCACTATCTCCCTTTTTTTTCCTTGTTATCTTGGACTCTCCATCGTGGTTTCTCTTCCTTTTCATTGCTGTATATTCCTTCTTTATTTGGATTCTTTGAGTGAAAGTCTTCTCGTTTTTATTCTTCATGCTCCGACAGGTTCCTTTCTTTTCCGGACCAATTCTTGTCAATTTTCTCAAACTCTCTCGGGGAGAGCCTCAACCCCTTTTCTCTCTGTTTACACAGTTTTAGTCATTAGCTTCACCCCCCATCCGCTCTCACACACCCTCCCACTCTCCCCTCCTCCTCCTCTTCTTCCTCCTCCCACACTCACCCTTCCTCACTCCTTTCCAAGTGTTTAGTTCTTTCACGAGTTTTTCTCTCAAATCTTATCATTTACTTCTTCCACATATTTCCATCTTGTTTGATTTTCCCTTTGATCTATGAACGCGTATTTTCATCCAGTTAACCCGATGTGTTTGGCCTATTCAATATTGATATCCTTCTCTGTACGCAACAAAGAGAAGAAAGGAGAAAGCAAAAAAATATTATGTAACAGATTCGTTTCGATGTGTATACTTTTAGATCGAAATCTCTTCGCTATTATGAAAATTCTGTTCTTTTGCAGCACCATCTTTGAATCGAGACTCTTGTCCTCATTTTTGGGCGCCACATTTGTATCGGCATATTGACGTTTATTTGGCATACAGCTGATTCGAACATATTTACCAAGAGAAAGTGTTTTCAGGCGAATATGTTTGTATCACCAAGAAAGGTTCTTGCAACACGGCAAACATATCGCGAAGTCATATTTAATGCCGAATGAAGATTTACCTCATTCATGCTTGTGAACATCCAAACAGACAGAGACCGAGAGTGAGGCTTACTGACTCAGACACAGACAATCTTCCTCTCTCCGCCTTCAACTCATTCTCCACTCTTCCCCCTCTCTCTATTCACATTTCCCTTCTCTCTCTCCACCCTTCCCCTCTCTTCATCCTTACCTATCTTTCTTCACTCTTTCCCCCTCTCTTCGACCTTCCCCTCCCTCTCTTTACCCATCCCCTCTCTCTTCATCCTCCCCCACCTCTCTCTCTCTCCACTCTTCACCCCTCCACTTTTCACCTCTCTCTCTCTCTCTCTCTCTCTCTCTCTCTCTCTCTCTCTCTCTCTCTCTCTCTCTCTCTCTCTCTCTCTCTCTCTCTCTCTCTCTCTCTCTCTCTCTCTCTCTCCACTCTTCACCACTCTCTCTCTCTCCACTCTTCACTTCCCTAACTCTCTCCACTCTTCACCTCTCTCTCTTTCCACTCTTCACCTCTCTCCCCCTCCACTCTTCACCTCTCTCTCTCCCCCTCCACTCTTCACCTCTCTCTCTCCCTCTCCACTCTTCACCTCTCTCTCTCCCTCTCCACTCTTCACCTCTCTCTCTCCCTCTCCACTCTTCACCTCTCTCTCTCCCTCTCCACTGTTCTCCTCTCTCTCCCTCTCCACTCTTCACCTCTCTCTCTCCCTCTCCACTCTTCACCTCTCTCTCTCCCTCTCCACTCTTCACCTCTCTCTCTCCCTCTCCACTCTTCACCTCTCTCTCTCCCTCTCCACTCTTCACCTCTCTCTCTCCCTCTCCACTCTTCACCTCTCTCTCTCTCCCTCTCCACTCTTCACCTCTCTCTCTCTCCCTCTCCACTCTTCACCTCTCTCTCTCTCCCTCTCCACTCTTCACCTCTCTCTCTCCCTCTCCACTCTTCACCTCTCTCTCTCCCTCTCCACTCTTCACCTCTCTCTCTCCCTCTCCACTCTTCACCTCTCTCTCTCCCTCTCCACTCTTCACCTCTCTCTCTCCCTCTCCACTCTTGACCTCTCTCTCTCCCTCTCCACTCTTCACCTCTCTCTCTCCCTCTCCACTCTTCACCTCTCTCTCTCCCTCTCCACTCTTCACCTCTCTCTCTCCCTCTCCACTCTACACCTCTCTCTCTTTACTCTACCTTTCCCTCTCCACTACCTCTACCTCTCTCTCCCTCTCCACTCTACCTCTGCCTCCCTCTCTCTCCCTCTTCACTCTACCTCTCTCTCCCTCTTCACTCTACCTCTCTCTCCACACTTCCTCTACCTCTCTCTCCACACTTCCTCTACCTCTACCTCTGCCTCCCTCTCCACTCTACCTCTGCCTCCCTCTCCACTCTACCTCTGCCTCCCTCTCCACTCTACCTCTGCCTCCCTCTCCACTCTACCTCTGCCTCCCTCTCCACTCTACCTCTGCCTCCCTCTCCACTCTACCTCTGCCTCCCTCTCCACTCTACCTCTGCCTCCCTCTCCACTCTACCTCTGCCTCCCTCTCCACTCTACCTCTGCCTCCCTCTCCACTCTACCTCTGCCCCCCTCTCCACTCTACCTCTGCCTCCCTCTCCACTCTACCTCTGCCTCCCTCTCCACTCTACCTCTGCCTCCCTCTCCACTCTACCTCTGCCTCCCTCTCCACTCTACCTCTGCCTCCCTCTCCACTCTACCTCTGCCTCCCTCTCCACTCTACCTCTGCCTCCCTCTCCACTCTACCTCTGCCTCCCTCTCCACTCTACCTCTGCCTCCCTCTCCACTCTACCTCTGCCTCCCTCTCCACTCTACCTCTGCCTCCCTCTCCACTCTACCTCTGCCTCCCTCTCCACTCTACCTCTGCCTCCCTCTCCACTCTACCTCTGCCTCCCTCTCCACTCTACCTCTGCCTCCCTCTCCACTCTACCTCTGCCTCCCTCTCCACTCTACCTCTGCCTCCCTCTCCACTCTACCTCTGCCTCCCTCTCCACTCTACCTCTGCCTCCCTCTCCACTCTACCTCTGCCTCCCTCTCCACTCTACCTCTGCCTCCCTCTCCACTCTACCTCTGCCTCCCTCTCCACTCTACCTCTGCCTCCCTCTCCACTCTACCTCTGCCTCCCTCTCCACTCTACCTCTGCCTCCCTCTCCACTCTACCTCTGCCTCCCTCTCCACTCTACCTCTGCCTCCCTCTCCACTCTACCTCTGCCTCCCTCTCCACTCTACCTCTGCCTCCCTCTCCACTCTACCTCTGCCTCCCTCTCCACTCTACCTCTGCCTCCCTCTCCACTCTACCTCTGCCTCCCTCTCCACTCTACCTCTGCCTCCCTCTCCACTCTACCTCTACCTCCCTCTCCACTCTACCTCCCTCTCTACCTCTACCTCCCTCTCCACTCTACCTCCCTCTCCACTCTACCTCTACCTCCCTCTCCACTCTACCTCTACCTCCCTCTCCACTCTACCTCCCTCTCCACTCTACCTCCCTCTCCACTCTACCTCCCTCTCCACTCTACCTCTACCTCCCTCTCCACTCTACCTCTGCCTCCCTCTCCACTCTACCTCCCTCTCCACCTTTCCCTCTCCACTCTACCTCTCTCTCCCTCTCCACTCTACCTCCCTCTTCACTACCTCTACCTCTTTCCTTCTCCACTCTACCTTTCTTTCCCTCTCCACTCTACCTCTCTTTCCCTCTCCACTCTACCTCTCTTTCCCTCTCCACTCTACCTCTCTTTCCCTCTCCACTCTACCTCTCCCTCTCCACTCTACCTCTCCCTCTCCACTCTACCTCTCCCTCTCCACTCTACCTCTACCTCCCTCTTCACCTCTACCTCTCTTTCCCTCACCACTCTACCTCTCTTTCCCTCTCCACTCTACCTCTACCTCTCTTTCCCTCTCCACTCTCTCTCATCCCCTTACTCCCGCTCATACCCTTACTCCCGCTCATCCCCTTACTCCCGCTCATCCCCTTACTCCCGCTCATCCCCTTACTCCCGCTCATCCCCTTACTCCCTCTCATCCCCTTATTGCCTCTTATCCCCTTACTCCCTCTTATTCCCTTACTCTCTCTTACTCCCCTTTCCTCTCTTTCCTCTTTTCTCTCACCCTTTTCCTCCCCTCCCCCATTTCTCTGTCTCCCTATACCTATTCCCCCTTTCTGTCTCCCTTTACTCGCCTATCCTTTTCTCTCCCTGTCTCTTCCTTTCTCTCATTTTCTCTTTTATTCTCTTTTTTCCATGTGTGTGTATGTGTTGACGGACGTGTTTGCGCGCTTTCGCTTATCCTTCATGCTCTGTCTGCCTGAAGGTTGTTTGGTTCAGTTTGGCGAAGTCTGTACAGACTTTGTTCTGGTAGGTGAGAGACGTTTTTATTTACCTGACGGGAAGGCCTGGGGCTGCCAAAGGGACTATTTCAGTTTACTCGTCACGATCCCGCCTTTAAAGATTCTATTCTGGCAAATACTTGGTGATTTTATTCATCTAAAGGGAGGTTTCCATGCTAAAGTGGTTATAGTTGATATATCACTATATTATATTTCTATAAAAGAACATAAGAATGAAGGAGACTGCAAGAGACCACAAGACCGTTCCTTGTCCCTTGCCGCCTTTTATTCTTATCCCCAAGTGATCTAATCTTCCCAGAAATCAAACAATTGTTTCAGCGCTATCTACATTGTTACCAAGTCTATTCCATTCGTTAATCAATTTGTTGGTAAACCAGTTCATGACTATTTCCTTCTTAAACCTAAATTTGTCCAAATTAAGTCCATTACTGCTATTCCTGTGTTACTATCAAAGGAAAGGCAGTCACCTGTAACCGCTGTGCTAGATGGAACTCAGGACCTCAATAAGACACGAGGCGAGTGAAGTGACCCTGGAGGCCACCGCGGAACGTGCCAGCCCAACAGGAATTCCCTGGATATTCATATTCCATCGGCGACTTCCCGTTTCATCAAATTACATTTCGCCAATATTCATTTCGCCAAATTATATTTCGCCATATTGTATTTCTCCAAATTCATCCTGATTAGGTTATGTTGCGTTACATTAGATTAGGAGAGAGAGCTTGACGAAATGGAGATCTGGGAGAAAGATTTGGCGAAACAATTAGGCGAATTGGTAACGATTCACTTTGAGAGGGTAAAAACGTGTCAACATTTCTAGCTTTCCATGTATGACCTGAGTGACGTGTTGGTTCTGATCCCATACTTAACGAGACATGGACCAACGTTCGAGTCCAACATCTGCCAACGACTTCCACTTTTGTCCTGGAAGTCCAAGTACACAAGGCAAAGGTGACGATCTTGATCACAGCTCAGAGCCTCCTGGCGTAAGCACTTTACCTCACGATACTTATGAGAAAGGCTTCCTCGGGCCTCGGTCCTCGAATTTGGGATGAGCTACTTCAGACTATCCCAGCCGATTTCTGGGCCATAAATCAAATTTGGATTGCTCTGAACTTGAAGGAGAGTTGAATTAATTTTGCGGTCCCGAATTTTTCTTTTACGCAGTGCCTTAGGTTAAGGAGATTTCACTCTGTTTTCCCAATCTTCCTCTCCTCTTCGTCCTCTTCTTCTTCTCCAAAGCCTGAGGGAGCGAATTTGTTCACAAGGATAGAAGCGCTGGTAAACTATAATCAAAAGTTCTTTATAAGTTGTGTTAAGCAACTTTTTCTTGTTTTTACTCATTTCAGAGCCTTTTCGTGGCGGGTAGCACTTTACTTTTCATTCTTACGTCCGCCAGGTTATTTGCTTCATCTCAAAGGCAGCCCCTCGACGGCGTCTTTCCCTTTATTTTGACCGCCAACGGGCTATCTTATTATTCCTTGTGTCACTCTTGAAAGCAAAGGAATTAAAAAAAAAAAAAAAAGTAAAGTCTCGCCCAGATTAGCATACAGGGTCTACAGATACAAACTATTTTTTTTTTTTTTTTCATGGTGGTGGTATTGGTGGGGGTGGGGGTTTGGAGGTGACTGGCGCACCGACATTGTCTGCAGAAGAATACCCTGTGTTCGAGTTTGTTTTCTGTGGCCAAAGGCGACCAGGCCGTCACCAAGACCAATATTCTCGCTTGTGTCTGCAAACACTACACAATGCTCGTGTGAGCGTGGTTTTAGATTGAACAGTTTCTCTTGAAGGACATGCACAGGTACACCAGTACCGCCCTCCTCTCCAACGTCAATGTGTTGAATTGATGTGAAATTACCAAGAGGAAAGTAATGAATAAAAATGTTGCCAAGGTGTAACCTTATATCACCACTAATTTGACATCAAAGATATAATCATAACCTGACAGACGAGACGCGAGTCCTCACGCCATCGTGAGGCTATTTCTGTATCGAGAGGAATGAATGGACGCGATATGTCAAAAGAATTTCCTATTCATTCTGTCAGGGACTTGATAACGAATATCGTGAATACGCTTTTATTCTTTCCCCCTTTTTCGTTTTTTTTTTTTTCGCAGAAGAGAGCTTCAGTGGCATATCCACGAGCTTGGGGAATACATGCAGAAAAATACAAACTTTTACAAAATCACTTGACAGTTCAAAATCAGAAATAGCATTGTCAAAAGGGCAGAACTCGTTCCAGTGCCTGACAATATACATCTGGATCACCGATTCTCAAAGATGCTGAGAAAGCTAATCACAGATGCCAGATGGCGAGCAGCCAGTGTAAGAGGAAATGATCAACATAGATCAATACATAACAATAAGGTCTTGGAGAAATTGTGCCCTATAATCCCGTTAAAAAGGGAAATATAACTGCTAGAACGACGCATCAATTCATCGTAATTTTCATTATGTAATATGCAATGTTACCTTCATTTATTCAGGAACCCGGTCTCTGGTAAAAATGCATTGTCAAGTAGTTCATAAAGGAAATGTTTCAGTCTGGAGCTACACTGCTTGTGTATTGCTCTTTGGAAGATATCGTTACAGAACTTTTGTTTCCGAATATAAGGATCGCTGATCTAGAGTGAGGGGGCATCACTAAAGCATCTGGCAACACGTTTTAGCAAATATACGCCCACATCCACTTACACTTATATAAGCAAGCACGTATGCACGCATGCACGCACGCGCTCGCGCACACACGTACACGCGCGCTCGCGCACACACACGCACACGCACACAGATCTTCACACGCAAAGAGACAGGCAGGCAGACAGACACACCCACGGACACAGACACACGCACACACAGATAGGCAGGCAGGCAGACAGACACAGGAAGACAAGAAGAAGGGCAGACAGACAGGTGGGCACGCAAACAGACAGACAGACTGGCACACAGACAGGCACAGACACAGATAGACATAACTTATACTAACGTTCACGCTCACACGCGCACACACACACACAATATGCGTACACACGTGCGCACGCACACACGCACACGTATAGCCTACACATACACACTTGCGAATATGCAAGCACACATCCGTACCTATCCACCCATGCACATCCATACTAAAATACACAAACGTACAACACTCGCAGATATAAAAATGTACACCCATGAATCCACCCACACACGCAAAATGAATAAACAAACATGTAAACAAATATGTAAACAAGTAAATATATAAGCAGACAATCAAATCAAATGAGCAAATTAGCAAATAGATAAATAGGAAAATAAACATGAATGAATAAATGAATAAACAAATAAACAGATGAATATAGATAAATAGATAAATGAAAAATAAACAAACACCTAGACAAAAAGATAAACGAATTATCAAATAAATAGACAAAAGAAAACGAAATGAACGAAAACAAGCAAGAAAAGCAAATACGAACGGCGCTACTTTCCCGCCCAAAGCCCCGAAAACGGCACCTTCAGTGGATTTTTTGGTGATTACATTGGGTCTCACGGCGGCATAAATGCTCCAGGAGTGGCTGGAAGACTGTCTTGGGTAACACAATGTACAGTAAGAACCTTTCGAAGTATTTACACACTCTTAATGCTAACGCAGAGTATGGCTACAGCTTAATATACCTGTATGTACTGTGTAGTTCAGCCTTAGTAGTCCATTACAGGACCAGCCTATCCCCTGAGGGACAATACAGGCTATGTACCTCACCCCGGTGAATTAATCCGGCTTGGTAGGGTTGTATGGATGATGAAAAATGCATGTAAAGATTTTGGTATGTTGGAATGGCTGTGCTTGTGAATTAAGTCTGAAATCGATGTAATAAGCTTGACCATACTGATTAGGTTCTAACATATGCGACACTGATCAACAACCGTTGTGAAGAGGGTTTGGGGGAAAAAATGCTTAGCACTGACCGGATATCAAACCCTGAGCTTCTGCAATGTGAGGCAAGAATGTTACCAACTACTCCACGCGGGGCCATAATCCACATAAGGTGTTACATATTCAGAGGTAGTGTTTACATTTCGTAGCCTCACGATGGTACGTAATGACTTTGAAGATTAAGATTCAGTTTAGACTGATACCAAAGTGATATGAATTGTTACTTGTTCTTTGTTTTGTGGACTTGTTTTTTCATCTATTTATCTTCCCTAATCAGCTATACAGTATATTAATGTATTCAGTTATCTAGGTACTTGTTTAGCTCCTCGTTCAGCGTTATCTAGATAGAAGAGCTAAATTATAGGAAATATATGGGTGATGTATGGGAGTGGGATGGGTGGGGGCGAGAGCATGCCTTGGCTGGCTATCTCCCATAAAAGGGGTGGGGGGGGGGAAGCCTTTTGGTACATGCATAGACAGATAGATCCCCGTTTACTTGTTTCAGTTTCTTATATACGTAACTATTTCCTCAATTACTTCTATATGTATTTATTTTCATTTTGATTCAAGTATTTTCATAAAACAAAAACTCCCCCCGTCAGTATGAGTTTATATTGTAGACTGTTGTAACAGCCCCTGTACATGCCATACCTAGTGCCATTGACCCAAACGGGTCCATGTAGAAGCAGGGGTAGAATGAAAGTGAAAGAGAAGGAAATAAAGGAAGACAAAAATAAATAAACAAATAAATAAATAAATAAAAATAAATAAATAAATAGATAAAATAAATAAATAAATAAAACATAAATAAATAAATAAATAAATAGATCAAAATAAATAAATAAATAAAACAAATAAATAAATAAATGAATAAATAAACAAATAAAGAAGAGGGTGACATGACTTCATATTCATAAACGCACTCTTACTATTTATTTCTCTCCAATTATATCTGCTACTGACGACCTATCCTCATGCACTGTTCACGATGACTATACAAAAATCATAATCCTTTTTCAGTTTTTAAATAAAAGGTAATGTCCTTGGTGGTGACAATCCTTTCCTTAGTGGGTGGCTCTTTTCCTTTTGTCCCAGCTGCCGCCAAACTATCTTATTCCTATTGGTGGTTTGTTGGCGAGTTCTGATGTATTATAGTTCAGGGTCGGGCGATCGAAGCCGTACATTTAGTTTGTATACCATACGAGCAAATGAATTACACTCGCGTAATTTTTACCCTTTTCCTACCATAACACGGTTTAAGAAAGTTGAATTGGCTAGCAACAGACGATTTCATTCAGGTGAAGGCAGGAGGCCCTGGAACACGGATGTTACTCAAATTTAATTTGACGTCACATGAAAACACTAGTGCTAACTTTTGAATCTTGAACTTAGTTCTTGATTTCTATTCTCTATTTACTCTATATGAATATTCTTTCAGTTTATGTTCAGCACATTCACAGCGGCCCTACTGTAGATTTGCTGTGTCTTACTGCATTGCTTCTTAGTCGGGCAGAGGGCAGGAGACGAAGATGACTCTTCATCCACGAGGAACTAAGATGTGAGGGAAACAATGGGAATGGAATAGGTGGGAGAGGAATGGGTGGGAGAGGAATGGGTGGGAGAGGAATGGGTGGGAGAGGAATGGGTGGGAGAGGAATGGGTGGGAGAGGAATGGGTGGGAGGGGAATGGGTGGGAGGGGAATGGGTGGGAGTGGAATGGGTGGGAGTGGAATGGGTGGGAGTGGAATGGGTGGGAGTGGAATGGGTGGGAGTGAAATGAGTGGGAGTGGAATGAGTGGGAGTGGAATGGGTGGGAGTGGAATGGGTGGGAGTGGAATGGGTAGGAGGGGAATGGGTGGTAGTGGAATGGGTGGTAGTGGAATGGGTGGTAGTGGAATGGGTGGTAGTGGAATGGGTGGGAGTGGAATGGGTGGGAGTGGAATGGGTGGGAGTGGAATGGGTGGTAGTGGAATGGGTGGTAGTGGAATGGGTGGGAGTGGAATGGGTGGGAGTGGAATGGGTGGGAGTGGAATGGGTGGGAGTGGAATGGGTGGGAGTGGAATGGGTGGGAGTGGAATGGGTGGGAGAGGTATGGGTGCCTTTGACTTGACTACCCACCTTATAAAAGGGAAGAAGCCCTTAGTATATAGAGTAGAATGGAACATTCCTCATTCATAATCCTAAATTTTCGGTACTATTTAAGATTGGAATTTTTGCAGTTTTATATTGACCTATACCTGCATTTCAATACTCAAGTTGAGCACAGGCGCGAGTTCTTCGGGAGTATATACATCCTTTCATGTCACTAACACTTGTGTATAATAGGTTTTCATGCATCCATTGAATGCAATTGTTTCAAGCATTCGTTTTGCGCACTAGTTCACTGTACACATGTGACTGAATTTCTACCGTTACACGACTCGTTGCAATGAGGTTATTTCGCGAGCATAAATAATTTTATATTATTTTACGTGTTTTATACCTGTTCCAGTTTATTTCTTTTTTTTAATATTACGCTTAGTCATCTTTTCCATTGCGTATTTTTTCTTTGTAATTCATTATACATTGTGCTTCATCTTTTATTTTTGGTGATTTTTCTTTCATATATTATCTTTATCTAATTACCTTTTTTACGATATAGGAAGCCAACCATGTAGAGTCACGAGCAAAATTTTTGCCCCACGCTACAGTTCTCACAAAGTCAATACGATTTTTTTTCTGTCGAGCACGGGATTTATTTTCCTATTTAGTATTTAGCAGAGTTATTTTCTTAAAAACAGATTAAAAAAAAAATTCAAAGAAATTGAATTTTGTATTTTGAACAACCTTGGGTGGGTCAAAACTACATTTGGACAAAGCCTCCTTGAAAACATTAAAAAATCTATGTAGATTTCACACAATTAAGACGAACTTAGAAAGTACTCGACAATATTGTGAGCTTAGATTTCTAAAAGTAATTTAAGTTTTACACTATACAATACATGGTAAATAAAATGTAATCAAAAGCCAATTTTTATTGAATTTCCAATTACAAGATAAAAGCAAAATATCTTAAGTGTACCAGATGTTCCTTTGTCCTAGTTCTATGTCCTAATGTCCTAACACCTAACATTACCTAAGTTACAAAAAAAAAAAAAAAAAAAAAGGAATCTCTTCAGTAGATGATTGCCACCCATCCCCATTGTAAGTACAGATGTCAATCTCTGTTGGGTCGGGAAGAAGAGTCTTGCTTCTAAATGCAGATAAAAAAAAAGGGGTCTTTAAGTGAGGAGTGCGTAGAGTCCCTCCTGGGAACCCTTTGGAATGTGGGAACAACGATCCACTACCAAGGATCCAATTGGCTTTTCCTTATATCGCTGTTGCAAGACTATCTTGTTCACCTATGTAACATCTCCCACTCCCCCCATCAACCCTCTCTTAAGGTATAAAGTATTATGACGAAGAAAATGATAAGGAAGTATTTTATTCGTTGTGCCTACCATAGAGTTTGTCACGAGAGAAATAATACTTTATTCATTGTGCGGACAATATATCCACTCATGGACTTGTCCTCTGAAGCCAATATACAAGTCCACGTCCTCCACACAATTGAAATGTTCATTTCCGCAATTTCACGTCGTCATTATCATTTGGGCGCCGTTGCTCTAAGTTTGAACTGCGCCTACACAAATTGCAATACCGATCCCCTTCCGCGCACTGTATTGGTGCTTGTTATATTGACCTTTTTCTGCGTCAGTAACTGTTGTATTTTGTTGGCGTTCCAGTGTATAAACCGGAGTTTGCTCAACGATGTCATTGGTGTTCTATGTCATGCAACAATTTCATGGACCGAAAAAATAGTCTCCGATCAACATCCGGAATAGCAACAACAATAACAACGGAACAGTGGCAGAAACAGCGGCGACAAGAAAACTCTGCTAATGCAACATTGTAGATAAAATCATACTGGTAATAACAACGATTAACAACTACAATAAAGCAAATAAAAAAAGAACATCAACAACGGCAACAATAACAACAACAGCGGCAATAAAACAAAACAATAGCAACAGTAGCAGCAGCAGCAACAACAGCAAACAACAACAGCAACTGAAACAACGACAACAACAACATCGCATCCAGGCAGCCATTCATTCATAAATTTATCGAGTCCATCCATCAGTCCCACACAGCTGACCCCAAGTTGGCCTCGGTCACTGGCGTCAGCAGCGATCTCTCTTGGATTAAAGCAAATTTAGAATTTTATGCAAATATATCCTGCAGCTTGGTGAGATTCATTCTCAATAAATAGCCGTGTTCAGCCAATAGGTAACCCGTGGATCATATATTTGTTCCATTGCATGCGAAAATTACATGCATAGAATTCGAATGCCCGAAACGCACACTTTTCCATATTTCTTTTTCATTAGGCTAATGCACACATAGCGCCTATGGTCTAGCTATATCATGTATAGCGTCCATACATCTAGTTATATAGATATTCTGTGCGATTTTTATAGATTTATCTTATCCCTTTTATTCTTATTCACGGTCCTATTCACACGAGGGAAATAAAGTGGAGATGAAAGATTGACTGTATACATGTTTAGTGCATTTTTATTAACTATGGCTGTCGTAGGAATGTATCATAAATACTATTCGTATCGGACAACAGACTGCACTCTCCATCTTGTGACGTTATGCTTTATCATTTAATGTCGCAGTATTTTGTTCTTTTAGATATTGTTCCATTATTTACGTCATTTCTTTCTCAGTTGCCGCTCTCTTAGCCCCTGTTCACATTAGCGGTTTGAACCGCGGTGGTTTAATTACAATGTAAGTCAATGGAGGCGTTTACACGCAACCGTGCAGTTTTTCCATGGCTGCGTGGTACTGCCGCGGATTCCGCGCGGTTCAAACTGTTAGTGTCAACAAGGCCTTAGTCTCAAACCTTTCGCCACGATTAGGCAATTTACATATTTTGTTCTGGTAAACTACAAGCCGATTCAATTGTGGACAGGACCCTGTATCGAAGGGTCCATTTACAAAATTCACAACAAATTTGAGATAAATTTCTTTAATTTATTTTGTTTCGAGGTTTGAGAAATACCTTAGATTACATAAATCAAAACTAATTATCAGATTATTTTGTCAGAATATTTAATATTTCTTTTTGTTGACATCAGGCAGTTCTTTTCTATCTCGGCTTAAGAGAGCCTCTCGAGTCAGGGGAATAGACTTTTGTGTATTTCATCTCGAGCATTCTGCTCTTTTGAACTCTCATGACAAGAGGTGTTTTGCACATACACACAAATGCGCACGCACACACATACACACGCACACGTACACACACACACACACTCGTACATATACACACACACATACACACGCACACGTACACACACACACACACGTACATATACACGCACAAAGGATTACAAAGGATTACAAAGGCAAAGCATGCCGACAGGAGACCTTTTGATCCATATCTAGGTCGGATGAAAAAAAAAAAAAAAAAAAAAAAAAAAAAAAAAAATCATATTAATAATACATTAAAACTATAACAATGTAAATAACAATTAAAATACATAAATAAATGCATTGGTATAGTTGAATAACAAACAGGTAAATAGTAATTGATAATAAATTGACATATAACTAATAATAAATGAAAATCAGACAGACAAATTATAACAAAACAAAAACAAATAATATAACATAAATTATAATAATTACAGCATCTTACTTAGGTATTTATCTAAATGATTCTTAAAGCTTCGAACTGAACTACATTGCACTACCTGTGCAGGAAGTTTATTCCATTCATTAACTATACGGTTGGCAAAGTTGTTTCTACCTACTTCCAAATTGAATCTATTTCCGGACAGTTTGAGACCATTGTTTCTTGTCTGATTCTCATTCAATGTGAAAATTTGGTCACTTTTGATGTTGTCAATTCCCTTTAAAATCTTAAAGGGACACACACGTATGCACACACATGCATGCACATATGCATGCACACACATGTATGCACACACATGCATGCACACACATGCATGCACACACATGCATGCACACATGTATGCACACATGTATGCACACACATGTATGCACACACGTATGCACACGTATACAAACACGTATACACACGCATATATACACACACACACATATATACACACGCATATATACACACACACACACATATATACACACACGTATGCACACGTACATATACACATACACACGCATACACACAAAAACACACGCATACACAAACACACGCACATACACACAGAGGAATGGGGTGGTAGGGAGGGAGAGGGGTTCTAACGTAAAAGAGAAGAGAGGGGGAAGAGAAGGGAAAGAGAAGGGAAAGAGAAGGGAGAGAGAAGGGAGAGAGAAGGGAGAGAGAAGGGAGAGAGAAGGGAGAGAGAAGGGAGAGAGAAGGGAGAGAGAAGGGAGAGAGAAGGGAGAGAGAAGGGAGAGAGAAGGGAAAGAGAAGGGAGAGAGAAGGGGAGAGAAGGGGAGAGAAGGGGAGAGAAGGGAAAGAGAAGGGAAAGAGAAAGGTAAGAAGGGTGAAACGGGTGAGAAGGGTGAGAAGGGTGAGACGGGTGAGAAGGGTGAGAAGGGTGAGAGAAGGGTGAGAGAATGGAAGGGTAATGGAAGGGTAATGGAAGGGTAATGGAAGGGGGGGATGGGGGATGAAGGGAGAAGGAGGGGAGGGGGAAGGGGAGGGGAGGGGGGAGGGGGAGGGTGGGGGGGAGGGGGAGGGGAAGGGGGGGGAGGGGGGAGGGGAAGGGGAGGGGAAGGGGAGGGGAAGGGGGAGGGGAAGGGGAGGGGAAGGGGAGGGGAAGGGGAGGGGAAGGGGAGGGGGAGGGTGAAGGGAGAGGGAAGGGGAAGGGGAGGGGGAGGGTGAAGGGAGAGGGAACGGGAAGGGAGAGGGAAGGGGAAGGGGAGGGGGAGGGTGAAGGGAGAGGGGAGGGTGAAGGGAGAGGGGAGGTGGAGGGTGAAGGGGAGGGAAGGAGAGGGGAAGGGGAGGGTGAGGGTGAAGGGGAAGGGAGAGGGAAGGGGAAGGGATAGGGAAAGGAGAGGAAAGGGAGGGGTAGGGAGTGGAAGGTAGGGGGAGGTAGGGCGAGGTAGGTGGGGAGATGGGGGAGGTAGGTGGGGAGGGGGAGGTAGGTGGGGAGGGGGAGGTAGGTGGGGAGGGGGAGGTAGTGGGGAGATGGGGAGGGTAGGAGGGGAGATGGGGAGGTAGGTGGGGAGATGGGGAGGTTGTGGGGGAGATGGGGAGGGAGGGGGGAGATGGGGGGGAGGGGTGGGGAGATGGGGAGGTAGGGGAGAGGGAGGTAGGTGGGAGATGGGGGAGGTAGGTGGGGAGGATGGGGAGGTAGGTGGGGAGATGGGGGAGGTAGGTGGGGAGATGGGGGAGGTGGGGAGATGGGGGAGGTGGGGAGATGGGGAGGTAGGTGGGGAGATGGGAGGTAGGTGGGGAGATGGGGAGGTAGGTGGGGAGGGGGAGGTAGGTGGGGAGGGGGAGGTAGGTGGGGAGGGGGAGGTAGGTGGGGAGGGGGAGGTAGGTTGGGAGGGGGAGAGAGGGGGGGAGGGGGAGCTAGGTGGGGAGGGGGAGGTAGGTGGGGAGATGGGGGAGGTGGGGGAGGTGGGGGAGATGGGGGAAGGTAGGGGGAGAGAGGGGAAGGTAGGGGGAGAGAGGGGAAGGTAGGGGGAGAGAGGGGAAGGTAGGGGGAGAGAGGGGAAGGTAGGGGGAGAGAGGGGAAGGTAGGGGGAGAGAGGGGAAGGTAGGGGGAGAGAGGGGAAGGTAGGGGGAGAGAGGGGAAGGTAGGGGGAGAGAGGGGGAGAGAGGGGGAGAGAGGGGGAGGTAGGGGGAGAGAGGGGGAGGTAGGGGGAGAGAGGGGGAGGTAGGGGGAGAGAGGGGGAGGTAGGGGGAGAGAGGGGGAGGTAGGGGGAGAGAGGGGGAGAGAGGGGGAGGGGGAGGGAAGGGAGGAAGGGGGGAGAGAGAGGGAAGGGAGGGGGAGGAGAGGGGAAGGGGAGGGGAGAGAGGGGAAGGTAGGGGGAGAGAGGGGAAGGTAGGGGGAGAGAGGGGGAGGGAGGGGGAGAGAGGGGAAGGTAGGGGGGGAAGGTAGGGGAGGTAGGGAAGGTAGGGAAGGTAAGGGGAGAGAGGGGGAGGTAGGGGGAGAGAGGGGGAGGTAGGGGGAGAGAGGGGGAGGTAGGGGGAGAGAGGGGGAGGTAGGGGGAGAGAGGGGGAGAGAGGGGGAGAGAGGGGGAGAGAGGGGAGATAGGGGGAGAGAGGGGGAGAGAGGGGGAGAGAGGGGGAGGTAGGGGGAGAGAGGGGAAGGTAGGGGAGGTAGGGGGAGGGACGAGGAGGGAGGGTGAGGAGGTAAGCAAAGTGTAAGGGAGGGGTAAGGGAGGGTGATGGAAGTGGAAGAAAGTGGGAAAGATGGGTGAAGGAGGGGGGAAATGAGGGGGAAGGAGAGGGAAATGAGGGGAGGAGGGGGAAGGAGAGGGAAATGAGGGAAGGAGAGGGAAATGAGGGAAGGAGAGGGAAATGAGGGGAGGAGAGGGAAATGAGGGGAGGAGGGGGAAAGGAGGGGGGAAGGAGGGGGAAGGAGGGGGGAAGGAGGGGGAAGGAGGGGAAATGAGGGGGAAGGAGGATGAAATGAGGGGAAGGAGGGGGAAGGAGGGGGAAATGGGGGAAGGAGAGGGAAATGAGGGGAGGAGAGGGAAATGAGGGGAGGAGGGGGAAGGAGAGGGAAATGATAGCCAAACATGGTTTCAGACGTGAAAACGTTTCTTGCGTGAACTAACTTACTCGAATTCTACAACACAGTTGTCTCGAATTATGACAACATGAAACCAATATAGATTTTAATATATCTAGACTTTGCAAAAGCTTTTGATACGTCCCACCACGAAAGGACTACTTTACTAAATTAGCTTTGCATGGAAATAAGTTGGTAGCCTATTAGGTTGGACTTAGTAATTGGTTGAAAGGTCGAAAAACAGGAGAGTTGTTTTAAATGCGGAAAACAAACTTCTGGATGGAAAAGTGTTGCAAGTGGAGTTCCTCCAGGGTTCCGTTTTCTTGGGCCACTTTCTATTCATAGTATATATAAATGATATAGACCATGGACTAAAAATCTACTGTTTCCAAATCTGCTGATGATACAAAACTGTGCGGGAAAGAAGTGAGGCAAATGGGGGAAAAAATCACTCAAACCAATTAGATATTCAAGAAGATTTAGATCAATTACAGCAATGGTCTGGTGTTTTTGGGGGGGTGGGGGGGGGGGGGGGGGGGGGGGGGGGGGGGGGGGGGGGGGGGGGGGGGGGGGGGGGGGGGGGGGGGGAAAGTGGTTAATAAATTTGAAAAAAAAAAAAAAAACACAAACGTAATTGCAATGGTAAATGCACATAGGTAAAAATAACAGCAAGTACGGATTACAAGGTTTTTAATTTTTGGAAATCGTCGTTAAACAAAAGTGGATAGTGAAAAAGATCTCGGCGTAAATTATCCAGTAACGACCTCAATTCATCCAAAGCAGTGTATTTCAGCCTCTGAGGGAAAGCAAATAAGATTCTGGGATTGATTTGCGCGATCCTTTTTGATTTCAAAAAGTCCATCAATCATTAAACAAGGCTATATAAATCGTTAGTTCGTCCACCCATTTGGAATATGCTGTTTCCGTATGGTCACCGATATCTCATTATTAAAGACATTGACAAGACTGGAAAAAAGTACAACGGCGACCCACCAAAACTGGATTCCCAAATATCAAAAATAAATCATACGAAAATCTCGACTTTAAGCACATGAATCTGTTTTCCCTAAAAAAGCCGTAGGACTCAGGAGGGTGACCTTGATACAGGTCTTTAAGATTTTAAAGGGGAAATTGACAACATCAAAAGTGACCAAATTTTCACATTGAATGAGAATCAGACAAGAAACAATGGGTCTCAAAACTTGTCCGGAAATAGATTCAATTTGGAAAGTAGGTAGAAACAACTTTGCCAACCGTGTAGTTAATGGAATGGAATAAACTTCCTGCCACAGGTAGTGCTAATGTAGTTCAGTTCGAAGCTTAAAGAATCATTTAAGATAAAATACCTAAGTATAGATGCTTTTGTGTAATGATTTTATAATTTATGTTATATTATTTGTTTTTGTTTTTGTTTTATAATTTTGTTCTGTCTGATTTTCATTTATTAATTTGTTATATGTCAATTTATTATCATTTTACTATTTACCTGTTTGTTTGTTAGTTCAAACTTATACACCAATGCATTTATTTATGTATTTTAATTGTTATTTACATTT
>NC_134810.1:14823557-14832893 GCF_046742065.1 Oratosquilla oratoria | reverse complement strand
TATAGTTTTAATTTATTATTAAAATATGATATTTTTTTTTTTTTTTTTTTTTTTTTTTTTTTTTTTTTTTGCATCCGGACCTACAGTTATGGACTCAGAACTGGTCTCCTGTCGGCAGCATGCTTTGCCTTTTGTAATCCTTTCGTGAGGAAAATGAGGGGGGAGGAGCGGGAAAATGAGAGGGGGAAGGAGGGGGGAAGGAGGGGGGAGAGGAGGGGGAAGGAGGGGGGAAGGAGGGGGGAAGGAGGGGGGAAGAAACTTGGGGGAAGGAGGGGGAAGAAAAATGGGGGAAATGAGGGGGGAGGGGGAAATGAGGGGGAAGAGAAGGGGGGGAAATGGGGGGAAATGAGGGGAAATGAGGGGGGACGGATGGGAAATGAGGGGGGAAGGAGGGGAAGAAAAAATGGGAAGAAAGAATGGGGGGAAGGAAAATGAGGGCAAATAAGGAGAAATGATGAGGAAAAGTGAGGGGAAAAGGAGGGGAAAGGTGGGCAGAGGAGGATGGAGGAAGGGAAAGGAGGGGGAATTCTCTGGTGGGAAGGGGGAGTTGTGGGGAAGGGGGAGTTGTGGGGAAGGGGGAGTTGTGGGGAAGGGGGAGTTGTGGGGAAGGGGGAGTTGTGGGGAAGGGGGAGTTGTGGGGAAGGGGGAGATGTGGGTAAGGGGGAGTTGTGGGGAAGGGGGAGATGTGGGGGAAGGGGGAGATGTGGGGAAGGGGGAGATGTGGGGAAGGGGGAGATGTGGGGGGAAGGGGGAGATGTGGGGGGAAGGGGGAGATGTGGGGGGAAGGGGGAGATGTGGGGGGAAGGGGGAGATGTGGGGGGAAGGGGGAGATGTGGGGGGAAGGGGGAGATGTGGGGGGAAGGGGGAGATGTGGGGGGAAGTGGGAGATGTGGGGGGAAGGGGGAGATGTACAGAGTGCCTGAGGGTATCTGTGTGACAGGGATGTCGTCTGTGGGGGGAAGGGGATGTCCATGTAAGGGGATTGGGGGGAAGGGTGATAATAGGGAGGTGAGTGGGGGGCCAAGACCATCTTGTTTCCAGATGTAGTGGGGGGCCTCCACTATTGTGCATAGAGATGTGGCCGATGCTCATCGTGATCATATGGGGGAGATCCTTGGGGTCGTGTTGGGGGGACTGTGGTGGGGATACGGGAGATGTGGGGACAAAGTGGAGGAGATGAGGGGGAGCCTTGCAGAAGCCTTGGGGAAGGGAGTGCACGAGATGGGCCTTGGAGATGTGGGGGAGAGGGGTCTTAGATGTTGGGGTGGGGTATCCAGATGTCCTCAGAGATAGGTGGCAGGGGAATGGAGATATGTGGTGATATTATGGTGGGGTGCGAAAAAAGGGGGGGATGTCGGGGTGGGGAGATGGTTTTGGAACCGGAGATGTGGGGGAGGTTGGAGATGTGGGTGTTATCAGAGTGTGGTGTGGGGATATTTGGGGGGGAGATGTCTGGTTGAGAGGGTTAGTGTGGGAATGTGTTCAGATTGGAAGGTTTGGAGATTTGGGGGGAAGGTTTATGGGTTTTGTGAAAGCCGGGGGTATAATGTGGGGGAAGGGGGATGTGTGTGAATGTCATGAGTGGTTGTGGCCAGAGGGGGGAGATTTTGTTGGGGATTATGTGGGTTAGATGTGTTTGTGAAGTGGGCTGTGGTCGCATATTGGGGGGGGGGGGAGATTGGTGGGGTGGGCAGATGGTTGATGATTTGGCGTTTGCGTCAAAGAGCCTTCTCAGATGGGGGTTTAGATGTTGGGTTGAATCCTAGCATAGTTTTACATATATGTGTGGGCAACCTGTCTCATATTGGGTGCGAAGGGTGGTTGTCTCATATTGATGGTGCTGATTGGGGGCCTGTTCTCAGGAGTGTGGGGTCTAGTTCCGGGGGCGAGAGTGGAGTCCGGGGTATATTTTGGGGGGGGAGATGTGGGGGGGGATAGTTCGATTTGTTGGGGTGGCTAATTTTGGTGGGGGAAGAGGTGGGGGGAAGGATGTGGGGAGAGTGGGGAGGGGTTTCAGAGGTTTGTGTACCTTAAATGGGCTTATGCGTAGGGGACAGTGAAGGGTGAGAGGAGTGGGGGATAAGACCTGAGCATGGGATATCCCTTGGGATGGCGGAGGTGGGAGAGGTGAGATGTGGGGGGAGGATGAAGTGAGTTGGGGGGAATGGGGGTAGGGGGGGTTGCGGGAGATGTGGAGAATTGGGTATGTGGGGGGATTGAGTTTGGGTCTCTATTGTGTGGGTGGATGTTTTCCAGGGTTGATGTATGTGGGGGGAAGGGGGGTTTTTTGATGAATTGTGCTTTTCTCGTGATGTGTTTGGGGAATTTTGTGGTTTGGCGCAGTGGGGAAGTGATGTGATGCAATAGGTGTGTGATAGGGGGAGATGTGGGGGATAGGGTGAGATTGTGGAAGTGGCTTTTCTCATAGTGGAGATAGGTCAAGGGTGCAGATGGTTGGGGGGGAGGGGGGTTGCAGGAGGGGGGAAGGGTGATGTGGGGGGGAAGGGGTTGTTGGATGATTGGGGGAGTTGTTTGGGTTTGGGGGGAAGTGTGGGAGGGTCAGATGGCCCCTCAGAGAGTGTGAAGGGGCGGGTCTCATACTTAAGGGTTTAATGGATGGGCATAGGGTCCGGGGGGAGATGTGTCTCATGAGTTTTTTCCTTTGAGATGTGGGGGTCGTATTGTGTTTGTTCGTGAGGGGTTAAAGGTTTGTCTCATATTTTAGAGGTGCCTTTTGAAGGGGGTGTGGTGTAGGGGAGATGTGGGGGGTCTAAAGTAGTTTCGGGGTTGAAGGGTGTGGATTGTGTGGTGTGGAAGGGGGATATGTTCGTGGTGGTTGTCACGGGGGCTGGTATGGAACGGTTGCTCATATGTTGGGGGGAAGGGGGAGATAGTGGATTGGGGGATAGTGGGGCAATAAGTTATGGGGGGAAGTAGTTGTGGGAGAGAATTTTGGTAGTGTATGTGAGTAATGTATTGTTTCGCTTTTGCATATGCCGAGATCCGCATAGGGGAGGATTGAAGGTGGGGATTGGGGGTAAGGGTTGTGTGATGTTGGTCCTGATTATGTTGTTTTCATATTGGTGGTTTTGAATTAAGGTGGCAGATGTGCGGGTTATTATTTTGGGTTGTGGGCATGTGGTCTCAGGGGCGGAGATTGTTCAATAGATGTGAAGGAGTGAGAGGTGGGAGGGGGTGGGGGATGGGGGCTTGGGGGGGGTGGGGTTGCGCTAGGGGGGGGGCTGGCTGTGGGTGGTCCTGGTGGCGGGGGTCGCTTCATTCTTGTTCTCACGTGGGTGTGTGGGGGTGATGGGTTGGCTTATGCTTGGGTGCTCTTGCGGGGGTGCTTTTGTGCTGGGGTGGGAGGGGATTGGGGAGCCTAGGGGTGATGTGGGTCTGGGGGGGGGTGTTGGGGGGGGTTCGGGGTTTGTGGTGGGGGGGTCTGGGGGGAAGGGGTGGTGGGGTGTGTGGGGTATGGGGATGCCGGGGGAACTGTCGGGGCGGGGGGGAGGGTGTCCCTGCTTGAGATAGTGCGGGGGAGGTGAAGGTGGTGAAGGTTTTTGGGGGGTGGGAGGGGGGTGTGGTCGGGAATGGGGAGGGGCGGGGCCGGGCCGGGGGATGTCTGTGGCTTGTGGTGGGGAAGGGCCTCTTGTAATGTGAAGGGGGAGATTGAATTTCAAGGAGATTGACGTCAGAATTAAGATAAAGTGTAATGTGAACAGAAGGGTATTGAACATTATTTAGTGTGAACACCATGTAAAGTGTAAAAAAGCATGTTAAAGTTTTGAACACATGGAAGGTAACAGCATGGAAGGAAACAGAATTAAGGGAAACAGTAGGGTAAGGGGGATATCTGAATGGGAAGGATGAACAGCAGGGAAGTGAACAGAATGTGGAAGGGAATCATAAGTGTGCAAGGAGGATCAGAAGCTAGGGTAATCTGAGGCAAGGTAACAGAAGGAAAGGGAAACTGAATGTGTACAAGTGAACATAGAGGTAAGGGTAACAGAAATGTGAATAGTGTACAGGAAGGGAACGCTCATGAACGCATCCAACATAACCAGGCCATGATTCTGTCAGCCACTAATAAGGACCAGACTGGAACTGAATCTTGGTACAGGCCTTGATAAGATCAGGTTCACGACATGGATCAGGCCTCGTTATCGGACTGGTCCAGACTGGTATAGGCCAGTTCAGGAGATGATCACGAGTCTGTATTAGGACAAGGTTAAAGTGTCTTGGACCGGAGATTGTTCGGACTGGTATATAGGACTTGTGTAGACTTGTTATGCTGAATATGTCCAGGTACGGACTGGTACTGACTAGGTTAGGACTGGTTAGGACTGGTTAGGACTGGTCAGGACTGGTCAGGACTGGTTAAAGACCAGGCATGCCTGGACAGGATCTGTTTAGGACAGGTTATGTATCTGGCACGGAGTTGTTAATACTGTTAGGACTAGTATTTAGGACAGGATAGGACAGATTTAGGAGTTTGTTAGGACTAATTATGGACTATTAGCCTAAGTCCAGGTCTATTTGATTATCATTAGTGTCACGTCCTAGTTAGAGAGCAATGGCAATGTATTAAATATATTCGATTATGTTATACTTGCCTGATTTGAACGATTCTGCCAGAAATCATTCGTTTTGCTCGTTTCCTGCAGACGTGGTCTTCCATACTGTTGGGGGTAAGGGGTGGGGATGAATACAAAACGAGTGATTTCCGATAGAAACGATTGTCAGATTTGTTAAAATCAGCAAGAAAAATGTATAAAAAACGATGTTTTCAAAACAAAATCACGTGTATGGACACTTCCGAATTTTTGCCTGAGGGAAGGGGTGGGGGAGAATGCGAGTGTGGAGTGGTGGTCGGGGAGGTGAGATGAGGGGAGTGGGGAGGGGAATGGGGAGGGGAATGGGGAGGGGAATGGGGAGGGGAATGGGGAGGGGAATGGGGAGGGGAGTGGGGAGGGGAGTGGGAGAGGGGAATTGGGATGGGAGTGGGGAGGGGAATGGGGAGGGGAATGGGGAGGGGAATGGAGATGGGAGGGAGAGGGGAGGGGAATGGGGAGGGGAATGGAGATGGGAGGGAGAGGGGAGGGGAATGGGGAGGGGAGTGGGGAGGGGAGTGGGGAGGGGAGTGGGGAGGGGAGTGGGGAGGGGAGTGGGGAGGGGAGTGGGGAGGGGAGTGGGGAGGGGAGTGGGGAGGGGAGTGGAGGAGGGGAGTGGAGGAGGTGAAGAGGAGGGGAAGGGGAGGGGGGAAAGGAGGAAGAATGGGGAGTGCGTGGGGAGTAAGGATCCTACCCTGAGGTGATTAACATCGTCTGGGCTTAGCAAGGTGTCTAAATAAGATAGCCTCTGCAATGGTGAGGAGGAGAAGGTCAGATAGGGTTGGGAGTTGGGGTATCTGTCCAACTTTTTCTGTCGTGTAAGGCATACGTTTTGGAAGTCATCCGGCACGCTCGGTCCTTCTCCCACTGGGAGGTTCTGGGACCCCTTTCTTCGTCTTGAGGCTCTTTCAGAAAAGCAATTTCAAGACATTTCCTCTCCACAGGCACCTTGCTTCGGTTTTTTTTTATTCTTTTAATTGATCAATTTATTTCATTTACTTATTCATTCATTTCTTTCGTGTTTATTAATCTATTCATTCTCATGTACGTGTTTATGTTATTTATCTATCAATGTATTAGTAGAGCATACCCATGCAGCGGTATTCATAAAACTATGGTGATAGTTACTCATCCTTAACTATGCGGTACAATATTGGTCTACATTCAGTGGTTCCCAAACTTTTTTTTTTTTTTTTAGTTTTACAATTATACGTACTAAGTTAACCTTAATCCTAATGCCGGGTACCGTAATGTTTTCTTGATTTTATTTTATCTTATTTTCAATTTTTTTGTCAGCCCTCCATTACCCCCAAAAATGTGTTACATCCCCCCCAGGGGGTAATTTACCCACAATTTGGGAACCACTGTCAGACTATAGAATGTATATCAATTCACTAGAAACAGCACAGATGAGAATGCCCAAAATGATACTAGGGCTTAGACATTTACCATACGAAGACAGGCTTAGGAAAGACGAAAAGTGCGGTGTGAACTAATAGGTATTCGAATGGGTCAAGGGCTTGAACAAGGATGATACAGGTAAGGTCATCATATTAAGACAGTAGGCAAGACTCGTAGGAATATATTTAAATAGGACAAATTTGAGTTTAAAAAGGAAATAGGCAAGATTTGGTTTACCAACAGAGTGCTTAACGAATGAAATAGACTTGGTAATAATGTAATGAGCGCTGAAGCAATTGATGGTTTTAAAGAGATGAAAGGTGGTAAGGGATATGGAACTGCCTAGAAGTATTCTTATGTTCTTATGATTTTTTATTTTTGTATTTTGATTGCTTGGGTCCTTTGAAGGGTATCGGTAAATACATACGTGAACCAATATTGGATTAAGTGGTCTCTTCATAACTTTTGTTGTGTACTAACTTTTCTTGCGTAACTTTCTTATCTTTGTGGGTAGACCTTATGAGATCCTATATATAACAGTCAATATACTGTATCATGCCATAATATCATTGATGGTGTTGGAGCAGTTTTACTTACATTTGTGGTGTGATTCAGCTGGACGCGTTGTATTGCTGCACTTGTTAATTATATATCACAACACGTACGATACACATTTTCACAAATGAATATGTAAACACTGTGTAAAGTGTACAACCGGCACTACGAGAAAAACTCATAAATTAAGTAACGTTCCACCGCCGTTCACTCGCAGTCCGTCAGACTAATGTAGATGAAATCGCGCATGCGCAGAACGTCGGTACTTGTTTTCCAGTGGAGTTACGAATGTTTCAAGATTCAATTAACCGAATACTTTTGCACTGTGCTATTTTTTTTTGTTTTTTATCTTGTCTGAATTTTTTGTTTATATCTGATTATTTGTTCATTGGTTTGTTTATTTGTTTAATTATTTGTTTATTTGTTTTTGTTTATTTTTTTATTTGTTTATTTGTTTATTTGTATATTTGCTTATTTATTAATTTATTTATTCATTTATTTATGTATTCATCTATTCAATATTTATTCACCTATTTATTTTCTTATTTATTTATTCATTTATTCATTTATTTGTTTATTGATTTATTTGTATACTTATCTATTTAGTTATCTACTTATCTATATATTCATTTATATATTTGTTTATCTATTTATTCAAACATTTATCCATTTATTCATCAATCTATTTGTCTTTTTATTCCTGTACATTTAACCTCCTTATGGACATAAAGGTCTCCAGTCGGCGTGATTTGCCATTGCTGTCCTTTCCAACGCAGATGAATGAATGGACACGTCTCATATGGCACGGGTATTGTCAGGTATAGCTCGCCACAGCTGTCATGGCTGATGAAAAAAAAAAAAAAAAAAAAAAAAAAAATCGAATCTGGACCGACTGGACCCTAACTTGCCATGCAGACCCGGGATAGAGGGGAGAAGGAGGAGGAAGAGGAGGAAAGGGGAATAGGTGGAGAGGAGGAGAAGCAGAATAAGAAAAAAAGAGTTGAGGAGGAACAGGGGACGAGGGAGGAGGAAGATGGAAGGAGAAAGAGAGGAGAGGAGACGGTGAAAAGGGAGGGGGAGAGGAAGGAAGGAGGAGGAGAGGAAGAAGAAAAACGGTGAGAAAGGAAGAAGGATGATTGAAGGGGAGAAGGATGGGAAAGGAAGAGGAGTAGGGGAGAGAATAGGAGGAAGGAGTGGTAGAATGGGAGGGGAGGAGGGAGCGAGGAAAA
Organism: Oratosquilla oratoria; assembly: GCF_046742065.1. Taxonomy (NCBI): domain Eukaryota; kingdom Metazoa; phylum Arthropoda; class Malacostraca; order Stomatopoda; family Squillidae; genus Oratosquilla; species Oratosquilla oratoria. The sequence continues at coordinate 14,825,098 of NC_134810.1, read as the reverse complement.
GGGAGGGATGAGGAAGGAGAGAGGAGAAGAGAGGGATGAGGAGGCAGAAGAGGATAAATGGATGTGGAGGAGGTGAAGGAGGAAAGGGGATGAGGAAAGGAAAGTAAGTGGTGGAGGGAGGAGGAGGGAAGGGAATGAGGGAGGGAAAGTGGTGGAGAGGAGGGAGAAAGGGTGGGAAGAGAAAGTGGAGATGGAGGAGGAAGAGGACGAGGATGAGGATGAGGAAGATGAGAATGAGGATAAGGAGAAGGAAGATATGGGTAAAGGATTAGAAAGATGGGGGAGAGAGAGGTGAGGAGGGGAGGAAGAGGAGGAAGAAAATAAAGAGGAGAGGACGAAGAGAAGAATAAGGATGGATAGAAGGAGGAGTAGCGGGTAATAGGAGGGTGGAATAAAATGGGGGAGGAGGAAGAAAAGAAAGAAGTGGAGGAAGAGATGGAGGAGAGGAGGAAAAGGAGTGGGAGGAGGAGGAAGAGGAGAGTGAGAAGGATGATGGGGGAAAAGAAAAAGGGTGAAGAAGTAGGAGGGTGAGAAGAAGAGTATGGAAGGGGAGGAGGGAAGAAAACGGGGTAAGGAAAATGAGGAAGAGGAGGGGAACGAGGATGAAGGAAGGATGGGAGACAAGGAGAAGGAAGAAAGAAGGGTAAACAGAGGTAGGAGGAGGGTAGGAGGAGGTGGGAGGAGGGTAAGAGGAGGGGAGGGAAGAAGTGAGGAGGGGAGGGAAGAAGTGAGGAGGGGATGAAGATAAAGAATGGGGAGTTAGGAAGGAAGGAAAAAAAGAAGAGAAAGAGGGTAGAAGGAAGAAAAAGAGAGGAGGGGCTGAGAAGAGGGACAGCGTGAAGAGGAGTGGGAGGAACAGGGGTAGGGCACTAAGAGAGGAGGGGAAGATGTGAGGAGTTTAGGAGGAGGAGGGGAGCAGGAGGAGGACTAAGGATGGACGAAGAGGGGAGGAGGAAAAGGACGAGGATTAGAGAATAGGGGTCGATCAGGAGAAGGATGAAGACGAGTGTGGGGTATTAGAAGAGGGAGAGGAGGAGGAAAAGGGGGAGGAGGAAGAGGTCAATTAGGAGGAGTGTGAAGAAGCTTGTGATGAAGGAGAATGGAGAGGAGAGAAGGATTAAGTGAAAAAGATGAAGGGAACAGAAGGAGGAGGGAAAATATTTGGATGAGGAGGAGGCTGAAAAAGAGTGCGGGAATATAGAAGAGGGGAGGAGGCCGAAGAGGAGGAAGAATGGGAGAAGAGGAAAAGGAAGAGAGAAAGATGAGGGGAGGAGGAGGAGAAGGAGGAAGTGGAAGAGGGCAGGAAGGAAGAGGAGGAAGAAAAGGAGGAGGAGAAGGAGGAGGAGGAGGAGGAGGAGGAGGAGGAGGAGGAGGAGGAGGAGAAGGAGAAGGAGGAGGAGGAGGAGGAGGAGGTAGCATATTTCTAGGTACAACTGGTGATTTGTTCTTCGAAACCCGTGGCCTATTTTATTGAACAAAACTCAAGGGGAGCTGTCCAGTGATCCGAAATTGCAAACACGTTTGCCCATATATTTTTGTCT
>NC_134810.1:14803557-14811057 GCF_046742065.1 Oratosquilla oratoria | reverse complement strand
ACAGAGTAGTAGACAGTTAGAACAAGTTAGATGAGAAAGTGGTGTGTGCAAAATCAATACATGAATTTAGAAATAGTTTAGATAAAATGAGATATGAAGACGAGACACCACGAGCATAGCTCCCCTTCCCGTAAAATACAACTAGGTAAATACAACTACGTAAATATACACACGACTCGGTGGCGCGGTTGGTAGAGTCTCGGACTGTCACTACGGCGGTCCGGGTTCGAATCCTGCCCAGAGCTGAAATAATTTCAGTATCGCTGCGCTTCGAGTCGTTACTCCAACTCTCGTGGGCGGGGAGCTTGGTGTGCGTGTGCGTGTAAGGTCACAGCATTACCTATAGATGGGTCATACGAGCTCTGAGCTCTCTTCCAGGAGGGAAATAGTTGTCGATCACGAGTCCAACACGTGATCCAAAGACCAAGGTGAAAGACTAAGGTGAATCACACAAACACACTCGCACACATATTTTTGTCCACCAGAGCTGGAGTACCGGCTCGTATGCAGCAGTGCTGAAATTTTCGGCTCTGGGCAACTCTCGAACTCTTATCACTGAATTAGCGGTCGAGCCGGTTAACATCATATCGAGCCATGTGCATTTGTGCATGTGTGTGTGGGCGTGTGTGTGTTTGTGTTTCTTTCTCTGTATGTGTGTTTGTGTGTGTGTGTGTGTGTGTGTGTGTGTGTGTATGTGTACTGTATATGTGTGTGTATGTGTATATGTGTGTTATGTGTGTGTGTGTGTGTGTGTGTGTGTGTGTGTGTGTGTGTGTGTGTGTGTGTGTGTGTGTGTGTGTATGCGCGCGCACGCGTGCGTGGGTCGAAACTTGTAAACTGGTTAACCGGTAACTGGCGTCATCTAAAGAGTTTAAAGTCTCTGGATAACCGTGAGCCGTTTTCAGTTTCATTGTGGTGTATTGTCCGTGATAGAATCTTGGTTACTTCATTGCGATTTGACAAGGTCTAAACAAGAACAGGTCATTTCAAATTTGAAAAATAACAAACAATATAACGACATGCAGAAGATGTCCCGATTCAGTTTCCTTCCAAAATAAATTGACGTGTTCGTGTTTTGACTTTGCGAGATGATTTTCTTTTTTATCTGTTTATTTCGTCATATTTTTCTTAGTATTATTATTGCTATTATTTTACCAGCTAATGCTCTTACAGAAAAAGGGGATAATTTAAGATCATAAGAATGAAGGAGAGTGCAAGAGACCATAAGGCTACAATGGGCATGTTATCATCACCTATCATATCCATTCTTAAACCTTCTCTTAAAGCATACAATAGTTTCAGCGCTCACTACATGGTTACTAAATATATTCCATTCTTTAACCTCTGTATTGGTAAGTCATTTTTTGCCTATTTCCTTCTTAAATCTAAAATTGTCTAATTCAAACCTGTAACTACAATTCCTTCCCTTTCTGTCTTAATATGATGACCTTGTCTGTATCACCCTAACCCTTTACCTATTTGAATACCGCACTGTACGTCTTTCTAGAGAGTGTAAGTCAATGATTTGTTTGGGACAAACGTGTTCATTATCATCTTACATATATTATAAAAAAAAAAAGGGGGAGGGGAAATATCGTTCTAAAAGGAAGAAAGGAGCAACAAAAAGTCAAAATGGAGTGAACATAACATAAGAACATAAGAAATAAGAGTGGGACAAATAAAGGAGGAGAAAGGGAGGAAGGGAAGAAAGATGGGACAGAAATGAGGGAATATACGTTCTCTCGGATTTAATGGAAAAAATAGAATCACAGAGTGAAATTCCTTTGTAAGAGAAGGTCAGATAAAGATGGCGGACGCTTGAAATCAGAACATTCTTTTGTCTGCCATAATGTCTGAGAATTCTTTTTTTGGACATTCAAAGCCAAAGGACACAAATTTCTGGCATACAGACATAGATGAACATTTTCCACAATTGAAATAACAACATAGACAAAATATAAGACTTGTAATTTCATGACATAAGGAGACATCTTAAAACATGCATATCAATTTCATGAAAACAATGAAAAATCTTACAACCAGGCTTACTAATACTTTCTATTTTTGCGCAGCCACTTGGTAAAAAAAAAAAAAAATGTTCTAAACTGTGCCATGTATTTCTGTTCCAAATTATATCTATAAAGATAAATAGATGAATAAATAAATGAATAAATAAATAAACAAAGAAATAAATGAATGAATAAATAAATAAATAAATAAATAGATAAATAGATAAATAAGCAAATAAATAAATAAATAAATAAATAAATAAATAAATAAATCTAATACATCAAGGAATCGGTGAAATCCAAGAAAACATAGCCAAATAGATTAGTTATGATGGGAAACTAAATTAAACAGAAAGGGAAAGCAGAATCAGTGATAATTTTTCGAGTAGAATATTCATTGAGTTAGATTATTAAAAAAAGTCCGGTAAGGAATATATATAGAAAGGATAAGGAAATGAAATAGAACGACAGATGGCGTAAGATTATGTTATTGTGTTTGAGAGCATGCATACATATGCAGACGTATATGTATCAATGTGTGTGTGTGTGTGTGTGTGTGTGTGTGTGTGTGTGTGTGTGTGTGTGTGTGTGTGTGTGTGTGTGTGTGTGTGTGTGTGTGTGTGTGTGTGTGTATGTGTGTGTGCGTCAGTGACGAATGTCTATAGCTCCTTTGCTATGAAGGGGTGCCACGGAAATGAATAAAACAGGCTGGCGGGAGCCAGATTAAAGGGAGATGTGCACTCGGTACGGAAGGGGTCGTCAAATGCTCCAACGCTCATTATTGTGCACATGAGGATCAATGTTTGTAATTATGTTCACATCGTCTCCCCACACTCCACTCGAAAATACATGATGACACAAACGGTGGTCACCGTGACGAAACTGTTGAGAGAAATAGCGTAAATTAACTGGTAAATGTATTCCGTCACAAATAACAATGAGGGGACGGGTACTAGAATGAAAAAGAAAATGTAAAAAAAAAAAGAAAAAAAAAAAAAAAAAAAAAAAAAATGTCATGGGCTATGGAGAAAAAAATAAAAAAATTCTTGACTGTATAAATGCAAGTACATATCTATATATATATACATACATACACACACACACACACACACACACACACACACACACACACACACACACACACACACACACACACACATATATATATATATATATATGTATACATATATATGCATATATATATATATATATACATATATATGTCTATATATATATATATATATGTATATATATCATATATACAGTATATATATACATATATCAATCAATCAATCAAATCAGCCATCCTGAGTCCACTGCTGAACAAAGGCCTCCTTCATAGCATTCCATGATTCACACGACCGTGCCACTCTCTGCCACGTCACTCCTGCAAACTTCTCGATCTCGTCTCTCCACCTTCTGTCTGGTCTCCCTCTTCCACGCTTCCTATCTCGCGGCGTCCATTCAGTAACGCATTTGCTCCATCGCTCATCAGTCGTTCGCACCAACTTACCTGCCCAATTCCACTTCCTCTCTTTTACTGCTTCCGCAACATCTTTCACTCTAGTCTGCTCTCTCACCCAACTTGCTCTCTTTCGGTCTCTCAGTGTTATTCCCATCATTGATCTCTCCATTCTCCTCTGTGCAGTCCTTAGCTTTGTTTCCATCGCCCTCGTCAGCTTCCAAGTCTCACATCCGTAGATTATTGCTGGTAGAATGCACTGGTTGTTATATATATATATATATATATATATATATATATATATATATATATATATATATATATATATGTATATATATACATACGAGTATATAATTTATATATACATATGTATATATAAACATTATATATATATATATGTATATATATATATATATATATATTGCAGTAATTCACAAGGCACACGTGAAAATAATATGCACAAAAAACCACTGGGAAATAAGAAGCTTAGTCCGAACGTTTTCGTCTATCTAAGACATTATCAAGGAATACACAGTTACAGAGACAAAGGTGGATATATATACATAAAGTAAAAGACAAGCTAGGAACATGGGAAGTACACACAAGATGCTTCACAATCAGGTAGAGCCGATGTTTACATATACGGACGTTTGGTCCATGACGTTACGTCACCCCCGCTTAGTAGCACTTGGAGAAGTTCTTACAATTTTATCAATAACAAAATCATCAAGTTTAAATAATCCTAAACTTAAATTGATATTATGGTCAAAGGTTTGTTTAATATGACTGGATTCGATGATGTTTCTTTCTAATAAGGATCTACAAGAAATTATTACATTCGAATTATCCCAGTCAATAGGATGATTGTGGTCTCTTACATGGACAAAAAGGCCACTGGAACTTTGCCCACTTCTTACACTATATTTGTGCTGATTTATCCTAGTTTTTAAGTCTTTACCAGTTTGGCCGATATAAAATTTGTTACATTTAAGGCATGGAATAGAGTAAACACAACCCTCGTTTGCTTCAGGTGAATTTTTAATGAGCTTACTTTTTATAGTATTATTATTATTATTATTATTTTTTTTTTGTAAATATAATACTATAATACAAAAATAATACTATAAAAAGTAAGCTCATTAAAAATTCACCTGAAGCAAACGAGGGTTGTGTTTACTTAAAAACTAGGATAAATCAGCACAAATATAGTGTAAGGAGTGGGCAAAGTTCCAGTGGCCTTTTTGTCCATGTAAGAGACCACAATCATCCTATTGACTGGGATAATTCGAATGTATTAATTTCTTGTAGATCCTTATTTGAAAGTCTCCAATGTTTAAATCTCCATCTCCATTGCAAATCTCCAATATTTGATTTACAGTTTCGATATATAGAAAACTATGGCGACCAGAAACCCTTTCTAGTGGTACAAGTCCTTTTTGAAAAGAATTTTCGTTCCTAATAGAAAAATAAATTTCAAACTGTATCTGAACTTCAATCTACTGCATGCAGATCTGCTGATAAAACAAATGATCTTTCAAATCAATTGGATATTGAAAGAAAAATAGATAAACTAAAACATTGGTCTCTAAAGTGGTAAATGGGATTGGTGGCACAATGTTTTGAATGCATTAGTTCAGCTAAATAAATAATGAGCAGCAGCAGCAGCAGCAGCAGCAGCAGCAGCAGCAGCAGCAGCAGCAGCAGCAGCAGCAGCAGCAGCAGCAGCAGCAGCAGCAGCAGCAGCAGCAGCAGCAGCAGCAGCAGCAGCAGCAGCAGCAGCAGCAGCAGCAGCAGCAGCAGCAGCAGCAGCAGCAGCAGCAGCAGCAGCAGCAGCAGCAGCAGCAGCAGCAGCAGCAGCAGCAGCAGCAGCAGCACAGCAGCAGCAGCAGCAGCAGCAGCAGCAGCAGCAGCAGCAGCAGCAGCAGCAGCAGCAGCAGCAGCAGCAGCAGCAGCAGCAGCAGCAGCAGCAGCAGCAGCAGCAGCAGCAGCAGCAGCAGCAGCAGCAGCAGCAGCAGCAGCAGCAGCAGCAGCAGCAGCAGCAGCAGCAGCAGCAGCAGCAGCACAGCAGCAGCAGCAGCAGCAGCAGCAGCAGCAGCAGCAGCAGCAGCAGCAGCAGCAGCAGCAGCAGCAGCAGCAGCAGCAGCAGCAGCAGCAGCAGCAGCAGCAGCAGCAGCAGCAGCAGCAGCAGCAGCAGCAGCAGCAGCAGCAGCAGCTAGCAGCAGCAGCAGCAGCAGCAGCAGCAGCAGCAGCAGCAGCAGCAGCAGCAGCAGCAGCAGCAGCAGCAGCACAAGCAGCAGCAGCAGCAGCAGCAGCAGCAGCAGCAGCAGCAGCAGCAGCAGCAGCACAGCAGCAGCAGCAGCAGCAGCAGCAGCAGCAGCAGCAGCAGCAGCAGCAGCAGCAGCAGCAGCAGCAGCAGCAGCAGCAGCAGCAGCAGCAGCAGCAGCAGCAGCAGCAGCAGCAGCAGCAGCAGCAGCAGCAGCAGCAGCAGCAGCAGCAGCAGCAGCAATGAATAATGATAATAATAATAATAATAATAATAATAATAATGATAATAATAATGAATAATGATAACAATAAAAATGACGATGATGACGACGATGACAACGACGACGATGACGACGACGATGACGACGACAACGACGACGACAACTTCGACGGCTACGACGACGACGACGACAACGATGATGATGATGATATATACTAATCCCACACTCTTCTCCGATTACAAGCATTGACTGTTACTTGCCCCAACACTTCATGCGCATAGGGCAAATGTGACGGCTTCGGACGCAGCTACTCAGCGCCTCCTGGCGTACACTCCTTGCCTTCTGTGTACGGCTACGACGTTGTTGGCATCAAATCTTCCTTATGAGTACAAAGGTTTCGGCTAGAACCTGGCTATCAGAGCACGTGGGGCAAGGGTGAGAACTTCAATTACAACCTATTACGTCGCTGAACAAAAGTATCTTTATGGTTAGACTTAAAAAATGTGTCAAGTCATTGAACAACAAAAACTTACTTTTTGTTTCTTTATATATATTGAATACGTTGCTCTCGTAGATATTATGACGTGTACATTCTTTGTCTGGAACTGTGAGTTGACATTTGTACAAGTCGAGAATAATGGTGAGCAGTGGGAAATTCTTCTTTCATTTGATTATTCAATGCTTCCTGACAGGTACATGGGGTGCAATGAGAAAACATAGTACAAAATTAGAAAAATAATATTACGAAAAAAATTTATATATGAATTGAAGTTGCTTCTAACCTTGTGGATAATCTCCCACCAATGTCGTACGTTATCTTATCTTGTATTTCAAGTGTTGGTTAAATTAGTTGAAGGTCTTTATGATTTGTTGATTTTTTTTTTTCGTAAGTTGTGGAGTAATGATAAAGGTATTAGTGTTTTGTCGCCTGTGATTTAGTGTGGTCACTGTTGTTTCAGGGAGTTTATGACAGAGCAGGTGATTGTTGTCAGGTGTTGTGTGAGTTAGACATGCTAGAAGTCCTCGTATGTGTGGAATTAACTGTTAGGGGAGCCTTATATTGGCAGGTGGGAGAAGCGTTGGTGTTTCCTGCCATGAAGGACGGGAATGTTCTGTTCTTAGTCATACTATAACCGTTTCACAAAGTCGAATAAGTTGATAAGAGGACAACTTTAGATTTAAAAGGTGTAGAGCCTACACAAGGTGACGCAAATCTGCGGCCCTACCTTTGCCGAGTACGTTGGGAGTACGCGGGCAGGTAACAGTCACTGCTGTAATTTGGTGTCGTGTGTGAGATTCGAACCCACCACTAACGAATGGGAGACCAGTTCACTTCCTATCACATCACCCAGCGTACTATAAATATCGCTGTGGACAGGATTCGAACCTGTGCGGGCATAGCCCATTGGATTTCGAGTCCAACTCCTTAACCACTCGGACACCACAGCTCCTCTTTGTCAGAGCGTTATTTTAAGGTAATCTTTTGGATGTTGTTCCCGGCGTCTTTGCTATATCTTTAGCACTGTTGATCGGAGGACTAGGC
>NC_134810.1:14783557-14798557 GCF_046742065.1 Oratosquilla oratoria | reverse complement strand
CCCTCCCTGTATTGGCCTCTACGATTTTAAACGTTTTTCACAATGTAGTCCTATTTTGTTTTAACCTTATCTTTCCACCATTTTATGTCATTACCTGCCATTGAATACATTTTTCAAGCACATGCTATTGCACGCACACACACACACACAATAACACACACACACACACACACACACACACACACACACACACACACACACACACACACACACACACACACACACACACACATACACACACACGTACATACACACACATACGCACACTCCCACAGACACCCCAACACACACACACATACATACATACATACACACACATGCACACAATATATATATATATAATATATATATATACATATACATATATACATGCATATATTTATATATATACATATACATATATATATATATATATATACATATATATATATATATAATGTATATATATATATAATATATATATATATATACATATATATATATATATATATGTATGCTAATCAGAACAAGCATATGTGTTCACTTGTGCAAAGTAGACCACTTGGAAAAAGAAACTAACGAAATAGAGCGCTTTCGTATATTACGTCTTCAGTGCCAAAATTACTTTTAGCACTGGGTGTAATATATAAAAGCGCTCTGCTTTGTTAGTTTCTTTTTTCAAGTGGTCTACTTTGCATATGTATATATATATATATATATATATATATATATATATATATATATATATATATATATATATATATATATAGAGAGAGAGATAGATATATAGATAGATAGATAGATAGATAGATAGAGAGAGAGAGAGAGAGAGAGAGAGAGAGAGAGAGAGAGAGAGAGAGAGAGAGAGAGAGAGAGAGGAGGAAGATGGGAAGGGAGAGAGAGAGGGACAGCCTGACAGACAGACGCAGTCCTCCTTCCGTTTCTTCTTCATACATATTTGATGACCTGGTTGCTGCAGTAACTTATCACTTGTCCCTATCTTCCTTTTCTTTTCCCTTTCCTTTACACCAAGAGCTGAGTGCTCTCCTCCTCCGTTAGCTTTTTCCTCTTCCTTCCTCCTTTCTTTCCCTCAAGACTTGAGGGACAGCTTAGGGGCAGGAGGAAGGGGAGATCTTCCCCCCGCTACCCCTCCCACCCATTTTCATCTTCAGGAAAGTCATCTTATCCCTTCGCATTCACCCACGTCTCCCTTCTTTTCTTTTCCCTCCTCCTCATCCATTACCTTATACTCCTCCTCTTTTTCCTTCTCCTTTTCCTTCTTCTCCTAATCTATTCCTTGAACCTTCTCCTTGTGGTTCTATCTCTGCTTCTACTTCTCACATTGTGCAGGCAATATCATATAAACCTTAAAGGCAGCACTACGGACAATAGTTAAGGTGTATTCTCTTTTTCCTCCTTATCTTCGTTCTTCTTTTTATCTTACCTTCTTCACTTTCCTTCCCCCCCCCCATCTTCTGCCCCTATTGTTCTTCTCCCTGTACCTACTTCATTGTCCTCTTTTTCCTTCTCTTTTTTTCCTTCTCTTTCTGAGGGGTTGGTCACTGTTTCCCTCCTTTCTTGCTTCTTTCTTTTACCATCTGTCTCCCGCCTCCCTTCTCCCCTTTTCTGCATTGTTGGCAGACCTCAATTCTCCAGACTCTTCCATATCCTTTCTCAAAGCTTCCCTTCCTCCCGGTAAGATTGGCTACATCCGGTCTCTGCCTCCTCCCTTCCTGAAGATCTGACAGCTCCTTCCCCCCTCCTCCTCCCGAAGGCGTCCACGATCTCAGGGCGCTCCTGCTCATACTTGATGTTCATTATTCTCAAGTAACATTCAAGCTTCCCGAAAACTTCCTTTTACTCTCTTCCCCTCGAGGTCGACTTCATCCTTAAAGGATTTCATGCTGGCACTCGATGTTCATCGTTCTCAAGAAGCGTTCGAGTTTCCTTGGAACTCCTTGATAGTGACATGGTCTTAATGGTTTCCTGTAGGGTCTCAGGTCTTCCTCTAAAGACCCCCCCCCTTCCTCCAACCCTATGAATCTTCATGACGTGGAACTAGTTCTTAATGAATTGGTCAGGATTTTTCCAATAAAGAATACAACTTGTAGAGTTGTGAGGCCTCAATTTTCTTCCCAAAACGTACATTTTGTGGGATCACAATCCTGGAACTATGTCTTGGTCTAGATAGCACCAAAGAACGATGGGGCCACCTTCACGGTATGACCATAAATACTGCAGAAAAATATTGGCATATAATCGGACTGAAAACGTTTCTACCTCCCGACTTATGATATTTTCTATATCAAGCATGTATACTGGTGGTGTAATTGGAAGCGTGCTGGTCTCGCATCCGCTTAGTTATGGGTTCGAGTCCCGCATTTCTCTACGATTCCCAGCAGTGACTGACCTGCCTCAACAATCCACCCGCATAGGGCAACTATGCGCTTCCTGGCGTAGGCTCCTCATCTTCTTCTATAACAAGAAGATATGATTGAGCTATTTTAGCTAGGTTAATTCATATATTGGTGTATACAATTTCCATTACTGTGCTAGCGATCCCTAATACTTATGGTATTCACACACACACACACACACACACACACACACACACACACACACACACACACACACACACACACACACACACACACACACACACACACACACACACACACACACACAGCTTGATGGTGTGGTGGTACCATTAATTCAATAATCCGAATTCAAGTCTCTCCCAGGGCTAAAAAATTCAGTATTGCTTCACTGCGAGCCGGCACTCCAACTCTGGTGGGCAGGGAGTTGGGTGTGTGTGAGTTCTCATCAGTTCGACAAATCATCCAAGACCGTGGTGAATAGCGCACACACACACACACACACACACACACACACACACACACACACACACACACACACACACACACACACACACACACACACACACACACACACATATACAACTTCGTGGCGCAGTGGTTAGAGTTCTCGCCTGCCACTACGGCGGTCTGGGTTCGAATCCCGCCCAGGGCTGAAATAATTTCAGTATCGCTGCGCTGCGGGTTATTACTCCAACTCTCGTCGGCGGGGAGTTGGGGGTATGTGTGCGTGTAAGGTTACAGTATTACCCATAGATCGGTCATACGAGCTCTGAGCTCTCATCCGGGAGGTTAATAACTGTCGGCCACGAGTCCAACATGTGATCCAAGACCATAGTGAATCACACACACACACACACACACACACACACACACACACACACACACACACACACACACACACACACACACACACACACACACACACACACACACACACACACATATACATTATATGGGTGCTGTCTCATATTGAATGGGGTTATCTCTTCTCATAAATAACCTTGTTTTATGGGCGAGATGCAGGGATGGCCCATCATCCAGGAGGTGCTAAGAAAACAGGGAGGGAGGGATGATAGATGGGAGTGGAGTATGTGGGGATGAAATGGGTGGGAGTGGATTTATGCCTATAACTTTGGCTACCTCCTTTGTAAGGGGGAAAATGCCGTTGGTATATGTATTTATGTATGTATATATGTATGTATGTATGTATGTATGTATATATGTATGTATGTATATATGTATGTATGTATGTATGTATGTTCGTATGTATGTATGTATGTATGTATGTATGTTCGTATGTATGTATGCATATATGTATGTATATATATATGTATGTATGTATATATGTATGTATATGTATATATGTATGTTTTTCTCGAATGATCTTACTCTATCAATAGGGCTAATATTGCCTATGTAGTTCGGTTACTTCATCAAATGTTGTACATCAATAATGAAATAATTTTGTACATTTGTAAAGTAATCAAAATAACAAAGAAGTCAAACTGTTGATCAATGTTGCATTCAGCCAATATAAATGTTTATGATATGATACAGGCAAGATACTCGGGAATGAAGAAAATTTTCTTAAATCACTGTTTTAATGATTAGAATAACGATAAGAAATAATATTCAGATTACTGTGCTATATGAAAACTATTTAAGATATGATCAACATGTATTGAAAATCTATATTTTAAGGGGCCTTCATTTAATCAATATTGATTTTTGATATTTAATCAATATCTATTGATAATTATAGTTATATTTTCAGTACCTCCATTATTGACATCCACGTTCTTCCTTGTTTTTAATACCGAACAAAGAAATCAAGAGATGTCTTTTTAGGACACTTTTTATCATCCAAAAATAGTCACTGTCAACTAAATTATTTTTGTAATATCAACAGATATGTATTGCACATGGTACCTTTGATAAGGAACGATTACTAATGCATCCATCAGGCAATCTTTTGTTCAAATTATCAATCAATGTGTAGTAGGGGGAAAATGCAATGCAAGTTAGACACATACATACACACTTTCTAGAGGAACGGGATAAGTTCCCTGTTAGATACTGAGTTTATCTTATCTGTTTCCAGGCGGGCAGTACTTATAGGATGGAAACTTTTGTCGATGGCTAAACTTTAAGTGGCCGTATGGGGTGGATGCATTGTAATGAAAGCGTGTATGTTTTGCGTTTTTTTTCTGTCCCCGGCTCTATGGATTCGTCGTCCTCCTCTACAGTACAATGGTTGGATATTTTTCCTCTCCCGCGGCACAACAATATACCTTTTCTTCCCTCCGTATATTTACCTCAACATTTCCGAGGATTTACGCTTTTCACGGCGGCCCTGCCAGACGCTCTCCCTCCTTCTTTGCTGATGTGACTGTCACTCCTCGTTCCCTCCTGATCCTCCGTCGGTTGAAATCTCCCTTCGCTTACTCCCTCCACCTCACATCTCATTTAGTCGCAAGGCGATTTCATTCATCCAAAGGACGGGGTCTCTGGTTCTTCCTCCTTTCGATGAGTTACACGAGCTCTTTCTAGCTGACTCCAGGTGATTTCATTTAACTGACGGGAGACCTTCCACACAGCAAAAGGTCTCTAAGCCTCCAGGAACCTCTCTTGATTAATTCACGTAATATTATTGTGGCTAAAATCATATCATCGTAATGAGTTAATGATACATGACACGGCAGAAGAGATGCAGCTTGAACTGCCAAGTCTGAGACAATTCAATAAACGCGAAATAGGTCGGAGAAGAGACTATAAAGCTTATGAAATTGCATCTCAGGCAATTCAACAGATATGAAATAGTTTGGATGAGGACAAGGTTAGTTGCTGAGCTACGACCTTTGTTATATGAAATATCCATTATTTTGTTTCCTTTGAAATTACACATCATCTCTTTAGTCGAACAAATTCGTCTCCATAATTCTATCTATTTTCCAAAGATTTTTTCCCTCTTATAAGGGAGGTAGCCAACCATGAAGTGCACCCACCCCTACCTATCCTCTTCCCACCCGTTGCTCCTCTGTTTCCCTTTTATCTTAGTTCCTCGTGGATGGAGGGTCATCCCTGCCTCCCGCCCACTGCCCGGGTTAGAAGCAATACTGCAAGATACAGCACATCCACAATAAGGCACCTCTGCTTCGTTTACACGATGACCCTTTCTAATCATTCCTCATGTAAAAATATAAAAACGGGGGAGGAAGTGAGGTCTCCCTCATGTATAAATGCCCACAACTCATTTTGTACACCATCCCTTTGAGAAAGCATATCTGCGAAACTAGTCAAGAATAAACTCAAACTAGGGCTCCTGTGTTTCCTATTCCCACTTACACACACACACACACACACACACACACACACACACACACACACACACACACACACACACACACACACACACACACACACACACACTTATATATATATATATATATATATATATATATATATATATACTGTATATATATACATACATATATATGTTTACATATGAAGTGAATCGGTATTAACGGTGCATGTCAATCAAATTGTTTTCTGACTATTACCCACGGGACACACACGCACACACACACACAACTTGCAAAAGTGCTAAATTATTTCATTGTTGATGTGCAACATTTGCTGCGGTGATCAATAACTGGTGATTCACTTCAGGTATTTACAACGACGAAAGCCCATAAAGTTTTCGAACTAGCTTTGCTGATTGTCCGTGAGTTGAGCTCGGGATCTCTGTGAAATTAGGTTAGGACGGCAGTTAGAAGTCTACCTAGAATCCTCGGAGTTAGTTCAACTTCAAGTAAGGGATTTTTTGTAGCTCAGGAAGGTGTTGGTTTGGTAATGTGCTAGACCTCGGTATGAATAATAATAATAATAATGACACACACACACACACACACACACACATACACACACACACACACACACACACACACACACACACACACACACACACAGACAGACAGACAGACAGACAGACACACACACGCACACGCACGCACGCACACGCACGCACATACACACACACACACACACACACACACACACACACACACACACACACACACACACACATATATATATATATATATATATATATATATATGTGTGTGTGTGTGTGTGTGTGTGTGTGTAAACTTCTCCCTTTAGACTGCTCATCGTGTTGTTGACCATGGTGGCTCCCTGGAAGTGCACTCCAAGTTCCTTTACTCTGCTTAGTTTGTTGACCACCAACAATACCCTCTGTCTGCATGTATTCAAAGGTGATGTTTACCTCTAGAGACCATACTTCCTCATCTCCAAATAGTTCTTCACAAGAATTCAGTGACGTAATAGACCCAGGTAAAAAAAATAAGCAAAAAATCATCGTATACTTTTTTTTTTCTCAGAACTGACTATGATAAAGAATGTCGAGTTCCTGAGAGCCTAAATTACCGTTTATGTAATAGGAAGAAAGACCTTAGTGACCTCTGGCTTTGCTGTCAATCTCTTTCTGTGATTTGATCAATTTTGTCACGAAGGTAGAAGAATTAGCAGGATGTTTTTCGAACTGGTAGCAAAACCCATGAATGTTTATGTCTTGCCTTCATGTAAAAAAAAAAAAAAAAAAAAAAAAAGGTAGGGAAATGTCTGCAGAGGACGCGACGAAACGAAGCGAACGAAGACCAGACGTGGGTGAAGTGTCTTGTAATTTCCTTTTCGAAAGTGTCCAGGTCATAGGCAGAAGGTAAGGTGACTACACCATGAGACGCGAAGCTGCGGTCAAAGCCCTATGCACATAGGACAGATGACAGTCACTGCTGAATCGGAGAGAAGTGCGGCATCGGAGAGAAGTGCTGAATCGGAGAGAAGTGCGGCATTTGAACCTACAGATAAACGAATGAGACACCAACACGCTTCCTATTACGCCACTAGCGCAGCTGGGTTCTAGAAAATTGGACAGAATATTAGGAAAAGTCCCAATGGAAATAAAGTAAGATCCTACTAGTAGTGAAAAAAAAAAAAAAAAAAAAAAAGAGGTGGGACATTTTCGAAAATCTAGTGTTGCGTGGTCACTATCAGAAGGGAGAAACGTAGCTATCAAGTTCAAGAGAAAAGCGACCGTGAAAAAGATCAATACAAAATGATAACGATGCAATAATGTGGCATTTAGAGAGCAGTTGATATCTAAAATATGATAAGTGAGCTATGCTTACCATATAATTTTTCGTAAGGCAGAAGGAACAAAACCGTCGAAAAAAGTTCAACAGTGACCTTTGAGAGATCACATAATTTTCATTTGAAATGCTCGATACTCTACTGGTGAACTTGATATTTCGAATATTCTTTTCTTTTTCTCTCTGCATCACATAACGGACCTATCTAATAAGAAGTTACTTGGCTTCATTATTGTCTTTGTCACCATTGTCGTCTTTGTCGTCGTCGTCGTCTTTGTCGTCGTCTTCCTCGTTTTTGTAGTCATCGTCGTCATCGTCATCGTCGTCATCATTATCATCACCATCCATTACCATTATCACCATCATCATCATCATCAGCGGCGGCTGCACCTCTAGTATGAATAGTTTTGTTGCTATCATTAACATTATTACGATGACATTTTACATCCTTATTTAGCTTTAATCATACTGTTTTATTTTTTATCATATTTGATTATATTCTTCTTTGGCATCAGTCGTAAACTTTCGGTCTGCTTTCTCCGGCTCTTTGCTTCTGCGTGTATGATCCTTGAAACAACTTCCAGTTATCGTATTTGAATCATTCTATCTTCGATCCTTTGCAAAATCTTTTCCCTTTCTTTTCCTTGTCTTCAGTGTGTCTTCACAGTTTTCTTTTTTTCTCTCCAGTTCATTCAGTTAGTACATTTATGTTTCGTAAGTCATTCAATTCACTCCGTGGTGGCTGTTTTTCCTGGTTATCTTTTTCATTCTATATTTCTTCCCCTATCTCTTCTCCTAACCCCTTCTCTCTCCATTTTTTATTATACATTTATTTTTACCATTACATTCTTTTACTGCCTCCAGCTCTCATTTCTTTTATTTAAATTGATCAAAGCATTTAGAAATCCTTTCGCATTATTTTCACTTATTCTCCTTTTTACTTATTTCTCTTTCCTCTTCTCTTACCACTTCACAGTCTTAGAGCTCTGCTTACATCCAATCTCATCTTCAATATGTCAATTCTCTCCAATTCTTTACCTTCTCTCTTTTCTAGATTTTTTTGTCCCCTCCTTTCCTCATATACCATGCCCTTCTCGTTCTACCTTGCCCCAATCCTCTTGTTTTCACCTTTGCTTTCATCATTCTCTTCTTGTCCTTCAAGTGAGGTTAATTTCATCATCGTGTCTCTGAGTTTCACAGCGACTCAGTAACAACAACAGCGAGTATCTTTATGGAGTGGAAACCTTTTTTCGACAAATTGGCAATACATCTGATAGGAAAACCTTTTCTCGCTTTGGGCTTTTTCTAACCAGTACCCAAACTGTACCCGACCAACCCCCGCCAACCCTCCGCTCTCTCCTCCTCTCGCTCGCTCTCATTTTTTTTTCTTCACCCTCTCTGCCTGCCTGCCTCTCTCTCTCTCTCTCTCTCTCTCTCTCTCTCTCTCTCTCTCTCTCTCTCTCTCTCTCTCTCTCTCTCTCTCTCTCTCTCTTTATCTCTCTCTCTCTCTCTCTCTTTATCTCTCTGTCTCTCTCTCCCTTTCTCTCTCTCCCACTTTACTTCTCTCTTTTCCCTTTCCTCCTTCTCTCCTACTCTCCTCCTCTCTTTCTTTCTCTTCTCCTTTCCTCTTCTTTTTCCTCCTCTCTTCCTCTGCTCTTCTGCTTGCTCTTCTAACCCCCTTCTCCTCTCCTCTCTCTCTCTCTCTCTCTCTCTCTCTCTCTCTCTCTCTCTCTCCTTCTTCTTTTTTATTGCCTCTTTCTTTCTTTCAAATTTCATTTCCACCTTATTTATCTCTTGAGCCTTTTTTTCGTTTCTTTTCCTTTGAATCTGTTTCTGATTTGTTCTCTGTCCTTTTAGAAAACACTTGCAATGTCTAGGTTTGACCTCTACTTACTCATGATCACCTTTTTCTAGACGGCTACATTCTTCTGTCCACGTCTGTTACTATGTTTACCTTTTTCCATACCCTACTGTCTTGTTCTTCTTCCAGTATTGTTTCTCTGATTGTCATTTATCTACGTTTTTTTTTTTGTGAGGATCTTAATTTTCGTTCTCTTCATCCTTTTCACTTTCTAGTTTGTGTTTATTTCTCTTCCCTTCTTTTCTCTCTGTGATTCGAAGGATTACAAAGGATTACAAAGGCGGAGCATGCCGACAGGAGACCTTTTGGTCCATATCTAGGTCGGATGCGAAAAAAAATCATAATAATAAAATAAATAAAAACTATAATAATGTAAATAACAAATAAAATACATAAATAAATGCATAGGTATAGTTAAATAATAAACAAATTGGGAGACTAAACTGCATCTTTCAAGAGAAAATGCTGCACCACAACATTAATGTTGATAGAATATTCTAAACATGTAATAGACTCCAAACATTTAATGGAATCCAAACATTTTAGACATGTTTATAAAGTTGGTTAACGAGGAATTGAAAGCTAATCGTGCTTTACATATTTCAAAACATTTACTTTCTTCGTTCATTTTTGTAGAATGTCTTGGAACATGACTTAAATTCTAGGAATTCTATACTACGAGCAATACCTCTCTCCCTCTCAAAAGAGAGATTACATTATGATTTTTGGTGTAGCCAAAGTGTGACTAAAAAAACACTCGTACCTAAATCATGGTTCAAACAGTAGATATAACCTAGAAAATATCAGTGATGGAAACAGAAATTAAATCAGATCCTAAATGATTATTCAGGTAGGTCCCTAGAGAGAACGAGTGGATTTTTGTGTTCAAATCTCTTTTCCCTAGAGATGTAATAGCCAAAGAAAATCTCAATAAGCTTTTCGAAACTCTTCGTAAATCTATATTTGTTTTCCTCGGGGAAACAACAACCGAAATACACTTAAGGCTCGGCTAAACGTTTACCGTTTTTAACCTCCACTTCCCTAGCGGGTGATCCTTTTTTCTCTAACTCTGACTCTCGCCAGTTGTTTTATTCAGCTGCACGCGACTCCCTCCGGAAGTAAAGAAATCAAAAGCTTCTATCGAGGCTTTTACTGTCTTCTTCTTTCTTTATAAAGGGTTATAAAAGCTGAGCATGCCGACAGGAGACCTTTTGGTCCATATCTAGGTTGGATGCGAAAAAAATCATAATAATGATAAATAGATAAATGAATAAATAAAAACTATAATAATGTAAATAATAAATAAGATACATAAATAAATGCATAGGTATAGTTAAATAATAAACAAACAGGTAAATAGTAAATAATAATAAATTGACATATAACTAATAATAAATGAGAATCAAGTAAATAATAATAAACAAACGGACAATGATAACAAAACAAATAAACAGATAATATAAAATAAATGATAATCATTACAGCATCTTGCTTAGGTGTTTATCTAAATGATTCTTAAATCTTCGAACTGAACTACATTGCACTGCCTCTGCAGGAAGTTTATTCCATTAATTAACTACACGGTTGGCGAAGTTGTTTCTACCCACTTCCAAATTATTTCTATTTCCGGATAGTTTGAGACCATTGTTTCTTGTTTGATTCTCATTCAGTGTGAAAATTTGGTCAGTTCTGACATTATCAATTCCCTTTAGAATCTTAAAAACCTGTATATAGTCACCTCTGAGTCTACGCTTTTTTAGTGAAAACAGATTCATATGTTTAAGTCGATTTTCGTATGATTTATTTTCGATATTTGGAATCAGTTTTGTGGCTCGCTGTTAAACTTTTTCCAATCTGTCAATGTCTTTAATGAAATTCGGTGACCATACGGAAACCGCATATTCCAAACGTGGACGACCTAACGATTTATATAGCTTGTTAATTAGAGATGGGCTTTTGGAATCAAAAGATCGCGCAATCAGTCCTAGGATCTTATTTGCTTTCTCAGAGGCTGAAATACACTACTTGGATGATTTGAGATCGTTACTGATAATTACGCTGAGATCCTTTTCACTATTCACTTTTGTTATTGAATTTCCAAATAACTTTTAATCGTACTTACTGTTATTTTTACCTATGTGCATTACCTTGCATTTACTTGTGTTAATTTCCATTAGCCATTTTTTCAGACCATTGTTGAAATTTATCTAAATCTTCTTGATATCTAACTGATTTAAGTTATCATTTGCCATTCCGTACAATTTTGTATCATCAGCAAATTTGGAAACAGTAGATTTTAGTCCATGGTCTATATAATTTATATATATTATGAATAGAAGTGGCCCAAGAACGGAACCCTGAGGAACTCCAATTGTAACATTTTTCAATTCAGAAGTTTTTCCATTTAAACTACTCTCTGTTTTCGATCATTCAACCAATTACTAGTCCAACTTAATAGGCTACCACTTATTCCGTGTGAAGCTAATTTAGTAAGTAGTCTTTCGTGTGGGATGGTATCAAAAGCTTTTGCAAAGTCTAGATATATTAAATCTATATTGTTTCTTTTGTCATAATTCGAGATAACTGTTTTCTAGAATTCGAGTAAGTTAGTATACATAGACTACTCATAGACATATACTGCTATTCCAGCTTTCTATGGACACATGGTCCGGCTTTATGGTTCTCTTGGACACACGGTGAGCTTCTGGTGTGCACTGGAAATTTTACATCCACGACGCGAAGCATGAAGTGAATATTCATCATCCATACACATTCTATTGCGTATACATGGAAGCCTATGAATATATATCTCCGTACATTTTTATATTTACTCATACCTAGATAAATATAGGAGTTCTGGTGGTGTAATCGGAGGCGTGCTGGTTTCGCATTCGCTTAGTCGTGGGTTTGTGTCCAACTATCCTCTCTGATTCTGTTACCTGCCCCAACAGTCCAAGTGTATAGGGCAAAGGTGACGGCTTCGGCCGCAGATACGCGCCTCCTCGCTTAGATTCCTCATCTTCTTCTACGGAAATATAATATAGGAGTCTGAGTAGATTAGTGGGAAGAGTCCTTTACCTCCAACAGAGGAAGCCCGGGTTTGATCCCTGCGAAATGTTGGGCAGCTGTTCACATAGCATTGGCTTTCCAGGCATCCAGTATTGGGTTTCAAGAATGATTGATGTGGTTACACTGATTCCAGATTTCATTCGCAACAACAGCCATTCCAACACGCTCAACATTCCACACCCAGTTTGCACCATCGATACAACTTGATCAAGCCAAATCAAGGCACCGTACTGAAGCACAGAGGCTGTATCATTGCTAAGGGGATAGACCAGTCCTGTAGAGGATATATGAATTGAACCTTTTACTTTCACATAAATATATGTATAGTTAGATGCTGAAACTGTATGGACATATGTTCGTATCTGTCTATATCATCGCAAAGGATTACAAAGGATTACAAAGGTGGAGCATGCCGACACGAGACCTTTTGATCCATATCTAGGTCGGATGCGAAAAAAAAATCATAATTATAAATGAATAAATAAAAACTATAATAATATAAATAACAAATAAAATACATAAATAAATGCATAGGTATAGTTAGATAATAAACAAACAGGAAAATAGTAAATAATGATAAATTGACATATAACTAATAATAAATGAGAATCAAAGAGACAAATGATAACAAAACAAAAACAAATAATATAAAATAAATGATAATAATTACAGCATCTTGCTTAGGTGTTTATCTAAATGATTCTTAAAGCTTCGAATTGAGCTACATTGCACTGTATCTGGAGGAAGTTTATTCCATTCATTAACTACACGGTTGGCGAAGTTATTTTTACACATGAAAGTAAATCCCTAGTAAGTTATTGCGACAGCCTCTTGACCACCAACTTCTTTTTCAGCTTTGTCCACATCTTTAATTTCATGACCACTATCGCCTTTATTCCTCATCCTCACACTCAACCTTACCTTCACCCTTACCCTCACTTTCAACCTGAGCCTCAACTAAGCCCACAACTTCTCTCATACCCTCATCCTCACCCTCACCTTAACCCTGACTCTGACCCTAATTCTCACCTTCAGTTTCATTTTCACTCTCAATTTTACCCTCACCTTCTCAAGCTTACGATAACCCTCATCCTCACCTTAAACATTCACCTTCACCTTCACCCTCCTCACCTTTACCCTCATCCACAGTCTCACCCTTACCCTCTCATGATTACTTTAACCATTGCTCACACCCTAAGCTTTACCTTCCCCTTCACTCCCACTTTCACCCTCACCCTTTCATGCTTATCGTAACCTTTACCCTCATCCACACCCTCACTGTAATCCTCACCCTCTCGCGCTCTAACCCTCACCATTATCCTCAGTCTCACTGTTATCTTCATCCTCACCCTCACCCTCCCTTTTACCCTCTCCCTCACCCTCGCCCTCACCATCATCCTCACTCTCACCCTTACCTTTACCTTCACCTTCACCCTCATCCTCACCCCCAGCCTCAGCCTCACCCTTACCTTCAACCTCAACCTCTCACACTTATCGTAACCCTAAACCTTATCTTTACCCTCACCCTCACCTTTACTTCAACACTCATTCTCACTTTCTCTCTCACCTCTACACTCACCCTCTAATACTCACCGTAACCCTCACCCTTACCGCAGTCTCACCCTCACCCACATCTTCACCCTCACATTCTCATGCTTACCTTAATTCTCACCCTTACCTTCACCTTCACCCTCACAATCGCCCTCACCCTTATTATCACCTTGATCCTCACCCTCACTCTCATCCTCACCATTACCCTCAGTGTCATCTTCATCCTCACCCTCGCCCTCATTCTTCTCCTCACCCTCACCTTTGTCCTCACCCTTACCTTCACCCTCACCCTGATCTTCACTCTTTAACTCACCCGCATCCTCACTTTGACCCTCAGCTTCATTTTCACTCCTCATCACCCTCACTTTCCTCACCTTTGCCTTTACCGTCACCCTTATCTTTATCCTTATATTCCCTTACATGTACCCTCACTCTTACTCTCACACATTCACACATCACCCTCACTTTCACCATCATCCTCATACTCATCCTCACCCTCACGCTCACCCTTCCCATTGCCCTCAACCAAGACAATTTTGTCCAACTGAGATACAGGTCCAGTCTGATCGGTTGCCATCCCTTGTACACTTGGTCCACTTCCCGGCTGAATTAATTGTCTAGTCCAGCGTTTACAATACCCGAAGATTCGACCATCTTATACAGACACGGGTGTCCAAGACAAAATTCCTCTCGGAGGGACGCGGGTGGTGGGGGTTGGGGGGTTGGAGATAGCAGACCCCCCCCCCCCCGCCTCTAGGCCCTTCCTCCCCCAAATAAGACAAAAAATATTCCTGTGGGGCGTTACCTGCTCATGGTCTACTATGTCATGTTCTCCTCTGTAGTCTTATGTGTGCGTGTGTGTTCTTGTTCAGAAACACGTGTCTTGGAGGCCTTTTCGTCCGCCCCCATCAAGGCTCGGTGGAACTCTGCCTCTCACAGGACGTAAAGGCGACTGAGCACATAAGAAAAGGGAATTGGTATGCATAGACTTCGT
>NC_134810.1:14753557-14773557 GCF_046742065.1 Oratosquilla oratoria | reverse complement strand
GCCTCTCTTAAATTCCATGCCTCTGCCCTATACAGTCCTGTAGACACAATCATCCCTTCATATAATCTCCTATTTGTATTCATTCCCAAATGCCTATTTCTTATTACATCTTTTAATCCCCTAAGGAACGTACTTACTTCTTTCAATCTATGATTTACCTTCACCTCCACTCCTCCATTTCCTGCCACATACGACCCCAAATACCTCCAGCCTCTCTCATTTAACCTTTACATTCAAATTGCTACTATCCTATCCCCTTGCACATCTCATCACCTTGCTTTCCCCCACATTTACTTTCAACCTTTTCCTATCGTATACATGCCCAAACTCTGTCATCAACTCCCTTAATACCCCACCTCAGACCCTGTCACAAGTGCAGACATCAGCAAACAACAACTGGCTCACCTCCCACTTTTCTCCATTTTCTTTAACCATCTCCAATCCTCTGCCCATTACCCTTGCATTTACCTTCCGTACCACCCCATCCATGTACACATTCAACAGCCATGGCGACAGGACACATCCCTGGAAAAGCCCCACCTTTACCTCAAACCACTCGCTCTCTCTATTTCTAATTCGAACATAGGTTCTACTATTCTCGTAAAAACTCTTTGCTGCCATTAACAGCTTCTCCCGTTCCCATATATCTGCAAAACCTCCCGCAGTGCATTCCTGTCTACCCTGTATTAAGCATTTTCCAAATCCATAGGCACAAAATACAGCCTTACCTTTTGCTAGATATTCTCATTTATCTGCCTTGCCACAAAAATCTGATCCACGCAACCCCTACCTCTCATAATCTCACACTGCACTGTTCTTCACCAACTATTTCCTCTGTTACTCTTCTAATCTTCTCAACTAAAACCCTGCCATAAGCATTTCCAACTACATAACAAACTGATCCTGCTAAAACTACTACACTCACATTTATCCCCTTTTCCATTGTAAAGCGGAATTATACAAGCAGTCTTCCAGTCCTTCGGCACTCTACCCTTCCTTAGACACACATTAACCATATTTACTAGCCAGTCCACTATTACTGTACCTCCCTTCTTCAGACAGTCCGCATGACACCCATCTAGCCCAGGTGCCTTATCTGCTCTCATCAATTCAATAACTGCTTTCAGCTCATCTTTTCTTATTTCTCCTCCATTTCCCTCATCATTGTCATTTTTAACGCCTCCCAGTGCTACTACAACTCCCTCTCTATCCTCCTCCACATTCAGCAGCTTTCTAAAATACTCTACCCATCTTCCCCTCACCACCTCCTCTTACGTTATCATCTCTCCATCAGCACCTTTTACTTTTTCTTCTGTACTTGATTCGGCTCCCTTTCCTCTCTTAACCTTCTTAAAAAAAAATCTTTTCATCACTTGAAAAAAAAAAAAAAAAAAAAAATGTCGTACTCTTTCCCATTTTATATCTGTCCTACTTTGCAACCAGTCCGTGAATGCTCGCTTCTTCTCTTCTACTACCTTCTTCACTTCATCATCCCATCACTCACTATCCTTCCTTATATTCCTTTCCATTCTCCTTGTTCCACATATCATCTTTGCACAACTTGTTACTCCCTCTTTGAAACACCCCATCCCTCCTCCACTCCTACCTCTACTTTATCTTTTTCTCAGCTTCTCCTTGTACTTCTACTCCTTTTCCTTCTCATTTAAACAGTTTACTGTAAGCACCTCCTGTTCTTTTCCTTTTTTCCCATCTATCCTCCACTCTAAACTTACCTATCATAAAAAAACAACTGATATTTCCCAACTCTCCCCCCTAAGAACATGGACATCCAATACTCTTCCCACTCTTCTCATGGATACCACTACATAATCCATTTAAGCCTTATCAATCATCTTTCCATCCACCACTCTCTCTAATATGTATTTATCCTTAACTTTTTTCATCAACTCTCTTACCACATCTTCACCATCAACTCTCCACCACGATTTTTACCTGGCACTCCACACTTCCCAACCATTCCGTCTATTGGTTCATCTCCTACCCTAGCATTGAGATCTCCCAATACCACTACACTGAAATTTCTCCCAAAACACTCTATGCATTCATTTAAATCTATCCAAAAAGCCTCTCTTTCCTCCACACTCTTCTGACTACCAGATCCATATGCACTTACAAAGACCCATATCTTCCTTCCCAATTTCACCTTCATCCACATTAGCCTTGAGGAAACCTCCTTTCTTTACAGCACAAGCTTACCTACTTACTTACTAGTATAGCCACCCCTTCCCTCCCTCGTCCTCTCCTCACTTCCGACACCCTCCCCACTACACTCCCAAACTCAAACTCACCCTTCCCTTTCAACTTAGTTTCACTCAATGCCAACATATCCATCTTTCTTCTCACAAGCATACTGCCCATCTCTTCCCTTTTATGCAATAGGGGGACGGAGAGGGGGGGGTCGCCGATTTAATGAAGCGGCCTTGCTGGGGATGTGCTGTGTCTTGCGACACTGCTTCTGACCCAGGGCAGTGAACATGGTGCAGGGATGACCCGTCATCCAGGAGGTGCTCAGATGAGAGGGAGGGTGGAGGTGGTGTGGAGTGTATTCAGGGATGGAATGGGTGGAAATGAATTTATGCCTTTCCCTTTTTGGCTACCTCCCTTGTAAGGGGGAAAAAGCCTTGGTATATGTATGTATGTACCACACTCACGCACATTGAAAGACGCAAACCTTAGAGTTTTGGTTGGAAAACTCCTCCCAGACCCTGTTATGCCTTGACTTCTTGTAGGAATTTACCATTTAGGGCTACAGAGAGCAGAATGCTTAGTCCTATCCTCCATCCCGTTTTAATCACCTTTTACGACCAGATTGAGAAAACTCGGTGGCAGTATTCTATCCTCCCCTACAACAGGGCTAGTTGAAAATGGGAACATATACTCAGAGAGGTGGTAGAGGACAGTATGAAGTGTGGGGGGACATCATAACTGAGGTACAGTCGTAGTACAATAAAGTAACATAATTCCTCTATGAGTAGATATTTCTTGTAATACAGACTAAATGATGTATGACTCTGGTCTGTAGGGGCAGCCTATACAGGCCCCAAATAAACTGTATGCTATTAAGCATATTTTTACAGTACAATGATATGCAGCAAGTGCCCCAGACGATGTATGTATATATGTGTATATATATATATATATATATATATATATATGTATATATATATATATGTATGTATATATGTATATATATAAATATATATATATGTATGTGTGTGTGTGTGTGTGTGTGTGTGTGTGTGTGTGTGTGTGTGTGTGTGCGTGTGTGTGCGTGTATGTGTGTGTGCGTGTGTGTGTGTGTGTGTGTGTGTGTGTGTGTGTGTGTGTGTGTGTGTGTGTGTGTGTGTGTGTGTGTGTGTGTGTGTGTGTGTGTGTGTGTGTGTTTGTGTGTATATATATATATATATATATTAAAAGAGAGAGAGAGAGAGAGAGAGAGAGAGAGAGAGAGAGAGAGAGAGAGAGAGAGAGAGAGAGAGAGAAGGTAAATATTGATTAGTCTCGATCAGATTTTAGTGAGTCTACTGAATATTATTCAAAGCAGGAAAAATCTTTTAGTAGGTAAAAAGAAGATATTGATACACGCCATACTGAGAAAAACAACAACAACAATAAAAGGCAAATAATGGCACTGCAACTATTGTTGGCTTTACTTGGGGGCGAAGGAGGAAGTCAGGTGGAAACTACCTTGAAAGCTTCCCTTTTCCAATTCTTTAGGTTTTCTTCCTATGCGGATGGGAGACCAAAGCTTCTTGGTTGTAGAACTCAGTATCCTTTGATGCTGATTTTTTTTTTTTTTTTTTTTTTTTGCAACATTCTACATCTCTTCCTCCTCCTCCTCCCCCTTCTTTACCATTTTTTTTTCTCTCACATTTATTTAAATCTTATCTCAATTCCTCTCGGGAATGGAAGAAAATTAAACCAAATCTAAAGAGACACTTGCGTTAGAGTATGAAAACGAATGCGAACCTTTACTTTTTCTTTGTAGTTTTATGTTCATTAATGTTTCCATTTTGCTTGATTAAATTCATTCAAGATATTCTGTTATCCTATTAATCCACTACAAAGTTATGTTTCTGGGGAAACGGAAATAAAATAAAAGTCTGTCTAGGTCATCGCTCTCTCAGTTCTCTTTTGTCTGTTCCCGATTTCGTGGTGTCGGTCATCAGTTGATATTTTCATTATTTCTCTTTACTCTTATTTCATTACCTTTTATTTAATTCCATTATACTCTTATTTCATTCTATTCAATCTTATCTAATTTTACATTATTTTGTCATTTAATTATATACTGGAAACTATCTGGCCGAGCGGGTTAGGGCGTCGTTGCTTGCGACGAAGGATGAGGGGATAGTGGTTCGAACCCTGCCACTGGCGAAGTTGAACCAAGGGCATGGTTTACTAAATTCCACACAACAAAGTCCTCTATAAAGGGCATCGCCCTAGCTTTCCAATAGGGGGATTTTGTGACGTTAAACCATATCATCATATCATTTATGTATTCATTCATCTATTTATTCATTTACCAATTACATATTTATCTATGTATATATCTACCTATTTATCTATAAATTCGTTCACTTATTTATCCATTTATGTATTCATTTATTCCTTTATTTATCTATTTATCTATTTATTTGTTTATTTATTCGTTTATTCATTTATCTACATATCAATTTATTTACTCATATATCTATTTACCTGTTTATTCATTCATCTACTTGTTTATTTACTTTTTCATACGGTGTATTCCAGGAAATTTGTACAGGTTCATAGAATGTATCTTAACAAATTCTATTTATCTGTGTACTGGTTGACCAATATTTTATTTCAATTTTTATTCTTCTTATCTCGTAATGGATCGAAAATAATTCTTTTGTTTTGAGTTTTCTGAAGTATCCGACGGCAAAAATCAAACTGGAGATCACTGAAACTAAATGTGATCGGAAATTGTGTCATTCTTGTTTATCCGTCATGGCTGCATTTAGACGATTTTATTCAGGTAAAGGACACCTCTTTACAACATACAACATATTTACAAGATACAACATATTTACAAAAAATTTACAACACTTATCATCGGAGGTTTTCATGATTGCGATATGAAGCAATATCATAATATCTTCATAAAAAATACACTCTTGTTTTTTTCTCTTTTTAACTCAACGTCTAAGTCCGTTGGAAAAGTAAATTTGAGGACACCCAGAACTAACCCAAGGCATGTCTGAGCTACGAAAATATATCTTACGTTGTCGAGTATTTGATGTATTCATATATTAAAATTTCCTTGTAAACATTGTGACCACTTGTAAACCACATAGTATTACTGCAACAACAGGTGTCCGCAATGCTAAATATGGCTAAAAGCTGACATTGACATGGTTAGTACTTCTTGTACAATAATATATTTCGTGTACAAATCAAGCTACCTTCTAAAGTCTGCCGAAGAGAATCTTCTTATATTGATGCTGTATTTTTTCATTTTATGTTCTATTAATTACGTTAAGAGTTTTCGAAGATTCTTTTCACTGTTTAAGTCACTCACCAGAAAGTTTTTTTATTTTTTATTGTTATCTTTTTTTTTATATTTATTAGCAACATGAACACAATGGAGAGGAGGAGGGCAAGCCCGTGATCGACGGTAGCCTTGGTCTGCCTTAGTGTTGAGAGAAAAATCTTTGTCGAAATCTCTTTGGCCCTTCAGGTACGCGTGGCTGAGTCCCCAGAGACCTCAATTACTTTGCTTAACCATTTAGCTTTTACCTCCTTCCTTACGACTCGCGAATTTTCTTTTGCCGGAATGCCACAGTCTATCGCAAAGAGAAAAGAGGGAGGAAAGAAAATTCCTTTGGGTACAAAGTCTGACTTTAATTTATATCTTTATTCATAAAATTAGCATTATAATTATCTTATGACACCCTCTATAAATTTTTCCTTAACCCAAGTTTCGTTCCACGTTATATACGGCGTGAATGTATGTTATTTGAATAAACTGAAAGGGTTATACTTGTATATTATTTCGATAGGTTTGTGATTTCTGGCATTTCTTTCTTATCTTGTCTTGTCTTGTCTTTGTGGCATTGTCATGGTTGCGCAGATGTTACAATTCACCTTCGTTAAGCCTTTTTGTGCCGCCAAGTTATTCTGTTGATATTAGCAGACTCCACGACAGCGGCGGGAGATTGCCCGCAAGGATGGAAGCGCTCGTGAGCTACAGCCCAGGACAACAACGATATATCAGCGGCATCCCTTCGATGACGAGGGGTTTACTCTATGACAAGAGCAGTTCACTAATTGCATCAGCTGCGTATATTGTACGTTCATGTCCTAGCTGAATATCTTTAGACTTTTGTTTCTATATATTATCACATCCTACTTATGACCTGATTTATTCCACAATTATGTTAAACACCATGTTAGCTGATTGTGACGTTGTCAAAAGGCACCATGTCAAAGCCCTTGCATTTGTACAATAGGGATTTCCCCAATACTTGAAATCAGATTTTGAATCAATATGCAGATAGACGGAGTTGGCAATATACACGGTTATTTCATTCGTATCAAAGCAAATGGTCATTCCTTTGTCAGTCCACTACGAAATATGAATGATTTCATGCAACGAATATTGCTATCCTTCTTTTGTATAGATACCCATCCTTTCCTGTATTGAACACATCACACATACATCTGTGCAAACGCTCTGTATTTAACAATGTATATTTGTCCTCTGAGCAGGCGTTGCTGTGGACATATGTTTTTAAGTGAACGGGGAGTGTGTGTGCAGTCTCTCGCCTCTGTTATTCCAAGGCTCTTTGATGTTCCCTGTTTCAAAGGATCTGCAAGAAAAACTGAGAGTCTCAGACACATATATGCGAACTTACGCACACTGGCACAAACAAATACGCTCAGACTTGTTTCATATGCAAAACATAGGATGAATCGGGAAAATGTGAACGTTCAAATATGGCTCGGACAAGCAAATATATGCAGTGAATACATTATGAATGAAAGGCAAAATCTGAAGAAACACTAGGTTTGTGTTAATTCTTTTAAGAAGATGAGAGGATGGTTTCTAAGAAAAGGATCAAAGGGAGAAGAAGAGGGAGAAAAAATAGGCAGAATGACATAAGCAGGATCAGAGACATATGACTCTTTAATGGAGAAATAGCTTGACATAACGTGGTTTGTTATACCAAATACATTGAAAATATTGATATTAGGTGGAGAGGGAACGAGTGAGGTGGAATGATGGTGACAATAAAAAGAAGCATGAAACTGGAAGAGGGAATGTTAATATAATGAAGAATAAGAATCATATGTGAGTGGTGGAAAAAGATATCGCAGCGGTATACAGCCCTCTAAAATAAATGGAGTAAGGCAGATTACAAAGAATTAATGGAAAATATATCCGAATAACCAAAAAGAGCTACAAAAAGAATTAGTAAAATAAATACATTAAAAAAGGAAAATAAACGAGAGGATGACTATAATAGGTGAATCGAATCGTGGAGATGTGAAGCGAGAGAACTGGGAGGCGGATGAAAGTGAGAATTTCTGGAGTAATGCATTGTTAAACATAGGAATGAATAATATGATTAACCAATAGATAAGAGACTCAACAAAATATGGAGTCAAAAACACTCCTGCAAGACTGGGTTTGATCTCAGCTAAAGAACCTGATGTGACTGAAACATTGAATTTCCGGGGCCCGATAGGTAATTGATCAAATGGTCCTTGAATATATCCTGGAAGTGGAAAAGATAGAAATAAAGATATAAACGGACAAGTAAGATATGTAAAAGATAACTTTGCATAGCTAAAAGTTAATTTGAAGAAAAGAATAAGATGTGGAAAAAAATCACCAAAAGAAGAAAAAGAGGCTAAGAAGGAGAGCTTCCCACATAAATTCGAAGTTCGTAGGAGAAAGTGGGCGAAGATAAAGGAAATTTTGAACAATCCATTGTTCTACAACGATGTAAATAGAAATAGATGCATACGGAAATTCGCACACACACACAGACACACACACACACACACACACACACACACACACACACACACACACACACACACACACACACACACACACACACACACACACACACACACACACACACACACACACACACACACACACACACACACTCACACACACACACACACACACACACACACACACACACACACTCACACACACACAAACACACAAGTACATAAGAAGAACGAGAAGAAGGAGGAGGAGTAGTAGGTAGAGGAAGAGGAAGAGGAAGAGAAGAAGAGGACGAGGATAAAGACGAGCAAGAGGGAAACCTGATATTCCCGGCCCCTTCCTCAGAATCAGTCTAAAAGTAAATAAAGAGTTGAAGTGGACACCACGCAGTATGGAGGCTCCCAGCCAAAACTTTGCTTAGGACCTGCGTCGAGGGCCTAGAGGCCCTTCTGAAATGTGCTGAGGGACATATCATTATGTATGAAAGTGTGTGTGTGTGTGTGTGTGTGTGTGTGTGTGTGTGTGTGTGTGTGTGCGTGTGTGTGTCTGTGTGTGTGTATTATATATATTTTTATCTAAATGCCATGAACGGGAGTGTCGCCGTATTGATGGGTGAAACTTGTTTCAAAGACTCCCTTCGGATCTTTACAGAAACTTTATTCGTTGAGTAGATATCCGAGAAGTTTTGGGAAGACAGTTAATTTTTTCTTCCGAGGGAGAGGGAGAAGGGGCTTTATGAGTCTCAAAAAGAAATATATACGGGTTGACTGAAGTTTATTCTGGGAGGTGTTGCCAATGTATGGGATAGGTGAAAGACTTCCGCGAACGGACAAACGTTTTTTTTTACATGAGCAGTAGAGCTTATGATAGGGTAAGGAATGGAGAGAGTGAAAGGTTTAAAGTTAAGGTGGGTCTGCGCCGGAGTTGTGTCATGTTACCGTGGTTGTTTAATGTGGACACGGATAGGATGGCACGGGAGGAAAACGTGAGGGTAATGGGTGAGGGTCTACAGCTTGCAATTGTAAATGGATAGAAATGGGAGGTACGTTAGTTGTTTGTGGATGACATTACCTTTGTAACTGAGTCACAGGAGAGTCTGAGGCAGCTAATGGTGGAATTAGTAAGGGTATGTGAGAGGGCAAAGCCGAAAGTAAACTTGGGTAAACATAAGGTGATGACACATTTGGAAACTGGTATGTTATAACACACTTGTAAATGTTCACTATAAATATACATATAAGGTGATGAGCTGTACAAGGGGATAGGGTAGCAGTGTGTTGGAGGTGCTTTGAGAAGAGAGGCTGGAGGATGTTAAGAGCTTTAAGTGTTTAGGGTTACATATAGCAGAGAATGGGAAATTGGGGGTGGAGGTAAATTATGGATGGATGGATGAATGGATAGATAGATAGATAGGAAAATTATAGGTAGGTAGAAGCGTAAATGGATAGATAGACAAATAGATAAACTTCAAGTATGCACCTGTGCTAGAGATATGATTTAATTTCACATAAGAATTGATAATAAAACGCACCATAATTGAGAAATGATGCTGGAAGAAGGCAGAAATTGCTTGAATGCTTGAAAGTCAAAGGAAAAAATAAATAGCAAGTGAACTTGTAATTAACTTGTAGGCTTAATGAAAAATGTTTGATTTCAACTTGCTCCCTTTTTTTCTATTCTTTCTTATATTTTTCTTTCGTTCTTTTTGTCTCTCGATTTCATTATGTTTTTCTACTTTCGTTTTTTCTTCTATATTTTTATTTTATTTTATCCTTTCTTCATCTGTATTCGTTCTTCTATTGTCTTTTTTTTATTTTATCCTTTTTTTCATCTTTTCTTTTTTATTTTCTGCATTCGTTCTTCTATTGTAATTTTTTTTTAATTTCTGCTTTTTTATTTTTTACTATATTTTTTTCTTTCACTAAAGTGTATTGAGTTAAAAATGCATCATTTAGCTTCATGTGCAAGTGGACATGGTTATTTACTGAACTATGATCAGCTCTCTCACTGGTGTGGATAGGGTTAGGGTTGGTGATAGGGATATGAGTATATTTGTGTGCGTTGAGGAAAGGACGCAGTAAATGGTATATTTTGGAGTCTAGGCTTTTCTCTTTGTGGAAAATAAAACTCCCTTGCGACTAAGGCCATCCTATACTATAAAACAACTTTTCCATTATTTTTTGTGCTTTTATTTCTGGTGTAAATGTATGTACACACACACACACACACACACACACACACACACACACACACACACACACACACACACACACACACACACACACACACACACACATATATATATATACATATATATATATATATATATACATATATATATATATATACATATATATATATAGACATATATATATATAAATATATACATATATATATATTTGTATATGTGGTTGTGCTAAGAGAACCTTTCATAACCTTAGGTCAACTCAAACTTTCAATATAAATAACTTGTTAATTCTACCGTACCAAATGAACCTGCAAAACATTCCAAATATATTATGTAATTTCAACATTAATATAGTTTTTAACAATAAGAACACTGTAAGACAATTGTTCATAAATAATTCTGTCAATAGTGATAAAGGGTGTATGTATAAAATACCTTGTAAATCATGTAATCAGTTTTTATGTTGGTCAGACTACTAAAACACTCAAAACCCGAATCAATCAACACAAGAAATACGTTAGAGAGGGAAACCAACCTAGCGGTATATTCAACCACATGAACCATTTTGACCACCCAGTTGACTGGGATAATGCTAGAGTCATCACATACAACAATAACATCACAGAAAAAAATTTAATTGAATACGGTTTGATCAAATCTAGTAAGGGAATAAATGTTTATCTCCATTAAGGTTTGTACACTTTGGATAGTTATATTTGCCATGAAATTTCAAAACTATTTAAATTGTAACATACCAGTTATGAGCAATTGTCCCACAATTGTTGGTTACCAAGACAGTATCAAATGTCACGTGTACTTCTTCAAATACCTCTCCGAATTCCCTCTTCACCATGTCTCACTCAGTCATATACTGTATTCTGTACCTTATTTCTTCACTTTATAATTCCTTCTTTGTATCAGCACTGAAGATGCAATTATACGAAAGCGCTCTGCTACGTTAGTTTACTTTTCCTAGTGGTTACCTACGCATATATATATATATATATACATATACATACACACATATATACATATATATATAAATATATATATACATACATATTATATATATATATATACATATACATATACATGTATATCACTTAGACAAAATGTTGTAGCACATTTGTAAATAATAACCACGAAGAACCCGCAGTCGGAATAAAAGAAAATTTAGAAGTGTAACTTCTATGTTACACTTTCTTCTAAAGTTTCTTCTATTCTGACTGTGGGTTCTTCGTGATATATATATATTATATATATATAAATATATATATATATATATGTATATATATATATATATATATATGTGTGTGTGTGTGTGTGTATAAATTTATGACATAATGAAATATAAACTGGATTAGAAATATTTTGAAGTACATTGTAATGATATAATATGTCTATCAAAATAAACACCATGTGAGGACGGAGCCTTTATCAATACGACGTTTCGCTTGGTACAGGTTTTTCATGTACATAGTTGTAATACACATGACTGAGATTAGATACGAGGAACGGGGCGAAAGGGGTTAGGGAGGAATGGAGGTAGTGAGGGGGTATCGGGGGAGGTGTCACTGTTTCCCCAATGTAGGATTTTTCCTATATTGGGGAAACATTACGTGATCTAAAAACTCGGACCCAAGAACACCGATATGATGTCTGCCATGATGTCACCACCAACGCGTGTGTTGCACACAAGAACGGTGGCAATCACCTGATGGACTGGAAGAATGCAGAACTTCTGATACGTGAGCCCGACAAGATCCGTAGTAAATATTTGGAAGCAGTTATCATTCAATGAACCAATACAATTGAACAAAATAGGGGCATATTCAATATCTCACACAACCTTCCTTTAACACCCATTGCCAACAAAAATTTAAGATATCTCTAGTTGCCCTCCAAAATCCCATTTTTCCTCTCAAGGTCGTTGTCCACCCACAGTAGACAATTGCTCACTTTTCTTATTTTCTTCTTCCTTTTCTTCCTCGGTTGTAACCTAATGTCCTTCACCCAGCCAACTGTTCCATCTTAACCTTAACCTTTCCTGTTCTCAGACATTTGGTCCACCTCCTCAATCTTTCCTAGCATTCAGTGTGTGTATGTATGTGTGTGTGTGTGTGTGTGTGTGTGTGTGTGTGTGTGTGTGTGTGTGTTTCCTTGAGGAAAATCTTTAGTTTAGGAGAATTAAAAGTGTAACATGCTGTCATCTACCGTATGGATATTGGGCTCTGAGTGAATGAGAAACTAATTTATTATATTCGTTTTTTGGGAAAAGGGGAGTGAGGGTGTAAAAAAGTCAGCATAAGTAGAATTTAAGGATTCTATTCATTTCCCTACCAACAAGTGTCCCATTTCAGCGTTCATTTGCATTTTACCGCACACGCACAGTACCTTGTAAAAATGTTTTTACTTCGTAGATAGCTCTTTAGAGGCATATCTAGAGAGAGAGAGAGAGAGAGAGAGGATGAAATAGAGAAAAATGTGAGCAGGAGAAAAAGAATCAAAGGGAGTGCGAGAGTGACAAAGAAGAGGATTTTAGGCTAAATACTCGTATGATTATTGGAAAGTATGAAACAGGACCCTGCGTATGTTGCTTTTCTTCTGTATAGTATGGTTAGACACATACACAAAAGTACACACACACACACACACACACACACACACACACACACACACACACACACACACACACACAAACACACCATTTCTTTTTATAAATGCACACCTGTTTTGGAACAAATTTGATATATATGATAACATGGTATCTTTGAATATACTTTTGTATATCTACATTCTCTTTTCTTCCTTGAGACTGAGGTCATGATTTTCGGATGCCATCATAACTTTTGCATAATCTGGCTCCGGGTTACAGATCTCTTAAAACTTTCTCGATTATCCTTTACAGCCTCGGGGACGAACTTTGAACACTTTATTTTGACTTGAAAAACCAAGAGATTATATTCAGCTGTGGGAAGGTTTAGGTTCAGCGTGGTTAATCACATTTAGTTACGTTTTTTAGGTCTTTTATGTCTAATTTTTGTTAATCTTCATTTCCTCATTCTCTTTCTCCTTCCCTTCTCATCTTGCGTTTCCATCAAAAAAAGTATCTTTACGTTTCAAATCAACCTCAATGTACCTTTCGGTTCTCGGTCTTTTTCGTTCTCAATTCATTCTCTTTCCTATTTTTTTTTTCTACTCTTCGAGCTTAATTCATTCGAAGCCTGATTGCTGAACTCGCCTTCCAGCAACCTCAGAAGTCAGGGAGCAACCGTGTCCATTAGTCGGGAGAATTAATTATCAAAAAAGAGCAACAAACGCCAAGTAAATGAAGATGTAACTTGCTCCAAGAGCTCGTTCATTAGCAACCCCGCCATATTCTTTCTTCTTTTCTCTCTACTTCTTCTCGATTTTTTTTTCTATTTGGTTTCCCTTTCTTTCTTCGTCTTTACAAAATTTTGGTTTCACTGTGTCCTTGAGATCTCCTCGTAAATCTAGTGTGAGTGTCTTGCTTCTCATTTTTGTTATTTTCTATTTTTTCTATATCCTTCCTTTCTGAGCTAAATGAATGACTCGTTTTTCTTAATTTCTCTGTAAAGACTGTAAACGCAGTTCTGTTCTTCTTCACGTATTTTTCATTCAGTTGTGGTTTTTGACTCCTTTTTCTTTCTTCTTGGCTGAAACGGTTGGTGAGGTTCTCCGCCTTTTCATCATTTTCATTTTTTTGGTTCGGTTTCTTTCACTTTTACTTCGTTCTTTTGGAATCTATTTTTTTTTCATTCACGGTTTAATTACCTCTTGTTTGAATCACTGTTTTCTGATTCTCTTTTTTGTTTTCCGGGTTTTCAGTAATTTCCTCTGAAGCATCAATTATCTTTCATTATGCATCTGTCTTTTTTTATTTTTTATTTTCACAACTGCTAGTCATTTCGTTTGTTATATTTTTCACTTGATTTATTTCTTATCATTCCACGTGTTTGACCCCAAAATTCAAAATCTATTTACTTTGAAAAAAAGTGCTTCAGCCAGAGGGGGGTCTTTGAGTTGGTGACGTCATCGACGCATCTTTGTGTACCGCTAACAGATTCTGTTCTTTTTAGGGTCAGGTCAGGAGAAATGGAATTTCGTTCAGCTGAGTAAAAATTGCCTAGCGTCATTCAATCAAAGTGTAATACTCGAGTTGCATGTAATACTGTTAACAAATTAACAGAAATGGAGTATGAAGAACGGAAACGCTATAGGTCGCTTGTAGGAGCAAAAACTCTAAGGACAGTTGGGGACCATGAGGATGCACACTCACACTGGTAAACAAAGAAAAATAAGTTAAATCTTAAAAATTTGGAAAGTGTAAGGAAATTTTATTTAAAAATTAA
The DNA here is from genome assembly GCF_046742065.1 of Oratosquilla oratoria. Taxonomy (NCBI): domain Eukaryota; kingdom Metazoa; phylum Arthropoda; class Malacostraca; order Stomatopoda; family Squillidae; genus Oratosquilla; species Oratosquilla oratoria. The sequence continues at coordinate 14,758,985 of NC_134810.1, read as the reverse complement.
CCTGGTTGCAGCCAGACGTTTTGATTCAGTTAAGTAATTCCTTCAATCATAGAATTACGATCTATCTTAAGACTTATATTTTTATGAGGTATCTTATGGTTTGATTATTATCAAGACTTTTTCAGCCAATAAGGAACTACCAAACTCAAAGCAATATTTCTTTTACAAACTCTATTTATATTCCAGCTAAACATCCTTCTTATTTTCTTACTCTATATTCATCATCTTTTATTTTTTTTTGTCTATCGAAATGTATATCATACTATATCTTGGTTACAGCGACCTCCAGGTGCATATCAGTTACATTGTATTTCATATGTGCTACATCCAAGACGCTCTGTCATCCTCATGCACTGAATCTGAGTGGGGAAAGGGTTCATAAATTTCTTACTTTTTCATAAAATATTCTTTTGGGTCAAAAGTCTACACCGTGGCAAAGAGGTTTGGGGGTAAGGATCATTTTAGCGTGAATGAAGTCTCCTGATACAGGGCTTAGAAGTGTTAACAGCTTCGACATCTTTGCCTCACCCTTGTAGTCTTTAATTTTATTTTCAGTTTTTCTGAATGGACTCTGTCCCTTCGATCCTCAAGAGAACTCGGATTCCCCCTTTCTGTTCAAACGTCAATTTAGCGTGAATGAAGACTCCTGACACAGGGCTTAGAAATGTTAACAATTTCGACATGTTTGCCTCACCCTTGTAGTCTTTAATTTTATTTTCAGTTTTTCTGAATGGACTCTGTCCCTTCGATCCTCAAGAGAACTCGGATTCCCCCATTCTGTTCAAACGTCTTTTGCAAGAGGCAACCAGTACGCTCACTCTTTCTCTCCTGTTTTAAGGGAGTCTTTCGATCGCTCCTCTTCCTTGTAGTATCCCACCTGTCTACGACCTCAAACTTTTCGAAAAAGGAAATCTAGAGACGAACTTCTTCTGTACAGGCACTTAACCTTGCGTGAGTATACTCTTCAGATTTTCTTTCTGAAGTAGCCTTAAGTAGTAGGTTAGGCTCTTTTTTTTATTTTTCTGATATTCAGTTTGTCGCTTATTAAAGTATGTAGAAGTTAGAGTCTCTCTCATTAAACCCTATGAAGGTTGTTTTTACTGAACATATTTCTATTCACCAGCCAGACAATTTTATTAATTTTTTATTACCAATCACTCAAAGGGTTTAACTTGCGTTTAAAATTTGATTACAAAGATCGATTTAACGTTTATTACATCTGCTGGAATGTGATTTCATTTAGCATAGGAAAGCCTCCCTCCATTCTCAGACGGAACGCTCCGTGCATTTGTCCAAAGCCACTTTATTTCTGTGAAAAATTCGAATTACTCTTGTCAGTGAAAATTGGATTGTTATATATACGACTGCGTTCTTTTGTCTTCGTAAGACTCGCTACTCCATTTCATCAAGAAGAAAAGTATCATGTTTATTGCTCTGAATAAGCAACCGGGACGGCTTTAACGTTGGTACTGTATTGTCCATGATCGTAGTTTAGCGTCACGTTGCACCAGATTAATGTGTGTGTGTGTGTGTGTGTGTGTGTGTGTGTGTGTGTGTGTGTGTGTGTGTGTGTGTGTGTGTGTGTGTGTGTGTGTGTGTGTGTGTGTGTGTGTGTGTGTGTGTGTGTGTGTGTGTGTGTGTGTGGTTGTGTGTGTGTGTGTGTGTGTGTGTGTGTGTGTGTGTGTGTGTGTGTGTGTGTGTGTGTGTGTGTGTGTGTGTGTGTGTGTGTGTGTGTGTGTGTGTGTGTGTGTGTGTGTGTGTGTGATGGTCACTTGGCTTGCCATATTTCATTTTATTTAGCATCACATCTTAGCAAGGCAAGGTGCAAGACTATTCCGACACAATGAATCTACACTTGTTCTTGTCTAACAGTATGAGGGAACACAGAACATACAGGAAGGTACAGTTTAAACGTTTTCTGTTGCTGTTTTTTCGTCTAAATGATCTTTCTCATTTCTTCTTAATTTTCTATGAAATTTCTCTTATTGAAGCTTAACTTTTTTTTTTTATTAAACCTTATCATGCTTACTATCGCTTATTTTTGTTCCCTTTTTTTCCAGTCTTTTGTCGCGTAACTCCTTTTCCATATTATTCTTCACTGCCTATTTCCTACGTTGTTTTTAATCATTCTTTTCTTTTCGTTCTGATTCTCGTTTTTACTTACCATTTCATCTGCATGCGACCTCGATGTCATACTACACCATTTCAGATATGACTTTTTTCCCCATTTCTAATTAAGGTTATCTTTCTTCATTTATTCTCCATCTCGGCATTCTTTTCTGTTTGTTCACTTATTTCATGCACCAGGTTATCAATTTCTTTTGGTCTTTCTTTTCTTATTCGTTACCAATCTTGAGCTCAGCTTTTGATATTCCGCCCTCTGTTTCGTTAAGGTTTGTTATTAGAGGACGGTTTAGGATACTGGCGTCTCGAGTCAAAAAGGTAGATGGATGGTGGGTCTAGACCCACTGGAGTCAGCACGTAGCAGCAGTAAAGACGAGGGTGTTCGTGCCTAACCACCTCAAAAAGGAAATACTCAAAATATTCTTCTCCTTGTTCACTATTATTTTTCTAATTTAGTTTCTACTGTTATATCTCGTCGTTTCTTGAGTTTCATTACTTCTTGACATTATTGCTCAATTGCCATTTTCAGTTCTTTTCATATTTTTTCGCTTTGATATTTTTTCTCTTTCCATCTCCTTTTCCAAATATTTACTTATATGTTTGAATTCCTCACTTCACTTTACAGACTCGTCTTCTGAAACTCATTCTTATCGGCTTTTCAACTATTGTTCTCACCTTTGAAATTTTTATAATTATTATTCTTTTTAAGTTCCATATATCTATTCTTCAATCTCTTTAATAGGATGATATGCAACATAATTTGTTTTAGGAATCTAGAATAATTCCAGTCCGAAGTCTCTCTCTCATTAACATAAAATCTTTCATCTGATTTCGATGGAATAAGTTTCATAAAAGCTTATCTTCGCGAGGAAAGGATTAAGCTTATGCCTCCTGCTTCTCCATCCAAAAAAGAAGAAGAAGAAGAGAAAAAATCTGATGGGGGGGGGTCATAGGGTATGCAGGTGTTTTGCTGTAGTCTTCCATAAAATATACCTCTTCATTAATAAGTGAGAAATAACCTGTCATGGGTCAAATTAGAAGGAAAAGAGACTCCCGATATTGAAGAGATCTACTGAGATTTACCATAATTCTTTCATTTCTGAGGTGCTCTTTTGTTTAGCTACGTTGTCCCATCCCCGCCAAAGAGGTTAAACGTAGCTCGATTAACAGCTTCCGTAGCGGATGATACTTACCTTTTTATCCTGCTTGTCTCCAGGATATTTCTTTCAACCTTATGTAGTCTCTTCATTAGCGAAAGTGTTAAACTCTTGCTACAAACTCCCATCTTCTCCTGGAGTCCCCCCCCCCCCCCGCGAATCCAAACACCTTCCCTCTCTCTTTGTTTTTCTTCACTCTCCGCAGTCCATCTTTAAACACATCCTCCATCCCGTCCTCCTCCACCTCATTTTTCATCCTCTTTTATTCTCGTGTGCTACCTCCTCCTACTCCAACTCCTCCTTCACTAATGTTTGAATCACTGATATAGTTGGAATTAATGTTGTTGTGCTGTCCCCGTGGCAGAGATGATGAACTTTGACGTAGAAATCTTCGGTCCAATAACCTGCCCCGATTGATTGGTAAGTCGTTGTGAGCTGGTGTCGTTATCGGTTACGTGTTGGTCTCGTGATCACTTAGTTGTGGGTTCGAATCCCACACTTCTCTACGATTCCCAGCAGTGACAACTACCTGGCTTAACAGTCGAAGTACATAGGGCAAAGGTGACGGACTCGGCCGTAGATACGTCCCTCCTCATTTAGGCTCCTCATCCTGGGAGAAGTCTGGATTGGAGCCTACGCCTTGTTACCACAGCTACCGGCAACCGCAAGAGGGAATGAAGGCTTTCTCATCTACAGTTCCTTCTCCTCCTCCTCCTTCGCTTCCTTCTCCTCCTACTCCGTCACCTCCTCCTCCGCCTCCTCCTCCTTCGCTTCCTTCTCCTCCTACTCCGTCACCTCCTCCTCCGCCTCCTCCTCCTCCTTCTTCGCTTCCTTCTCCTCCTACTCCGTCACCTCCTCCTCCGCCTCCTCCTCCTTCTTCGCTTCCTTCTCCTCCTACTCCGTCACCTCCTCCTCCGCTTTCTCCTCCTCCTCCTCCTCCTCCATTCCGTCTTTTTCCTTTTATCTCCCCCACTTCCTCAGAATCACAATTTTATTTTTTCCTGTGTGCTTTTTTTCGACGATTTCTTTACAATTTGGTTCTTCATTTGTACTGCTGTTTTGACTTTTTCTCATCGATGCTGGCTTCTGACATTCTTCTTTATCTAAGACGTTTCTTCGGTCATGTTTACATAAACCTTCCCTGATATTTACGCTTCATTTTGATTTTTCCTTTACCTCATTTTGTTCCTTTCATTCAGTTTCCATGTCTCTCTGTTCGTCATTCCCATCTCTTGGCGTTACCATCAATTTAAAAATTGTCCATATTTTGTTTTCCCAACGCCTCCCAATACAAGTGTGTTTATTATTATTATTATTTTTTTTTCAATTTTTGTCCATTTGCAACTAAACATTACTCATGATTCTCTACCATTCACTTTACCAGCAATCTCATTTTACCGTTATTTTATTTTCATTTTTTGTAATTCCAGATTGATTATTTTTTGTTTTTATTAATTCTTTATATTTCTAATTCCATTATAAATGTCGAAATTCACTTGATTTCTTTTTTATTCCAACATCTCATCATGTAACACTTATTGCCTGAGTTATGATACAAATGTTAACGTCTTCTTTCGTCTCTATTTATTTTGTTTTGATACGGTTTCAGCATTTTTTTCGACTTTCTTCCACCTACTACGGTTTCTCTTATACTCATTTTTTTTTCTCTTGTACTCTTTTGATTTCATGCTTCCATTTGAATTTTATACTTGTTTCCTGTTTCTCTTTCGTCTTTTATCTATGTTTCCCTTTGACGCACTTTTCTTTCCTTTGCAGATATTTTATTCTGACCTAATTCTTATCGCCGTTCTTTACATCTATTTCACTTTTCCCTGAAGGCTACGTCTGCGCAGTGACCGCTTCATATATGAACTTTGTTATATTTTTGTATACATTTTTTCATTTTTCTCTTCTTTTCTACCTACATTCTGATACCCTTCTCTTGGCACATAAGAACATAAGAATAAAGGAGACTGCAAGAGACCATAAGGCCTACACTAGGCAGTTCCGTATCCATCACCACCTGTCGTCCCCATCCATAAAGCTGTCTACGTAATCAAGGTGTTTCTGTCGCCTTAAGAACACCCAACTCGTTTTGTATGTCTATTCTGTCTTTTGCCAAATGATTCTATTCTTAGAAACCATTT
>NC_134810.1:14728557-14738557 GCF_046742065.1 Oratosquilla oratoria | reverse complement strand
AGCAAATCCCTTTTGTGAGAGCCTGGGAACGACTTTAAATGACTATTAATGATTGCCATTGGCCTAGGCTGTCTGACCACATGGCAAAAATGACAATTTTGAATACAATAAAGTTTATTCTAGCATACTCTCAAATCTAAGCACAGAACATTATCAATCTAGGGATGATTTATAAATACAATTATATGATACAATTATCGTCCACCAACATTTAACATTTTATTTGTCCAAATACCCGTACCTTTACTATGAGGTAATATAATACATAATGACTTGTTTAAAATATTAATAAATATTTTTTCCTATCACAGTGCTAACGGTACTGAAATGATATATCAACTTCCATCAGACGATTCCATTTAGCTCAGGGAAGTCTTCAACGGTCTGCGGACCTACGTCACCACAGCTGGCAATCAACTTTATTCAGCTGAGGGAAATCTTCTGCGGCAGAAGGTGAACGCAACTTTAAAAGGGCCGCAGGTGGCAAACTATACAGTAATGCTTGTAGCAAAGCCATGCCATGCTATGCAGCTAAAGATGGTCTCCTCAAACTCCCTGGGCGTCCCATCACATAATTATGATCACGCTCAAGACGGTGGTCTTTTCTTAGATGAATAAAATTGTTTGTTGTGTAAGAGACGGTGCGAGAATATACTAAAGGTTAGCCCTTTCAGTACTCTACTAAACTTATATATTTGTTCCTTCTGTCGCTAGGCAGTTTTATTCAGCTGAGGGCGAAACCTTTAAGAACTCTATAAGAATTGAAGATAATTTCGACTCCGACTTGTTCAAGTTGTTTAATCTATCCGCCGCCAGGTGATTTTATTAGCTGATGAAGTGGGGAGAAGGTGGTAGGATTCTACAATGTTCAAGAACTATCTCGATTAAGGAACATATCTTGGGTGGCGCCATATGTAGATTTTGTTCTGGCTCGCGTCGGGTGATTTTAATCAGTTGACGGTGTTTTGGTTTACCGCTAGGGTGATGGTCCTTGACACTAGTGGCACGCTTTGCGAATTTTTGTCTAATAACTGTAATGACGCCCTCTGGAGATTTTGCTTTGGGTAACGCGAAACATATTGATTACTTTTTTTTATCTATTCATTTACTTATTGGCACTCTCATTTATTTATTCACTTGTCTCTTCGTTCGTTTGTTTGTTTGTTTATTTGTTCATTCGTTTACTCACTTATTTACTTATGTATTTATTTATTTACTTGTCTATTCATTTACCTATTCATTTGTTTATCTATTCATCTATTTATTTTCTAGATTTATCAGTTTTACATTCTTTTTATTTATCTATTTATTTTTCTATCAAATTCAAAAGATTTTCTTTCAACAGAACAAAATTGTTTGGAATGAGAGGGACTGATAATACTAGACAAATAAATAACTCAAAAGGGCCAGTTAGTTGAAATGATATTTTACTTTTTAGAAGCCTTAAAGGGTTTTCCTTAGCTCAAAAAAGAAAAAAAGAAAAAAGAAAAGAAAATAATAATAATAATGTCTGATGGTAGAATTGATAGACGCAGAACTCGAGTAATGTGTTCAAAAGGATAAAGATTCGGAAACAGATTTGGAACAATTCATTTTGCCACGTTCGATGATCATCTTCATCCGCACTTATCGCCAAGAGCAGTTCACAGCCTCAACTAAGACTGTCTCTTGCAAGATAATTGAACTTGTCCCTGATAACTTTACAAGACCCTTCGGAGTCGTGAACTCCAAAGTCGGGGTCTATATCTCGCCTTCCAAGGACAGAGACTCGTTTGCTTCAGGGCCACGTTTCCCCGTTTATCTGGCGATTGTTGCCCTTGCAAGGGACCGAATGTCGCCCTAAGGGCTCTGCAAGGAATTGCAACGGAAGAGTATTGCAATAAATGGCCCTTGGTCTTTACTTAAGCTGGCTTGGAAAATGCATATACGTTGTGAAGGGATTCAATTATTTCTGCAAGATGAAGAATATCTGTGCTCATAAGATAAATATACTGCAAATTTCTTCGGGTATCTTTAGAACATTGGAAAAAAATGAAGAATCATGGCTAGGAGGACTTCCGGCTTTGCCCAAAGAACTATTATGGCAAAGAATATATATGTTTGCTTGTGAAGAACTCTGCTTTCTCAGTTTGTATGTACGTTTGTCTTGAGAAATAAGAACGAAAATCACCCAGACATGAGGCGAAAAAAATCCTTAAATGATATCAACAATCGTTAATGAATCATTATGTCTTATGTTCATTACACTTGGAGTGTTACGTAACAAGGTCGTTATACTCAGGCGTCCTTATGAACACATTAATCAAAGACTTTAAAAGCTAGCAACTGGTAATTCAAACCAAGATATTCCATTACAAAATAGATTTCATATTAATTAATCCGTTTTGCGAATTTAATGAAGTATAAATTTACAATCATCAAACACAAACCAAGTAAAAACGTTGGTTTTTCAGTTAGAATTACCTCAACCTCTTTCATCTTTATACTTTTATATAGCTTTGTTCAGAACACAAAAATACTGTTGATCTCCTTTGCCATATCTAATGTCCCCTAATGTATTTCACCCTTTATTAATCATTTGATTTTTCTCCAATATTAGTCGGACATGAAATGCAAAATAAGTAAGTAAATAGATGAACATATACAAAGTCTTTTATTTCTTTACACGCTTAGATTATTAAGCTTCCTACTGGTTATATTTTCTAACTTAATTGTCTTGATGACTTAATGTACATTAGACTTTTCTTCGCGTTTTATCCTTGATACCTCTCGAGTGCCGGTGATATCTGACGATGAAAGCAAAAACAGATACAGACTACACTCTTTGCCGACAGAGCTTAACCATGGATTAAAGATGTGCAGATTTGCATCCCGTACCGGGACAACATACCTATCGACCTACACACATACATATATACCTAGATATATACATACATACATACATACATACACACACATACATGCATACATACAAACGAGTACATACATACATACATACATACATACATACAAACATACACACACGCACACACACACACACACACACACACACACACACACACACACACACACACACACACACACACACACACACACACACACACACACACACGTATGCATTTTCTCTTCTGAGATTATCTATGTTGCTTTTGTTACCATCAATTCGCCAACTAAGAATAATCTATTCATATCTGTTTTCCTTCCCTCTTCATACATTCTTACATTTAATTACATCCCTCTCCTCGTTTAACTTATTACTGTTTTCTAATTTCTACGTTCTATTCTTTCGTCTCTATACATCTTATACTATCATTTCCTCTTCCGTCTTTACATTATAAAATATCTCATTTTCTTATCTAGGGATGGATCTCTCGTATCTCATCTCCTACTCTTTTTTATTGTATTAATATTATGATTATTTTTTCTTTACATTTTTTATATCACCAACCAACACCCCTGCGAACTCTATGAGAGTTGGAGTGCTCTCTCTCTCTCTCTCTCTCTCTCTCTCTCTCTCTCTCTCTCTCTCTCTCTCTCTCTCTCTCTCTCTCTCTCAACAGACTGTAGCAAACTTTGTGAGATGTCAGGGTTCTCTGCCTCTTTGGCCGCGAGCAAATACAACTCAAGCCGCAGAGTTAACTGCGAGGACGGGGAAGGATTTAGGAAAACGAAGGAACAGAAAGAAAAATAACGAGAAAAGATTAGAAACAACGGAAGTAAAACAAAAAATTATTCTTTGTATAAAAGTAGAAATATAAAAGAAAGTGAGAAAGCTTGGTTGCATTTCAGACATGGAAAAAAAAAAACAACGGAAAAATTAAAAACAATATAAAATTGGATTGAGGACCAACTACAAAAAGATAAAAACGCGAGAGGAAAATTAGTATAAAAAAGAGAAAGAAATAAAAAGTGAAAAAAAGACAAAAACTGAAAGAAAAAGTAAATACGAAAAGAAAAAAAACTAGGTGGGCTTCGCTTTAGTATAAGGATAATAATGCTATGAAGTACTGGAATCAATCATCACATAAAGAAGTGCACAAGGAACTGGATAAGAATTGTAATGATACTAGTAATTAGAATTATAGGCAAATAATGAAAATGCACACACACACACACGCACACACACACATATATGTATATATAACTAACTAAATATATATATATATATATATATATATATATATATGTATATATATATATACATATACATATAGATATGTATACATATACATATATACATATACACATATAGATATATATACATATACATATATACATATATATATACATATATATATATATATATATATATATATATATACACACATATTTATATTCACGAGTGCAAATTCAAAAGCAATGTATCCTATTTTTTCATTCTCCGCCAAGGATTCGGAGGGTATCGTTTGTAGTATTGTTATAATGACCGAACCTTTGCACTCATAACCTGAATTTTTCATCTCCGTTGCAGATAATGACGGTGTGACAGTCTAATAAAGTGACCCCTGTCATGTATGCCAAGGTTAGGTTAGGTCACTGAATTCCTCCATGGAAAACTGGAACCAATCGACATTCATCGGTCCCTGGTTAACGTTTACGACGCCGAGGTAGTTGATGTCAGTACGTTTAGGAGAGGATTCGTAGATTCCGGAATAGCGACAAAGATGTGAATGCCAAACCGCGCTCCAGACGGTCATGCACAGGCCGTTGCTCATCAATGTCGAAAGTGCATTAAAAAGGGAAGGATTACATGGAAAAATAATTCTGAAGCAAAAATGTCCGCTCGTTTTAGATGTGTCACTTCCGTCTTTGTAGCTCTTCAAATGTTTGTGTTACTAGTATAAAAATAGGAGGCCTTACTTTTGGAGCTACTCTATTACACACACACACACATAAACACACACACACACACACACACACACACACACACACACACACACACACACACACACACACACACACACACACACACACACATGTATATATACATATATGTATATGTACATATACTGTATATATATATATACTGTATATATATATATATATATATATATATATATATATATATATATATATATATATATATATATAGCCAGGGTGTCTCAATAAAATGTATATACACTTCAACAGCAGATTTTTTTTCTTTCAGATTTACCCATAAGAATAGATAATGGCGTCAAGACTTATCTCTGAATTAAAAGAATTAACCCTAAAATAATATTGGATGTATGAAAACACAATTGAACTCAAAAGACGGTAGAGTTTCAGTCAGACCATCCAGGCACGTAACCATCTTTCGAATCATTAGTAATTTTGAATCTGATGGAATAGTGCAGAATGTACACAAGAACCGTTCTGGAAGACCACGAACATCAACCAGCCCCAGAAAGCAACAAAGGGTACTGGAAAACTTCCAAAGAGGTGTGAATAAATCTTTGCGGCAAACAAGTTGAGACATGTGGATTTCAAGGGCATCTGTCCATCGGATTCTAAGGCAATTGAAATGAAAAAGTTATATCTCTACATTGGCCCATGCTATCAATGACGATGATCCAGACGGAAGAATAGGGTATTGCGAATTGTACTTGGTAAAATGTTCAGAAGATATACATTTCCCAACAAAATTGTTTGGGGTGATAAGGCTACATTTGAATTAAACGGTTCAATTGACCGTCACAACTGCACATGCTGTGGACATGAAAATCCGCATGTCATAGTGGAACAAGAAGTTTATCTATCAGGAATTACAGTGTGGTGTGTTATTACATCAAGACCATTCTTTTTTGATGCTACAGTTTCTGGTCTCGTATACTTGAACATGCTGCAACAGTCTATTATGGCAAGCATTAGAAATGTGTTTGAAGATGAGGATTCTTTCCCAGCAAGATGGAGCACCACCACACTACTATCATGATGTACAATCCTACTTCCAAAGGATTACAAAGGCGGAGCATGCCGACAGGAGACCTTTTGGTCCATATCTAGGTCGGATGCGAAAAAAAATCATAATAATAAATTAATAAATAAAAACTATAATAATGTAAATAACAAATAAAATACATAAATACTTTAATGATATCTTGCAAACAGGTGGATTGGAAAGAAAGGTTTTGTAGAATACCCTTCTCGTTCACCGTGTAATGAGGGGGTTTTTACATATATGTTGGTTTAAAGGTTTTGGAGCATATTAGGAATCAGGGTCTCATGAATAAGTATACCATATGCCGTAACAACCACTCGGTCCCCCTCGACCTCAGGGAAGGCGTACGTGACTTTTCACATGCATGAGCTCATGTTTTGGAACAATCATCATTGCCACCTCATTCTGAAGTGATTCATTTCATGGGCATAGGACATTGTGTCGCCTACTTTATCATTGTAAATTACACTTCTAAAGGTCATTATGTAAATCAAACGAAGACTTTGCGATCAGAATGTAGAACACGCATTTGTCGTCAGTGTGCTGTGAGAGCCATGGTCCTCTCTATTTGTTTTAAGCTCCATTCAGAATGAAAAAAAAAGTTCAAAGTGATACGTTCGATAAAACAAATTTGTTACAAAACGTATGCTGCTGATATATGCCTGTCGAGAAAGTACGACCAGATTACATCTCACACATATGTAAGAAACAAGAAAAGCAAATATTATAGAAAAAATGCGGCCATAATTTGTAAAAAGAAAAAAAAAAAAATGTAGATGTACAATATTTTCATTAGCTTTTGCTATATCTTACACGTACCGAATCTAGAGATAACCCAAAAATGAAAATTAGGTTGCACATTTAATCAACTGTCGTCACTATTGAATGTCGTCTGTTTTGCAACCTAGAGTGAATTTCCATTATGTGAAAATCGTTTATTTTTCTATCTCATAATATATTCAACTGACAATTTTTTCAAGTTCAAACATGTTAACCTTCTTTACCATATACTTTATTATCTATTCCTAAAATAATTCAGGCCTGCCATCTTACATACACATAATAAATCAGCATGTTTTCAAAGTTTGCAATAAATTAAGAAAATAAAGAATAAAAAAAAAAAAATACGAAGAGGAACTAGTGACTGCGTGCGAATGTGGAACAGAAAGGTGTGAGGAAGGAAATATTTTGGGAAAAACTTTGATAAATAATCGAGAGAAGTCAGAAAGGAAATAGGCGATGTGGTGGTTGGGAGGGAGATATGACAGTGGGAGAGGACGGCAGGAAAATTCGGAGTATTTGGCGTGAAATGGGAAGAAGAAACTGTGAACTTGCGGGCGAACGATGGCGGAAAATAAGTGTTCGCTAAGGGAAGGTAAAAGTTACGAAAAAAAAGAAAATTGCAAAATTACTGTATGTAGTCGCAGCCTACATCGAAGTTGGTAATGATGATCACAACTCGTTTTAAAAGAAGATATTGGGATGAATTTGAACAATACATCGATGCCGTGTTGGAATGAGTTTCATATCTTGTCAGAATTCTTTTTATAAAAAACAATATTGACAGATGTCATCTCACATATGAGTAATACGATGATAATGAAGCTCTATAATTACGTTGAGAAACTATTCACCATAGGTGAAAACGACAAATTGTACAACTAGCTTGCTATGAACCACCAAAAAGAGATTCTAGAGCAGTGGTTCCCGGGGCGCGCTATCCTCAAGGAATTTATGTGTGCGTGCTTGCGTGCGTGTGCGCGCGTGTGTGTGTGTGTGTGTGTGCGTGTGTGTGTGTGTGTGTGTGTGTGTGTGTGTGTGTGTGTGTGTGTGTGTGTGTGTGTGTGTGTGTGTGTGAGTGCCTGTGTGTATGTGTGTACGTGTGTGTCTGTATGTATGTGTCCCTGTATGTGTGGGCCTATATGTATGTGAGTACCTATGTGTATGTGTGTGCCTGTCCGTGTGCGTACGTGCGTTTGTGTGTGTGTGTGTGTGTGTGTGTGTGTGTGTGTGTGTGTGTGTGTGTGTGTGTGTGTGTGTGTGTGTGTGTGTGTCTATGTACATTACCGGACCAACCAAAGTTGCCCCATTAGCACCTCCGGGCCAAGAGCGATATCATCATCGACCAACTGTCTCTGAGGAGGGCAGATGGATTCTACTAGTGGCGGCGCATCAGCGTGGCTATGGAAAGTATCTATTGCCTGCACTATAATCTTCAGGATTTCACATGTGTGTTTGTGCATGCGTGTGTGTGGTACTTTTCTAGGGAAGGCGTAAGATGCTTATTGTCCAAATTTCCCTGAAAGCTGTGTATTTTTTTTTATTACGTAATACTTTAATTTCTATGCAAATTTTGATGTCTAATATTTCCCACTGATTAGGTATCAATCTCTAATTGTACATATGTTGTAGATCTTGAAAAAATTTAATTTTGAGAATGGAGGGTAGCCGACGTGTCATCAGGAGGACAGAAGATTGATTATATAATTAATATTTTAAAACCAACATATCAATTCATTCTTGAAGCACAGTCTACTAGTCATAAGAAGTTTAGAATATATAATTTTTTCATATGGTATTTGTCAAATGGCAACCTTGGGCTGGATAAAACACTCTTTTCTGCTGCTGCATCTTGCCTTTGGGGAGGGAGTTCGTATGCATGTATATGTGTACATATTCATAATTATTTTGAGGAGCCAAGAAAGGAGGGAGGTAGGGATGGTGAATGGGAGTGGAGTATGGGGGAATGAAATGGGTGGGAGTGGATTTGTGCCTGTCTTTGGCTACTTCCCTTGTGGGGTAAAAATACCTTGGTATATGCATTTTGAATATAAGTACGTATGAATTTACTAATTTATAAATCTATGTAAATATACATACGTATACAAATAAATATGCACAAGTCCTAAAAAGAAAGAGGTGAAGATAATTTTCTTAAAAAAAAGAAAAGAAAAGAAAAAAATAAAGCGGGTGATTTCGTCCTCATTTTTACTTCCCTCTTATCTTACCGATCATTTTTGTCTCTTTACTAAACGGTTCTATCTTCCAGCTTGAAATTTAGAAAAGAAAATTATTATACGAGTATATCTATGTATCTACATATCTACCTCCCCAAATATCCTGACGAAAATGAGTTACCAAGCTCATTCACGTAACCCACTTTTAATCCTGACGTTAAAAGGTTCTTCCATATTGCATATCACTTTATCATAAATATGGCCCAAAGTCATCTCCCTTCTCTGTCCCTCATTAATCTCCCTATGACCCTTTTTCTCCCATGATGTCCCCACTGATTATCTCCGTCTTTGAAGCCTGCCTCTCGTGGGTCGGGAGGCGCCTTACCGCTATCTTGCCTCCGATCTGCTTCGTCCTTTTTTTCACACTGGTGGCTCGGAGGTGACGGGGATCCAATCACTTCCGGTCCTGCGTCTTCAAGAAGAGGCAGAGAGAATGGGAAGTGGCGCTCAGAAGGGGAGTTGGTAGAAATGGGAATGGAAAATGGAAAGGGGAGAGTAGATTGGAGTTGGGGTGGATAGAGCTTGCGAGGAATCATAGAAAGAAAAAGTGTTGTAAGGAAATAGTAGCCTCAAGTCACATATCCTCCACCCGAATAAAATCGCTTGATATTGGCGAGAATAGAATACTTTAATATCGTTTCTTTGGTTACGAAGTTAATCCTAGGCTAGGCTGACTCCTCACCTTGTTTAATAAAACTCTTTGTACAACATTCCATCGCATTCACAATAAATATATTCCTCCTATACCTCCTATACTCTCTGTCCGGACAGATGGAGATCATTGTTTCATATCTGGCCAGTTTGATTTATGTTACGTCGCCAATAAATAGCACTTCTATCTTTGGCGACAATATCATTCCAAAGAGGTGCTGTCACAAAAGTAATAAAGGAAATATTTCAGGAAGGTGGTAGGAAGGAGGGACAGCAGAAAATAAAAACGATCTGTATTCTTCTCCGAGTAGAAATTTGTCTCCAATCATAAAATATTGTAATGTGACTGGTCTGTAGGGGTGTGGCCATTATTTAGAATGAAAATATATATATTCTATGTTATCAGTTCCTT
>NC_134810.1:14708557-14723557 GCF_046742065.1 Oratosquilla oratoria | reverse complement strand
ATCACAAAAATACGTGATAAACTATTTTTGGAGAAACTACTGAGAAATGAAAGCTACGGTTACCGTACGTTTTCGTCCATTTAAGACATCTCCAAGGGTAGAAAGTAGTCATAAAAAAGTGATACTATATACATAGGAAGAAAGAGGGGATTCGGAAAGTTTCCATACGAACAGGCCTAGTCCAATCTAAGTTACAAATTATCACAATCAACATCCTTGTTAATAATAGAATTATCCAGTTTGTATAAACCCAGACTCATATTCATGTTATTTTGAAAATTATTTTTAATATAACAAGATTTGATAAGGTTTCTTTCTACAATATTATTACAAAATTTCATTACTTTTGAGTTTTTCCAGTCAATGTTATGTCCATTCACTTGAGGATTACCCCGTTCTAAGGCTGTATTTGTGTTCAGTTATTCTTCTGTTCAAATCTTTGTTTGGTTGACCAATGTAGATATAATTACAATCTTTACAGGTTATACCGTATACACAACCTTCCTTTGCTATGTAAAGATTGTAATTATATATACATAGGCCAAACAAGTAAAGTTTTGAACAAAATAATAACTCAACACAAATACAGCATTAGAACGGGGCAATTTTCAAGTGAACTGTTTGTTCACCAAAAGGAATATGGATATAAAGTTGACTGGAATAACTCAAAAGTAATTATATTTTGTAATAATGTTGTAGAAAGAAACATTATTAAATCTTGTTATATCAAAAACTATTTTAAAATAATATGAATTTTATTTTGGGTTTATACAAACTAGATTATTTTATTATTAACAAAGTTGTTTGTGATAAATTGTAACTTAGATTGTACTGAGCCTGTTCACATAGGACCTTTTCGAATCCCCTCTTTCACCTTATGTATATAGTATCACTTTTTGTATGCATTTCCCAATGGTTTCTTCAAAAATAGTTTCTCACGTGTTTTTGTTATTTCTTTGCACGCACGCACACACACACACACACACACACACACACACACACAAACACACACACACACACACACACACACACACACACACACACACACACACACACACACACACACACACATACAGTCGATCACGAGTCCAGCACATGATCCAAAAGACCCAGGTGAATACCAAGGTGAATACACACACACACACACACACACACACACACACACACACACACACACACACACACACACACACACACACACACACACACAGACACACACACACACACACACACACACACACACACACACACACACATATATATATATATATATATATATATATATATATATATGCAAAAAGGAAAACAAAACAAAACAAATAAAAAGAAAACAAAACAAAAGAAAAGAAAAGAAAGCAAAAAAAAAAAACGAAGCAAAACAAAGTAAATCAAAGCAAAGCAATACAAAGCAAAACAGAATAAATAAAAGCCAATATGGATAATATATATATACATATATATGTATCTAAGTCTAAATAAAAATATTCTTCTAAAAAACGCTGTGGACGTCGGGGACAGGTGGTATTACGGTGACACTTTGTCCTAAAAATATTCTTTGCAAATTCCTAGGTGAGTTTCAACTCGCTGATTGGCTGAGAGAGTGATGACGTCACGGCAACGGATACAACTGATTGGCCGAGAGCGGTGACGTCACGGCAACGGAGACGGCTGATTGGCTGAGAGCGGGACGAAAAAATAAAATTCTCCAAAAAGTTTCAATGTCGCGACGTCCCTAACCGAGTTGAACGGGGATCCGGCAAAAAGGTTACAATGACGGATCCCGTGACACGGGCCATATACGCGATCGCGGGACTCGAGCGGATCTTTGGGACTCAAGCGGATCTAGAGGACTCGAGCGGTCTAGAGGACTCGAGCGGATCTTTGGGAGTCGAGCAGATCTAGAGGACTCGAGCGGATCTTTGGGACTCGAGCGGATCTTGAGGGCTCGAGCGGATCTTAGGGACTCGAGCGGATCTTTAGGACTCCAGCGGATCTTTGGGACTCGAGCGGATCTTGAGGACTCCAGCGGATCTACGGGACTCCACCAAAATATAGACTAAAAGCACGTGGGCGTAAGTCTAAATAAAAATATTCTTCTAAAAAACGAAAATGACGAAAATGACGGAAATAAAAGAGGTGAATAATTTACAGTTGTATATTTTATAGCCTTTGTTTGAAGGTGGGGCGTAGCCCCCCGCGAGTGAAGCGAGCTGCGCCGCAGGCCAAGCCGGGCTGGCGAAGCCAGGGGCTTGTATATATATTATATATATATATATATATATATATATATATATATATATATATATATATATATATATATATATATATATATATATATATATATAGTATATATACATATACGTATACATATATATATATATGTATATATATATATATATATACATAGAACAAATCAAAACAAATCAAAGGAAAATTAAAACAAAGCATTGGAAAGTAAAACAAAACAAAACAAAAACACAAAAAAGGCAGAAGAAAACAAGGCAAAACAAAGCAAAATAAAAAAACACAAACAAAAACAACGCAGATCAACAGAAAAAAAAGGGAAAGGAAATTGAAGCACAACAAACCAAAACAATACCAAGCAAAAGAAACTAAAGCGATGCAAGGTAAAGCAAAACAAAGCACATGAAAAATATATTAAAAAAAAACAAAAATCAGAAATGAAAAATGTGGTAAAGGAAAGTGAAATTTGAGGAATCGTGGGAAAAGTGACAACGAAGTTTGCAAAATCGCTGCGACCCAAAGGCGGGGGCGGGAGTAGCAACAAAAACAGTTGTAAAAACGGGTCGGCGGAGCCAGTCTCGCGAGCTATAAAAAATACAAGAATAATGGCGAAAAAAACGTGAGAGGTAAAAGACTGTATGCTGGGGAAAAAGGTGATGACATTAGGCGTGCTACACGCAAAGAAAGAAAAACATTGCAGTTGTGGATTAGAATTGAAATGCACACCCCTAGTGAAAATAGATTGATAGATTAATTAGATAAACAAGTAAATGAATAAATTAGTAAATAAATAATAGCTAAATGAAAACAGATAAACAGTGAAATATATAGTCATAAATAAACAAAATAGTAAATAGATATATAAACAAACAAGTTGATTAACAAATATATAAAAAATAGAAATTAGTTGAATAAAAAAATAAATACATGAATAAATAGATAAATGAATAGATAATAAATGAATATATGAACAAAGAAATAAATAAATGAACAAATGAATTATTGAACATTTAAAGATCCTGTCTTCGTTGGCACAAAAATTCCTTTTTCGTCAATTAAACCAATGATAGGATTTATGAAACTGAATATATACTTCCTGCAAATCTATATTACGTTTGTTACATCCAAGAGACGAGTATTCTGATGGTTGCCAGCACAAATAGAATACGAATCTAGCAGACCTGAGGGAATGAACGAAACTGGATGCAACATTTTATTGTGGTATAAATGGAGACACCTTTGACCAGATTGCACAAAGACTACCTGAGGCTTCCGAGTCGTTCCATTTCTGTCAACATGCGTGACCTAAAAAAAATAAATAAATGGATAAAAAATAATATGATAAAATAAATCCTAGGGTGGAGAGAGTGAAGATGTCTCGATAAGTACTTCGACACGAGGAAAAGCTTTGCAGATTTTATTCTGACTAAACATAAATGTTCATAACATCATTAGTGACCAAAAACTGTGATCTGGCCTCGTTTCGAAGTCCCAGGTGCTTCTGAAGAAGTTAAGAACAGGTTTACAGTACAAGTTACATATACGAAAAAGAAAACAAAATTATGCGATACACCTATTGACATATTGAGGTGAAGTTTTAAGGATATATATAGTTTATATAAATGATAGTTGATAACATCGTCGATACGATGTTGGGATTCTGTCAGTTGGGGTCATGAATTCATAATAATTGGGATGACTTTAGTTTTCTTATTCGAATTGCTGTTCGTTCACGATGTTGTTCATTATACAATGACGACGAACTTACATCATGGTGTAGTTAAGAACCAGTGATTAGAAATGTGTAGTTTCACCTTGAGATGTAGATACCAGCTTACTAATCACATCAACAATCAACGAAAAACATGGCCGTAGTGTTTAGTGACTTTCTCTCACAATTTCTTCCGTAGAATATGGAACACTGTTGCCCTCTGCCTTGGAAGATGTCCTCGGCATTTGCATTTATGTGGCCATGTGGGACAACGGCCCGCAGGGAAGTGGCAAATATTGGCCGCGGAACCGATATAAAACGGCAATTTCCTCATCGGGGGGAGATATACGAAGAGTACTTAAATCTAGTTATATGCTAATCTGATTCTAATTCTAGTCTCATCTAATCTTATCAGACGTCGCATTTATCAGGGTATCGGTTTTAATCCCTGCACTGCCTCCGGTGGATATAATTCAGCTGAGGGAAGCTTCAGGTAATAATCAAAGGGCAAAGAAATGTCTTGGCATCAAGAAGTTTGTTTGTTATACCAGATGGATCGGGAGACTAAAGGGCTCCATTTATTTGTTTACATTTTTGGCAGGGAAAACAAAGACTTTACAGTGAAATATGGACACTTATGGCCTTGGTGAGATGTACGTATTTACTGTGCATTGGATTCATGTATCTGCGTTGCTAAAGAAAAGAAAAAAGAAAACCTTCTAAATTAGCAGATGCTTCCAAATATACACACACGCACGTACGCACACACACACACACACACACACACACACACACACACACACACACACACACACACACACACACACACACACACACACATACACACACACACACACACACACACACACACACACACACACACACACACACACACACACACACACACACACACACACACACACACACACACACACACACACACACACAAGAGAAAATAAACAATACGGATATCAAAGGAAGGTAGAAAATAGGAAAGGAAATGAACCTTAAATTCATTCCCTACTCTGTTAGTTTTTCTTTTATTTATCTATTTATTTATCTATTTTTCGAAGGTAGAGCTAGGTGACTTTATTCGCGGAGAGAATATCAAATAAATTTTGAGCCTATCTTGTCTTAAAACATTTTCAAGGCTTTTACAAATGTGCCAATAATTTTAAATGGCGGCAGGCGATTTCATTCATTCTCGTCAATAGACAAGATAGTATATGAAATCATTAGGAATGGCAACATTTATATTGGCATCGTTTCAATTAGATTTATCACTTTGTATATATATATATATATATGTATATATATATATATATATTGTATATATATAATATATATATATATATATATATATATATATCTATATATATATATACTAGCCAAATTACAAGCGCGTTGCTGCGAGTTCATGAATAATCGATAACCTATCCATACCCTACCTAACTTTAACCCTTAACCCTAACCAAAATATTTTTTGGAATGATAGGGTATCAGAATATATATGGTTATGGGGGAACAAAAAACCAAACAGACAGGCAAATGAAAGATAGTTATTCAAGTACCTTGGGTTATAAGGTTTCAGAATATATATGGTTATAAGGGTCTATCTGCAAAAACCTAGGAGTTCGTGAATAATCTTTAACTTAACCATTGTAGTGGATTGTTAACACTACATGGTGAACGGTACTCGGCCGTAAGAGAAGAACTGAAAAAACTTTAAATATTTTACAACTTGCCCGCCCGCAATAAAATAAAATAAAAATAACCAATATTTTAACATTTGGTAAAATTATACAATCATTTTACATTTACATGCTTTCTCCTTACAAAGGCTATCATAGTTTGTGGCAACATTAATTTCACAAATATAAATAATATTTATGGACACATACAATGGTTTGTTTAATCATAGTAATTTTTATGTCACAAAAATGCTATGCACGTTAAGGGGACACTACAGTAGTGGCGTGTTACCACACCATACCCCACCTAACTTTAACCCTTAACCCTAATTTTTTTTTTAATGAAATATAGTTATCCAAGTACCTGGAGTGACAGGGTATCAGAATATATATGGTTATGGGTGTCTATCTCCAAAACCCTAGGAGAAGTTCGTGAACAAACAAACAAACAGACAGACAGACACATTCATATACATATATCTTTACATTTACCTACTTATAGCATTGCCTATTGCATCACATAAATTTGCTATGTACCCAGAAAGTAATTAGGTAAAGACAGATTTTTCTGTATTCTGAAATGAAAGACAGCCTTGAACCCTTGCCAGCCATTAATTCAACTGTGGAATGTTTTAAAACGGAACTAAGCACAGCCAAGTGACGTATGTGTCGCTCGAGGGAGAAACTTGAAGTTGCAAGCCAAACTCAGAGGTTAGTTGCAGTGATTTCTATCCAACCATTTGTTAGTGTAAATTAAACAGTTGACAATATTGGATTCACATATGATGTTTACTTAGGCTTCGCTAGTGTAACAGAACAAAAGAATAAATGCTGAGGAGGAAGAGGAGAAGGAAGAAGAAGAAGAAGAAGGGGAGGAGGGGGAATATGTCATAGTGTTTATAACAACGGGGATGATGAAATTAACTGATCCTCCTCTTCCTCCTTCCTTCTCCTCGTCTTCCTCCTTCTCCTCCTCCGTCTCCTCCTCCGTCTCCTCCTCCTCCTTTGTCAACGAAGACGATAACAGGAAAGCAAAAGAAGAACACCAATATCGACAACAATAACGAATGCTACAAGTGAAAAAAGGAGATGAGATATGAGGAGGAATGAGCAAGAGAAAGAGGTAATGGAAGAGAAAGAACTGATTAAGGAGAGAAAAGAATGAGAGAAAATTAGAGGAGGAAATGGAGAGGGGGAAGATGAAGGAGATGTTGCTAAAGAAAGAAGTAGGTTGTGTTCTTTTTGAGTCACTTGTGGGTATTAACGAACTCAACCAGACTTGGGTATCATCTGCCGATTTGTGGCATTTATAAAGAGCAGATATAAGAAATGCTGTATTAAGACAAGAAAAAAAGAAGCAAGAGGAATTCGACAGCAGTCACAATAAATAAATAAATAGATCCAATGTGCCAATATCATTCTAATGATATTTGAAATATGAAAAGAGAATGGAAGCGAAAGTCTTGCAAGTTTTAACCAAGCACTCACTAAGGAAAAATATACATACTATGCCAAAATCATGAAGGATCTTGAGGATCAGCATTAATTAATGATTATGCATGATTCCCTTTGTCGGATCTCATGTTTTTAAGACCGGAGGTCCTTACTGTCTTCACGCGCTGATTCAGATGGATTCGAATAAAATTCCTTTAGGTTTTTCTCATCAGCCATACCCCATACAATCTTCTATATCTATGTCATAAGATCACAAAATGAAATATTCTAAAACTACGATGAAATTGAGAAACAAAAAACCAAAATAATTTATGGAAAGCACCTTTATTTCAATCGTTACTCGTGAAACAGATACATTCGCATGCGGTAATGCAACTACTTAATTAGCTTGATTAACAATGGATATAATAACACCCATATGAATTTGTTGTTTATATCATATTCATTAGTTCGTCCAGGTGAGGTGTCATTCCTCACAAATGAATCAATTACAGATCAAATCACAATTTGCATGTTTTAATGATTAATACTCGATGATGCTAAAGGGACCTCATCACCTAAAGGGCCACTTTCAGTGACAAAGAGTGAAACCTGTTTGAGTTAAAACATTCAGCATGATTTTGCCTATACATGTTTCATTTTGGCAAGCCCTAATGGGTTTTATATATTCAAAAGTTAATGTGGCTGAAAAAGAGAATAATAGATGTCTAAATTAATTCTGATGTAAAATAAATCAAACATTAATCTATAGGGTGTTAGATATGTATTCTTTGGTTATGCAAAGTCATTATTACGTTTATATTTGATGCAGAAGATAAGATTCAAGATGATATGTAAGAATCAATAAATCTCATAAGCTGAGACCTGAAGGACACAAGTTACTTTTTACCATATACAGTAGATCACATTCTATGATGTTATTACATCTATAAGAAGATTTTCTCCTTTGTAAATACCATAAAAAGAGGAGAATAAGATTCCTCCCGGTGGGAATTTACTAAGATGTCATAAAGAGGCAAAAGGGATAGAACACATCACACACATATATAACTACTGTACAAAGAAAGGTACTGTGGAAAACAAGAATAATCGCGAACCAACCGTGAAAATGTAAATCAGTATATATACATAGACACACACATACACACACACACACACACACACACACACACACACACACACACACACACACACACACACACACACACACACACACACACACACACACACACACACACACACACACACACACACGTAGACGGATTCACAGCGAAGATTGGAGCTCCGAAGAAGAAGGGAAATTTTCGTGGATCTCAACAACGAGGAAGTACCTTTTTGTATTTATAGGGAAGGGGAAAGCTCGTGGTGTAGTGGGAAGGTGATGAAAAAGGAGAAGGGGAGGGATTACTGAGGGAAATGGAAGGAAATGAGGAAGGAGGCGTACGGGCTCCACCTGACGGGAAAAAAAATGTAAATAAAAGGTCCTCAGCTGACGCAGGAGAAGTGAATAATTTCAGTAAAATCATTAAGTTTAGAAATATAAATAAGAACAACAAAATGGAAAGTGAAGATAATAATTTCAATGGATTTAATGAAGTGGCGGAAGCCAACCTCCCCCGATTAGCAAGGCTAGAGGAAAGACTAGAAAAAATGGCTCAACACTGGGAAAGTAGGCTAGGCCAACTTACACAGATTGCACAGCGAGTTGATAAATTGGAACAACTAAAGAAGGAAAACCAAAACCTAACTAAAGTAGAATTGAAAAAACAGTTAAAGGAAGTAAAAGATGAGAATGAGGAATTAAAGAGGAATAATAGAAAGAATAAAGAGTTCATAGTAAAAGAAGCACAGGGTTGGAAGAAAGTCCAAGAGAACAATAAAATTGTATTTAAAGACATAGTGGCACAGCAGATGAAAGAACAATCTGAAAATACAGTTATTAAAGTAATGAGGGAGAGGGAGAATATAGTAAGAGACTTAGCAGATAAAAAGAAATGTATAATTATATCAGGGATGGAAGAGAAGTATAACTTAAATAGGACTACGAGAATTAAGGGGGAAAAAGAAAAAGTAAACAATATATTAAAATTAGTTCAGGACACAAATTGAAGGGACACAAATTGAAGAAATGTATAGACTCGGGAAATATAGTACAGCTAAGACCAGACCAATTAAGATTAAATTCAGGTCACAATTGACAGCAGAGAATATCTTAGAAAAAAGAAAAAAAAAAAGAAAAAAAGAGAAAAAGAAAAAAGGAAACTAACATACAGTGAACAATATAAAAAGGTACGATAAAAAGAGAAATGAATAAAGAGGGAAGAGAGGAGAAAGAAAACGAAAAGACAAGAAGCTAAGAAAAAAAACGAGGAAAGAACAGAGTCAGAAAAAGAGGAATTCTATTGGAGAGTAGTGAATATGAAAGTGAAGAAATGGATCATAACAGAGAAAAACAAAAGAGAAACAGAAAATGAAATGGAAGTAGCAGAAAATTAAGGGTGTCTTACACAAATATAGATGGATTGATAACAGGCTTGAACAAACTGAATGGTTATCTGAGGGAAAAAGAACCGGACATAATGGGAATTGTAGAGACAAAATTAAAAGGTCACTACCACCCAACAGTGTAGAAAATGGTGCATATAATTATTGGATTAGAAACAGAGGGACAAAACAAGGGGGTGGAGTTATGTTCCTGATTAAGAAGGATATAAACGTGAGGAATGTCACATAAGGAAAGAATATAGTAGAGATGATTATGATGGAAGTGGAAGACAGAGATAGGAAGCGCAGAAAGTTTGTAATGAATTATGTGCCTCCAAAAATGGCCTCGTGGGAAGAGAGAGAACATAAAAGTATGTTAGAAGACACAAGGATAACATTAGATAAGATAATGGAAGCTGGAGGAAGAATAGTTATAATGGGCAACTTTAATTGCAAAGAAGTCTGCTGGGAAGAGATGACAGTAAAGGGTGGTGACGACTCATGGGGAAATGTTCTACTCGAGATGATTATTGACCATGCAATGGCGCAATGGATTCAATAGAACACTAGGTATAGAAATGAAGAAGAACCATCGAGACTGGACCTAATAATCACATCAGAACCTGACATAGTGGAAAAGATTGAATGTAAGACACCAATAAGTAAAAGTGACCACATATTGGTTGAACTAACTGAGGAAAAATACATGAAAAGAAATGAACAATATAGAAAAGGAAGAATGTATGAAAAAACAAACTTTGATAAAATAAGAGAATTCTTTCAAAAAGAAGACTGGGAAAGAATATACAAAGAGGAAACAACAGTAGAAGAGAAATGGAATATTTTGACAAAAATTTATAAAAAAGAAAAGGAGTGGAAAAGTATGTCCCAAGACAAAAACAAGAAAAAGAATATGTAAAGTGCTGGTACAACAAAAGTTGTAGGGAGTTAAAAGACAAAAGAAATAAAGCTTGGACAAAATGGAAAAATGAAAAAAGACCTGAAAAATGAAAAATATATACTAGTTATAGAAAGGAATATGTACAAGTGTGCAGAGAAGAAAAGAGAAAATATGAAAAAGATGTCATAGAAAAATGTAAAGATCAACCAAAAATATTCTACAAATTTATAAACAACAAACTGAAAAACAAATAAGAATTAGAGAAACTACGACAAGAGTTGAATACACAGAGGAAATAGAAATGGCAGAAATTATGAACAAGCATTTCAAATCAGTGTTTACAAGGGAGAACATACAACCTGAAGATATCGAATGGGAGGAGAAAATCCCCCCTATGAAAGAAACAGAAGTAACGAGGAATGAAATAATGAAACACTTGAGTAATCTTGATGTCAGAAAATTGCATGGACCAGATGAAATAGCAAACTGGATTTTGAAAGAATGCATGAATGAACTGGCAGACAAAATACATAGCATAATAAACAGTTTCTTGAAAGAAGGAAAAGTTCCAAAAGATTGGAGAAGAGCAAATATAGTACCCATATATAAAAGGGGAAATAAAGAAGACCCTACTAACTATAGACCAGTCTCTCTAACAAGTACGATAGCAAAAACTTGTGAAAGAATTATCAAAAGCAGATGGGTAAGATATTTAGAGAGAGAAAAAAAAAAGTGCTAAATCCAAGGTAATTTGGATTCAGACAAGGACGATCATGCGTTACAAACTCAATGTGTTTCTATTCAAGGCTAATAGATATGATATAAGAAAGAGATGGATGGGCTGATTGTGTATTTCTAGACCTAGAAATAGCTTTTGATAAGGTGCCACATAAGAAGTTGCTTAAGAAATTAGAAACTGCAGGAGGAATACAGGGCAAACTGCTGAAATGGATGGAAGAATTTTTGCAAGAAAGAAAAATGAGAGTAGTGATAAGAGACAAACACTCAAATTGGGATGAAGTAATAAGTGGTGTTCCACAAGGAACAGTTCTGGCCCCAATAATGTTTGCCTTATATATCAATGATATGGATAAAAGAATTGAAAGTTATATGAGCTTCTTTGCGGATGATGCAAAACAATTGAAAAAAGTGAACACGGAAGAAGATTGTATGGGAATGGAGTAGGAATGGAGTAGGAAGTGGGAGATGGAATTCAATACTAAGAAGTGTAGTATAATGGAATTCGGAAGAAGCAAAGAAAGAATAGTAGGATCATATAAATTGGGAGAAGGAATAAAAAAAGTAGAAAATGAGAAGGGCATAGGAGTCATTATTATGAATAATATATCACCTGAAAAACATATAAACAATATTTTTGGAAAAAAAAAACTTATAATTTGATAAGAGCAATGAAAGTGGCATTTACGTACCTGGATAGAAAAAATGGCGAAGAAAATACTAATCACTTTGATAAGATCATAATCTACATACTTACACATAAAGTAAATAATACATGCATCCACAACCAAATTTTCAAATCCACACAGATCAACCAAAATAGCTATATCAACTCAGTCAACTACCATGTACAAACAAATACCAATAGACAAAAATAGAGATAATATTTTATATATAATATCAAACATTATGTAACCATATAAATTCTCAAAAATATAGAAATGAATAATTATATGCCAAACATCTCCTAGTGCATTTTGACACAAGATAATTGCAAGACATTTTTCAAACGCATGCTATAAATAGTTAATGAAAGACAATACACCTCTCAAGTACAAACCACAATACTAAGACACACCAACCGTAATATCAACCCTGCCATTATATAAAGCTAGATACTAAATATCTTTCTTGTTAATCCATATATAACAACTCAATATCACATTAACCTTAAACTAAATAAAGCTAACACACCCAGCAAATATGCACAACTCAGCAAGTTCCACCCATATCCTCAACCCCATTCGCCCAAAAACAGACTCACAGCCAGTTACCAAAAGCCAACACAAAATAAAATGAAATAAGGAAAACACAACGACAAAATCCCAATGAACAAAACCAACACATAAAGTAGAAACCATACATTTTCACTAAATATTCCATCCACGTGACGTAAGACGTCGTGCGTTTCAAAAGTTTAACATGGTATTAGCGACCCCTTACCAAGCCTATTCCTTCTCTAAAAATCTTCTCCACCTCTCTTCAGATTGTGACGACCCAGGAATAATACACGCATTCACAAGATCAATATGATAATAACGTTATATGAACAATCACGTGTTAATGATATCAAACTCAAAACTATACTACCTCCATTAATTGCAAACATAATAGAACCATCTCCAATATACATTAGTCTAAACTCAAAGTTAGATTGCACAAACTTCCATGTATTTCACCTGAACATATAAAATATTCTCACCTTACCAACTCAACTCTGAAACGATATAACTCTGACAAACCCAACCAACATATAGAAAGATCTCACACAAAATTCAAGAGACATATCCTCAAGATAAAATAATAAAACTTTCCTTCAAATATTACCAATCATTATTCAGTACCATAAACAATAATCAGAACCCAAACACCAAATCTAGTACTTACATACAAAAACCTTCATCTCAAACATACATTGTTTTTAAGCTGAAAGTTAACTTCATTGAGTCAAACACAAAACCCACAGCTTTTCATAATCAATACACAAGAGTAATGACAGAAACAGCAGCTTACCTTACAAAAAATATAACCAATAATTATTCACAAAACCTTGACATGACACCCACGAAACAAATATAAATAACAATAATTTATTACAAAGTGAAACGAAACAAAATAGATGATAAATAAACAAACTTGTGTCCCACCAATTAGTCAATATAAATATATGATAACAAACAAGCCAATCAATATTTGCAACATTAGGATAGATGTTAGATATTTCTCACGAAACATTACACAAGATAAGAAAACTGATATCACACACACACACACACACACACACACACACACACACACACACACACACACACACACACACACACACACACACACACACACACACACACACACACACACACACACACACACTGACATCTATGTGTCCATACATGAAAGTGTGAAATCTCACAGAAAAGAGACACAGTGTAAAGTTCTCGTTGAAACAAGACAATAGGCCCCTTTTTACGGAACGATGTGAATTACGTAAATCTCCGATCCACCCAAATTTTCCATATATGTCATCATATTTTAGATATGTACAACAAACATACTCAAAATTACTTCTCGCACAAATTAACAAATACTGAGTTTTGAATGTAGTGTATTCATTAAAGCTATGATACTCAGTGCAAGTGCTACCCGATTCTCAGTGAAAATGAAAAAAAAAAAAAAAAAAAAAGATCTCATTGAAAAGAGATCCCAAACCACAGTGACAGACATATTCCCATACAGTCTCATTAAAAAGAGAATATTCAAAGTGAAACAATTTTAGTGCAAGATATACATTTCACCATAGCTTACTGAATACATTTCAAGATATGATAATATGCGTAACCCCCTCCCTTTATTAGAACTCTTTTTAGACAATAATAAAATTTACAAGTCAATGTCTCCCATTAGCGACGTGACACATCATATCTTCATTGTAATTGTATGCCAAATCCCATCGTTTCGACTTTAACCCGAGATACGAGGACGTACCTCAAAGAGGTCGGGGAGGCATGTATTATTAATAACCATTATCATATGCCTGATACGTGATCCACATGGATACAAGAAAGTACCCGGCAGGCACTAGCTTTGGGCAATACCTCCAATCTTGCTGACCTGCACATTTTCTAATCATAAACATCAGACTCAGACAATGCAACACATCACAACCTATATCACGTCACCGCCCAACAAGTACATAGTGTCACCGGACAGTTCATTAACAAATGCCTCATACCTATCAAGCTACATTATTATATCTCCAATACATACATCATATCAAGGCACACCCACGAATGATAGCCATTTATTGCAATGCAACTAACACACATATGCTATTGTATAAATGTCCAATGAAAGATGTAGCTGACAACCTACACCAAACATGCTTAGATAGGTATATTCTCCTATATATGCGGCGACTGCGTCGCCAGAGACAGAAGAGGAGACAATGGGAGACACTTTCCCTTAGAATCGGTAGGGAGGACATTCTCCTTTCGGGAGATTATATCACGACCTGTACCGGAAATACCTGCTTAAATAAATCCAAAGTCTACCCAAGACTTTAACTTGCCACGTTCACCATTGTGTAGCCAGCCAAAAGGCTACATTATGATTGGATAGAGAAGTTTAAAAGTGGCCGTAGAAGCGTGACGTAAAAAGAGGGAGCAGAACGCTCGTTAATCTCCACTACTGACGGAAAGATTCGGCAAGCTAGAGATGGTAATAGCAAACCGGCGAGTTATTATCAACTTGTTCTCTGCAGATTAGTCATAGTTCTCCCT
>NC_134810.1:14687923-14700557 GCF_046742065.1 Oratosquilla oratoria | reverse complement strand
TGTGGAAGATAAAGACAGACCTTTCTAGCTCGAGGTATTTTCTTATGAAAACAAGACAACAGCGTGAATTTCACAATGCGTAAGGTGCCCATGGATATGAAATTCCTGGTTCAGTATTTTTAAAAGTCGTGGACAAAAGACCAATCATGGCAGTTTTTTTGTTTTGTTTTTCTGCTCCTTCTAGTGAGCTTTTAGATTTACAAAGCAAGAACATGTCTGGAGTGAATGTCATTACATTCGAAAATCTCATTCCGAAATAAAAAAAAGCGAACTAGGATGAATATGGTTACTCCTTTACACAAAAAAAAAAAAAAAAGTTGAAAATCAAAGTAAACAGATTCAGTGAAAAAACATGTAGAAAGAAGGAAAGAAAGAGAAAGAAGGAAAGTTAAAGGAAGGAAAGAAACAAAAAATAAACAAGAAAAAGGAAAAAGAACGAAAAAAGAAACAAGGCAAGATCGAGGAAAAACGAAAGTCTTAGTGCCGAGGAAAGAATTCTTCCCGCCAACGCGTTGAAGCCTTTGCTTAACTCTGCCGTGCGGTCCTCAAAACGCTCACCTTTGAAGTCGCGTGGCAGACGGGAAAGACAACCGAGCGTTTAACCCTGAGAGTCACTCAACGGGATGAAACCGTTTACGTTGGGGGGGTATGCTCGCCGTGTTCCTTCCCGTGACAGATCTGACAATAGTGTCATCGGAGAAGGATCACAGTTATATATATATATATATATATATATATAATATATATATATATATATATAGATAGATAGATAGATAGATATGGCCCGTGATAGTGTGTGAGTTGTGTGTGTGGTGTGTGTGTGTGTGTGTGTGTGTGTGTGAGTGTGTGTGTGTGTGTGTATGTGTGTGTGTGTTTGTGTTATACATACATGTGTATACGAGTGTGTGCACGTGTGTTTCTTTATCTCTCGTCCCCCCCTCTCTCTCTCTCTCTGTCTGTCTCTCTCTCTCTCTCTCGCACTCTCTCTCTCTCTCTCTCTCTCTTTCACCCTCTCTTTCGCCGTTTTTCTCTTTCGCCCTCTCTTTTTTGTCCTCTCTCTTTCTCCCTCTATTTCTTCATCTCATTCTCCCTATCTCTCTCGCCCCCTCTCTCTCTTTCGCCCTCTCTCTTCTGCCCCTTTCCCTCTCTCTCTCTCTTTCTCTCTCTCTCTTTTTCTCAGGTGCGCGCTCCCTCACTCTTTCCTTCTCTTTCTTTCATTCTCTCTGTCTCTCTCTCTTTTTCTCTCACCTTCTCTTTCCTGTGGCCAATTAGTTTTTACTATAATTGTGTTGTGAAGGGGAAGAGTTAATAAATTTCTCCTTGGTAATTTAATTCCATTATTATTAGAACAGCATCCAGTTCATCAGCAGGCATTCAGTAATGAATCATTAACTTTAGTTTAAGGAGATTGAAGCATACATCTTATAAAAGGATTCGTTGATGGTACTTGAAGTCATGAACGCTCTAAATACGAAATTCTCTAATTAAATCAGAACATAATAGCAGCGGAAAAAATGTACATTTTCTGTCATAGATGTAGTACATATATACCAAAAGCCTTGTTCTCCCAAACACCTGGCATGAGTGTGCTATAAATCTATTGTGGTCTGACTCTTTAGCTTTGGTAAGAAGTGTTGTTATGTGTATGTACAAAAGTACTTTCGTCCTAGTTAAACACAAACAATGCAGTTCAATACGTTGGCCCCTACTCCCGACAACCTTCCCCTGCTACCACGACACCCCCTAACCCGTCCGTATATTTGTAGAGGCCAGTAGATCGTGCAAAACCCGCTGAGCATTTTCTTCCGCTACTGGCTCTTGAGACCTTCCTCGCTACCAGAACGAACGACAACTTGTAAACTATTTTAACAATTTTCTCGTCAGTCCCTATCTCGTCTCGCCCTTTGTCTTTGGTGCTCCTTGTTCCTCCTTTTGAGTTCGACCAGATTTATACATACATATATATTGTTAAGACATTAGACAGGTTGACGTGAGTGGGAGTAGGAAACAAAGGAGTCGTAGCCTTAGTTTATTCCTAAGACGTCTTTCCTGTGTTTCCTATTCCCACTTACGTCATACATACATACATACATACACACACACACACACACACACACACACACACACACACACACACACACACATATATATATATATATATATATATATATATATATATATGCACTTCGTTGAAAGGAATGACAAATTGTGCAATTATAATTTTCTTAAAGGTATTTTCTATATGCCTTACTATGGACTTATTCTCCTTTGAAAAGAGGTTTAGGACTCTACTATAGGTAGATAATTTTACTAGATAGCGATTTAGGGTATATGGCCCTTCCTCGATAGCTTGGAATATTTTTTCTGGTTAGGATAGGAATGTTTCCGGTGAATTGTGTGATGGTATTTGATTTTATATGTTTGTGTTCATACTTGCTCTAACTGGGGGATGTTACAGGTTAACTGGGAGAGGTTACCGGGTAACTGGAAGAGGTTTACTGGCCAGTGGGAGAGGTTACCAGGTAACTGGGAGAGGTTACCAGGTAACTGGGAGAGGCCTAAGACTGTGACGCAATGTCAGATACTTGGGTTTGCGGCGGTCTGTCGAATACTTAGGAGGACCTTGAGATCCTCTACTTGTATGTTTAGATTTGGACTCAAATTTTTTATATATATATTGCATCTAAGAATGTAAAGATGTACGTCGCCTACCTTTAGTGGAAGCTTTACATATCAAAGAATCAAATCCAAATCTTAACGTACAAGCGCTGGACTTGCAAGCTTTACCTAGCATGCGAAGATTAAGCCTCAATCAGGATTGACAAATCATATTTGAGTATAAGCGCGCTCGGCCCAGGTGACCCGTATATAAGTATCTATACCAGCCACTAAAACATTCTAAACTTGGACACCATAGAAAATACATCTGTACATGGCTACTTAAGAAGTGTTAGGAAACCCGGAATCGCGATTTAGCTGTTTTCAAATGAGTTATTACGGAAACCTTATCCACAACCTGTCAGAAGAAACAAAAAAAATTCTTAGACGAAAAGAAAATATTCTAAAGAAAATCTGTATAACAGAACTCGGAATCACTTTTAATGAAGTATGCAGAGAAAATCTCTTCCCCATATATACACTATATATATATATATATATATTAATCTCTTTCATCTTGATAGCGCAGTGGTTTAAGTCACTATTCAATTGTTACGTCTGAGCTGGGTTCGAGTCCTTAGCTTCACTACGTATCAGTTTCCGTATATGTCTCCGTTGAGTTCCTTGTCAGACTCGATCGTGATGACATGGAATTAAAGTGAAACATTAATGTGGTTGAAAAAGATTGATATCTGTGCATTGGGGACCATTCAGTATATATATATGTGTGTGTGTGTGTGTGTGTGTGTGTGTGTGTGTGTGTGTGTGTGTGTGTGTGTCTATATTTCAACCATAATTATAACAATAGACTAGATATCATATCATTATCAATGATCTTTTCTTTTTAATCTCCTTTCTATTCTTTTCTTCTTTTTATTTTTCTTCATGCAGTTATTGTTGTTTTTATTTGTTTTCATGATAATGTTGTCGCTTTCTTCTTCATATTACTATCGTAGATGTTTTTCGAATATTCTATAGGAGTATTTTTATCTCAATCAGTTAGTAATTTTGTCGTGGCTTTATTTCCATGCCGTTATTGAAACGACATATGCAAGTCATAAAATATTTTGATGATGTTTATAATGTTACTTGTGATGCTGGATGTAGTGTAAATAGTACCAGAAATGAGAACAACATCACTACTAGATTTCTTTGGAAATACTACTACCACAATGATTACTTTTGACTTCATTACTCCTTAAATTACTACTAAACACAAATTTTTTATGTAGTACATGTTACTGATTTTCTTTTCATTGTGATTATATTGATTTATGTCATAGGATCATCAGTCCAGTAGTAATCTAATTTTTTATGAGCTAAATGTTCATTATTTTGTTTTTGTTTTTACTGAAGTTGTTTGGAGTGTTGTCATAATTAATACCATGATACTCGGCTGTCGATTTCATGAATTTACAAATGTAATTACTTCTTTATTAGGTTTGCTTGCAAGTTGATGTCATTATAACAGGTTTTTCTTGTTTATGTATCCTATTATTGATATAATTACTACCGTTATTATTTTCTCTATTATGATGCGCGCGCGTACACACACACACACACACACACGCACACGCACACGCTCACACATACACACACACACACACACACACACGCACACGCTCACACATACACACACACACACACACACACACACACACACACGCGCGCGCGCGCACGCGCAGTAGCGCACATGCATAAATGTATATATATGTTAAAGTCTGCAGAAGTGATTTTTTTCACCGATTTCCTTCGTTGAGCTGTTGGAAAAGGATAGAACTTAGAAGGGAAATTTCTTTAGACATCTCTTGGTCTACAGCGGAGCATCTTTGGGAGAATGGAGTTGAATGGCGAGTAGACATCTTTATGTGTGTTGAATGGGTTCATGGTAGAATCGAGAGTATTGGGTGCGTCAACTGAGCGAAGAAAATGTCTCAATTGTCAAAACTGAAAGAACAATTTTCAAGATAAACAAGACAGTCACCGCTGTAAAGAACTCTTATTCAAAATTGTCTTTTTCGTGTGTGCGTGTGTTCATGTAAGTGTGTGTGTGTGTGTGAGCGTGTAAGTGCGTGCATATGTGTGAGCGTATGTGTGTGTGTGTGCGTATGTGTGTGTGTGCGTATGTGTGTGTGTGCATGTGTGTGCATATGTGTGTGTGTGCATGTGTGTGCGTGTATGTATATATATATATGTGTGTGTGTGTGTGTGTGTGTGTGTGTGCGCGCGCGCGCGTAGGTTCATGTGTGTGTGCGTGTGCTCATGTGTGAGTGCGTGTGTGTGCGCGCGCGTAGATGCGTGCATGTGTATGTGTCTGCGTGTGCGCATATGTGGATGTGCATGTATGTGCGCGTGTGTGTGATTCACCATGGTCTTGGATCACGTGTTGGACTCGTGATCGACATTTATAACCTCCCGGATGAGAGTTCAGAGCTCGTATGACCGATGTATGGGTAATACTGTGACCTTACACGCACACACGCCCCCAACTCCCCGCCCACGAGAGTTGGAGTAACACCCAGAAGCGCAATGGTACTGAAATTATTTCAGCCCTGGGCGGGAGTCGAACCCGGACCGCCGTGGTGGCTGGCGAGATCTCTAACCACAGCGCCACGGGGTGGAGGTGGAGGTGGAGGTGTAGGTGTAGGTGTGTGTGTGTGTAGGTGTGTGTGTAGGTGTGTGTGTGTGTGTGTGTGTGTGTGTGTGTGTGTGTGTGTGTGTGTGTGTGTGTGTGTGTGTGTGTGTGTGTGTGTCTAATATGATGTTCGTGTGAACATCTCGTCGATTTATTTTTTTTTCTTGGCTTAACACTTGAAGCGATATCTCAGATGAAGACATTAATATTTCTGGTTGCATCATTACCGCTTTCTCTTTTACTCAAATCCTTTTCTCAGGATGTTTGTATACATCAGTTTCTTTGTGTTCTGTGTCGTGAAATTACCGTGGATACGTGTCATAATCATTGGCTTCATTAAACTAATTATTCATCAGTGCAACTTTTCACCTGTATAATCATGTCATCGTCATTCGCGTCTGTATGTGATGCCACCTTGCTTCGTTGCAACTTTATTTCTTGCAAAATAAATCTAGTCTTGGAAATTTCATTATTCCCTCCGATGCTACTTTTAATATAATACTCAATAACATAATAATCTTAAGCCATTTTTCTTCGTTTCAAGATTAATTTTGACTTCCAATTTGTATATTAACCTTGTTAGGGTTACCGGCCTTATAATGTTCGCGGTAATTGGATAATTCTAATGAGTTTCACTGAATATTCGCTATTACTCTTTCAAAAGCCCTGGCATTTCCCACATTCCGCCGCTGTGGACGTGTTGAGATCAAATTAATCTGAAAGTGGACACGAAGTTAATAATTTCTAAATAGCTCTGCGAGCATTACTTCGGCAAAATGAAAAAGAGAAATTCTCTATTAATTTGACCCCAAAAAAACTAATCCCGCAACTTTTGGTTTGGAATACATCGTAAATGTGTTGAATTGCAATCATTTTGCTGAATTGTTTTTCACGTTAAATATAACGGTGCTTTTCGGAACTTCTACAACATTCGAGGGTGAAATTCATGAACAAGAGAAAGGGTGCGTATTGGGTCTTCATGTTAAGCTTTCCGCTGGATCATATCTTCTGGTGAGCTATGGGAGGTGCCTC
The DNA here is from genome assembly GCF_046742065.1 of Oratosquilla oratoria. Lineage (NCBI taxonomy): Eukaryota > Metazoa > Arthropoda > Malacostraca > Stomatopoda > Squillidae > Oratosquilla > Oratosquilla oratoria. The sequence goes on along the minus strand of NC_134810.1, from coordinate 14,694,232 downwards.
TCTCTGGTTCGCATATATACGGCGTGAACAAGCCTTTTAAGTCTTAAAAAGACTTACCCGAACCCTAAATGGTTGACTTAGAAAATGGAATATGCTCGCTCCAGGTTCCCAAAAGAACCCAAACTCTCTAAAACTGAGGGGTGAAGCCAACTGCATATTGCTTATAACGATGAAAAGTATCTTCCGCTCTATCGCATATTACTGCAAGGGATTAAGTTCTATCCATTATGTTCTGTCCGGGGAGAAACAAACACTACTACTGTCAATTGATTAATGGCCACTTGGCAGTCTTGCATGAATTCGAGTAGTTCAGATTGCTGGTCTCGAACGAACATTGATGTGATGTAATCTATTTGGGTCATGAACGAACACACCAGCAGGCATCTAAATGTCATTTTAATCCTCCTTAATTAAATCCAAACAATCTTGGCATGTATTTTAGAATGTCCAGGTAAGCTCACTTTGAGTGTCGTATGCTTTTGTAATTTTTTTTTATTCCTTCTGAAAAATATATTTTCAGTTTGAGACTGGTAGAAACGATTTTCTGTTTTATTTGTTTACTACTCTCTAGTGTGTAAATAGTCTTTGTGTAGTAAATAGTCTTAGTAACCACTCCCGGCATCAGGCATGTCTCCGTGATTTCTTGTTTTTCTTTTTAATGCAGGCAGCAATTATAATGCTGTAAAGTGCTACCTTCTTTCCAAGTATGGCGGGAACCATGGTTATCGTACCGCACTGAATCACTCCTTCCTAACCTCTGCTTGCGGCCAACTAGCCTCCAACCACCATCGTCAGCCGTGTGGACACTTTGCGGGCAGAGTCTGCGGACTTTGCCCGGTAAGGGCAATGTCTGCCAGGCACAGCTCGACCGTGTGGACGCGGCATTACTATCATTACGAACGATGATTTTTTGTGTGTGAAATCTGCGTTCAATGGATCTTATTTTCGCTAGTTGTATTGGTTTAATCAATTCGCTTCTTTACTAATCTGTTTATATGTTCATGTGTGTGTTCGGGAATAGATGAGTCTTCGGCATACCAAAAAGCCATTTTGATCAGTCAACCCTTAGTTGGGTAAAATAGTCTTTCTTTGGCCGGAACAAATTTTGTAAAGTGGGTTTCAGGTAAAAAAAAAGTGTTCATATGCTATCACAACAAGACGACTAAGCACTTTGGGGACAGCCAATTATCTTATACGTATTATCGTGAATAATGATACAAAAGAATTCATTCCTCTCAGGAAACCGGTCAAGAGTCACTCTGTAAGTCCTCCACCCAATATATACTGGGGTCGTACCTGCCTACCACCAGAACTAAATGGTCAAGTACTTATTAATGCATTTGATCATGTCTGATGGATCCTAGAAGACTGGGCACGTGTCATCCGTTGTATTTCTTACCTTGTGTTAGTACATCATAAGCAATGAATTGCGGCCACAGTGGAGTTTGTTCAAGTGAATTGCTTTGATAAGCGTTACGTGATTTGTGTCTTTAGACATACTCTTTATACAAGGTGTTAGACAAAGAAAGAAAGAAAGAGATTTACAGTTTCCCTGAATCATGTACAATTTGTTTTGTGTTAATTGTTATATCAATAATAATCATAGTAAAAAACCGCCTTTCCAGATACGGGATATGTCAACGGAACATGTCAACATTAGTGAGCTCGTTAAACAGCCGAGGCAAAGTCATTAAAAAGAGAACAAAAGAGAACTTCGTTGAATCCAAGTTAATTTCATCAAGTTCTCCGGAAAAGGTCTGACAAATTCAGTATTCACTTCCACACTGAGTCCCACTATAGTTCTGTTTGTTTCTGTTTTATCTATGTAATATTCCTTTCAATGTTTTATTTCTTTGTTTATTTATTTAATAAGCTATCTATTCATTCATTTATTCATTTACCTATTCATGCATACATTTATCTATTTAATTATTAATTAGTCTATTTACCTATTATTCATTCATTCATTTGTTTGTTTCATTCACTTATTTATTCATGCGTATTTTTATCTACTGATTTCTCTATTAACCTATTTACTTATTCATTATTCATTCATTTGTATATTCATTCACTGATTTATTCATGTATTTTCTATCTACTGATTTCTCTATTAATCAATCTACTTATTCATTATTCATTCATTCATTTGTTTATTTACTCATGGGAAATCGTAGGTTCATTTAACGTTTGTGAATTTATGAAATAAAACTCATATCAGGACGAGTATGCCAATATACATTATAGGTTGGTGTGTTCGTACGTGTGTGTGGCTCCAGGAGAAGCCAATAAAAGAGGGAGGGAGGGGTGGTGAATGGGAGTGGAGTATGTAGGGATGAAATGGGTGGGAGTGGATTTATGCCTTTGATTTTGGCTACCTCGCTTGTAAGGGGGAAAAGCCCTTTGTGTGTGTGTGTATGTATGTATGTATACATGTATGTATATATGGATGTATATATGTATGTATGTATGTATGTATGTATGTGTTCGTACGTGAGAAATTTTTGTTATATTTCTTTCCTGGATATTTTTGTTAGCTTGTGAGTATGTGTGTTTGAGTTAGTGCTGCATTTGCATTTACATGATAGCAAATTCGAACCTAGAAATGATTGTTCACTATTTTTTCTCCCTATTCCCGTGTAATCATAAAATCTTTTCATTTTCTTATGTCCTTTTTCACAATGTCTAGTTCCAGCTTTGCTTTCTACATCGCATGTAATCACAATTTCTAACAATTAGGTTTGATTTTAGATTTCCATAAATCGTTACATTACTTTTAAATTTTGTAAAATTTTTATGTTTATTCAGATTTCTTTATTCAGAATCATCTTTCGGAGTTTTATGAAAATGAGAAATTTCTTTTCACATTTCCCAATTTCCGTTTTCTTTCTGAGCTTCACTATCTTCACCCGAATGCACCTTGTCCTCGTACTTTACTTGGTTCAAATAAAACTCTCCCCGTCTCAAGATTTGGCTCGACTTCAGTCCTTGTCCCTTCTCGCGACCTCCCTCGACCCTGCCTCCCTTATTTGCAGTCGCTCTTATTTTAATACATCCTGTGTTCCAACGGATATCTCCCTTGTCTGCCAATATTTTCCGCCAAGCATTTCCTATACATGTCATATGCTTGGATGGACGCTTACGTTCTTCATCTTTTCTTATGGTTTGCAGGAACTGTGGTGAATTTTCTTGCCTTCCACCGTCTCTGAATGCCTCTCTTATTTCGTAGTTTTGTAGAAACCTCCGCGGACTCTTCGGCTATGACTTCATCACTCTTGTTCTTCCCCCCCTCCCCTCTTGTTCCTCTTTTGTACCTATGGTGACTATTGTTCCTCGACGCCCTTCTTCCTTGTCCATATCTTTTGTCGCTTTTATTAGCCTTCTGGTACATTTTCGTCGCATTTCAGGGTCTTTCTTCCTCACCAAGGATTCTTTGGTTTTCTGTTATTAACCCTACCTCACGATGACCTGACCTATGTTGAACCTCACGATGACCTGACCTATGTTGAAGACAATCTTCTGATACTCGTCAGAATAAAATATCACAAGAACGTCATCGTTCTGAAAGGGGTCGATTGATATACATTAACTTAACTCCTTCAGCGTGAGGTCTTGCTCTCAACTGAATACGCGGCAAAGAAAAGAAAAAATCTAAAGTGTGTTAAGGGGCCGTGTGGTGGTGGGCTCTCCTCCAAGTATTTAAACTTTTCGTCACCCCTAAGTCCTCATTTTTATTTTTTTACTTCAGCTGTCGTTAAAGTCTTCCCGATTTTACAGAACGTTACCTCTTCGACCCTCTTCGTCTCCTCTATCGACTTGGGAGTCTCTCTGCCTTCAAGTGCCTCATTTCTATTTTAATTTAGTTTAGTAATACTTTTGTTTATTTCTTAATTTCAATTTTCATTTCTAATCTAATTCTATTAGTTTATCTATTCGGTTATTTATTTATTTGTTTATTTAATTATCTCTTACTCGTGTTCTAAGACTAGGAGCAATTACAGTTTTCTGTCTTACTTTGGCATTTAGTCGCATCAATTACTTTTTCAAATCGTTTTCGTATCTACATTCCTTCACTTTGGTAGGTCCATCTATAAGCATTTCCTCGTATTCATCTTTTGCTCTCTCTTTTTTTTTTTTTTTTTTTTTTTTTTTTGAGATGTTGAAATTCGAGACATCTTTGATGAAAGAAGATTCTATCAAAGATGTCTCGAATTTCAACATCTCAAAAATTCATTGGATTTCGGACTGTATTACATCATTAGCAGTTAATAAAATATGTTCAAACATTATTGGTTCCAACAACGTTCACCCTACCTACCATGTCCCCCTTCATGTACCTCATTACTATCTATATATTCTTGTACTATACCTTTGTAATCATTCTGCTGAAGAGGAGCACAGAGAGTGGTCGAAATATACAGGAACAATCATCTCACTTTTTATCTTTTTCCACCGACAGTGGGTTCTAAGTTTAAATTTTACCAATGTGTTACGACATTAGTGCATTCTAATATATATATATATATATATATATATATATATATATATATATATATATATATATATATATATATATATGTATAAAGCGAAAAGGAGAGACCGAGAGAGAGGGCGAGAGAGCGAGAGTGAGAGACCGAAAGAGAGAGAGAGAGAGAGCGAGAGAGAGAGAGAGAGAGAGAGAGAGAGAGAGAGAGAGAGAGAGAGAGAGAGAGAGAGAGAGAGAGAGAGAGAGAGAGAGAGCGAGAGAGGGAGAGAGAGAGAGAGAGGGGGGAGAGAGCGAGATAGCGAGAGAGAGAGAGAGAGAGAGAGAGAGAGAGAGAGAGAGAGAGAGAGAGAGAGAGAGAGAGAGAGAGAGAGAGAGAGAGAGACAGAGAGACAGAGAGGTGGGGGTAGGGAAGGAGAGGATGAGGGCAAAATGAGCAGACGTTTTAGTCAGCAACACCTGTTTGGTTACACAACTTATCAAGACGATCATCACCAGCCAGCTGAGCCCAAGCGTCCGACCACACGTGAGCCGAGAGGGAAGACCTGCGATGGGACACCGCCCTCTGGACCCGGGATGGAAGAAGAAATGAAGAGAGAAGAGAATTTATTCTTGCACAGTACCATGAAAGGGTTAATCGGGATTAATTTGAGAGGTGTTTAAGCCTTCATATACGAGGTTCCAGTAGATAAACAAAATCGCGAACTGACAATGAGTCATGGAATACAACGAAGCGGTTTATCGAAATATGACCAAGGGATATATCAATGGAAGTGATGCTTATGAGCTGAATAGAATCACCTGATGGCAGAGGAAAATAGGCAAGAACTGGTTTACCAACAAAGTGCTTAACAAATGAAATAGACGTAATGATCATGTAGCGAGCACTGAAACTATCGATTGTTATAAGAGGTTAGACAAATTTATGGATAGGAGTGACAGGTGGTTAGGGATATGAATCTGCCTAGTGTATGCTTTATGGTTTCTTGCAGTCTCCTTCATTCTTATGTTCTCGTGTTCTTATAGAGTGAACAGCGAAGTCCAAAGACGCATTGGGAAGGAGAATTGGAAACTACTTCAGTATAAATTTTTTTTTTCGACGAATAGTAAGAAAACAGAGTATAAAATGAAAAATATATATATACATATATACTTTGATATAAAACAATAAAAATAGAATAGTAAAAGATAAACATGATAATAGAAAATAACAATAAATAATAATGAAATAACAGATGACAAAATAACAAGAAATAGGTACTAAAGTAATAATAGAAATGATAGAAAGAAAACATAACATGACATAAGTAAACATTATATTAGATAAAGCTGTAGAATAGAGAATCCTAATCTTGACACGACACATCGGAATTAAGATGGCAGAATTTGTCGAAAATAAATGAAACCTAAATACATTATACATTAGAAACAGTATTATATGAAAATATCTGAATAGCTATGGAAACTTTAAAAAAAATTATCATAGAAAATCTATTCAAATAAAAATTATGACCGAATATCGTGTAGAAAAAAAAAAAGATAAGTAGAAAAAAAGATTAAATGTACAAACAAACATGAACTTAACAATACATCACCCCCGGACACCGAACGAAGGAAATACTAAGTATAATACATTAGGTGGAAAGTTTCTAGGAAATAACCACATAAAAATTTAGTTCATAAAGCTTCAGAAGAGAACAACGTCATCTTGGTCGCATTAAAAATAGGATTAAGTACCACCACAGTAGAAAAGAAAAATAATAAAATGAAATAAAAATGGAGGCAGACTTTTCCAATCATGTTATGCAAATAGTGAGGACTAAAAATTC
>NC_134810.1:14665423-14677923 GCF_046742065.1 Oratosquilla oratoria | reverse complement strand
TCGTAATGTACAAAAGCTAAACAAAGAGGTATGTTGTATTCTGTCGTTTTCTCGATTAGTTGGTTCATCGCCTGCAAATGATCTAGAGTAGAATATCCACTTCTAAAGCCTGCCTGTTCTTTCGGTTATTTTCCATCTAAAACTTGACCGAGTCTATTTGTTAGGATCTTGGAGAATACTTTATATACATTATATACATTTGACAGCAAGCTGATCGGTCGGTAGTTAATAAGGAATTTTCTGGCCTCCTTTTTTATGAAGCAAAATTACTATAGCATTGCACCAGGATTCAGGAACGTTTTCATGGCGTAAGCACTGGGTGTACAACCGAGTTAACTTAATAAAAACTTTTCCTGCATCATTCTAAAGGTCTATCGATATACCATTTTCTCCAGATGCTTTTCCTTGTTTCATATTTTTAGAGCAAATTCTACTTCTTTTGTAATCTCTGGTACACTACTAACGTCTACAGATGAATTTACTGACTCAGCTCTTCTACTCTTTTTACCATTCTGCATTTAATGATCTCTCCATTTCTATATTTCAAACATATCATTTTCCGTCTTCTTAAAGCATGTCTGCGCTCAGTCTCTTTAATAATTTCACCATTCCGAATAGTTTCCTCTATTTCACCCATGTTTCTCTTTCTCTTCTCCTATCTCTATCTTTTATTGATAAGCTTGTTTAATTCTACTTTTTCTATTTCGTCACTCCAACATTTCATCTGCATGGTCCTTCTTCTTTTAATTAGGTCATTTGTAGCTTTGGAGTACTTGCTTTCTCTAATACTTTTTGTACTTCCTACTTACTCTAACGATTCCCTAGTGATATTCACTAAATTAGAATTCATATCTTCGTTAATTCCTAGAGTTTCGAATCTATTTCTAATTTCTAACTCAATTTTCTTCTTATCCTTAACCTTCACAGGGCTTATTTTCATTTTCAAAACTAGTTTATTACTCTCGGCTCTGAAATTGAATTTAGTTGTGCAACCTACCATTCTATGGTCACTACCTATGTTGATTTTATTTATGACCGTAACATTGCTAACGCTCTTGCTCTCGTCTACTATCATGAAGTGCACTTCATTCTTTGTTGTTCCATTTGGACTTTTCCAGGTCCATTAACGACCTAGACTTTTTTGGAAGAAAGTGTTCATTATCCTCAAGTTGTAGTTCTCTGCAAAATTGACTAACATCTCACCCCTGTCATTTCTTTCACCTACTCCAAACTTCCCTATGCATGACTGATCTCCCATATTCTTCCCCACTTTAGCATTAAAGTCTCCTATTACCAACGTGTACTTACTTTTTATTGATCCATTACCTGACTCAAGTCATCACAGAATGACTCAATTTCATCGTCTGAATTCTGTAAAGTTGGTGCATAAACCTGAACTATTTTTTATTTACCTTTTACACAGCCTAATCACAATAACAAACTACCCTGTCTGATAAACTACTTAACTTGACTAAGTTATCAGTAACCTCTCTGTTTATCAGGAATCCTGCTCCATTGGATCTTTCTTTGTCCTTACCTTTAAAGCAGAACAGGTGATGGCCATCTTGTAATTGTATCAGATTTTCTTCCGCTCTTCGAACTTCTCTCAATCCTACGATGTCCCACTTGATGTTGTCTAGTTTTTCCATTAAACTCTCCAGTCTGTGGTCTTCTGAGAGGGTTCTTACGTTGTAGGTATAGATATCAATTTTCTTCATGTTGTTTAATGTCCAAGTCTTGGATATGCTTACCTTCGGTGGCACACTGCCCGTAAGCACAAAGCAATGCGGTTGGACATTTAGGAGACGATGATACAACAGGAACGCCCAGGTTTGTTTTGCTTGTACTATTCATCGTGCTATGAAGGAATTTTGGCTGTAATCTCACCTCACTGTCAACTGATTTCTGGTAAGATATTTCTATGGTGTCACCTTATTCATTATATTCAGTGAATCCCTATATATCTATAGGGGACCCAATGATCCACGCCGTCATTGTGACGGTACCCCATATATCTATGAGGAATTTCTCTGTTCGCCATCAGGGACGTGCCAGTTAGCAGTGGGTCCTGCGACTGTGTATGAGCTGTTCTTTGTCTTATATATCTTACAAAACCTGTTCGATATGTGTGACCCTGCAGAAATTTCCTTTCTATCGACATAGCTTTTGTAATCATTAAGACTCTCAAGCCTATCCACCACGTCAAAGTGTCAACTCTTGGATAGGGAAGGTTATATATATATATATATATATATATATATATATATATATTTATATATTATATATATATATATATACGCATATATATACATATGAGTAATTCGCTAGTAAACAGCGACATCACTCAGATAATTTTTATGCCCGTTGCGCAGAGGATTCGAACCTACTGCTCTGACGCCAAGAGGCTCCTAAGTCAGTGCCTTAAACCACTCGGCTATCGATGGTTAAAACTCTCCGAACTCGAAACGCTACTGGTTCCCAAGATTAGGAAAGACCGCTAACTACAACCCGTATTTTCCTTTTTCACCAGAGAGCCAACTACACTCGTTGTAGGTGTTAAGGACCGGAACAATTCCCTTTCACGCTATAGCCATTATAACCATAGGAGTAATTCACTAGTGAACAGCGACATCAATCAGATAATTTCTTATGACCGTTGCGCAGAGGATTAGAACCTACTGCTCTGGCGCCAAGAGGCTTCCAAGTCAATGACTTAAAGGGATTTGTTCCGGTCTTTACCCCCTGCTACGAGTGTGGTTGGCTCTCTGGTGAAAAAGTAAAATACGGGTCGCAGCTAGCGGTCTTTTCTAATCTCGGGAACCAGCAGCGTTTTGAGTTCAGAGAGTTTAAACCATCGATAGTTGAGTGGTTTAAGGCACTGACTTGGGAGCCTCTTGGCGCTAGAGCAGTAGTTTCGAATCCTCTGCGCAACGGTAGAAACAAAATTATATATATATATATATATACAAATATATACATATATGTATATATATATACATAGATATATATATATACATAGATATATATGTACATATACATATATACATATATACATATGTACATATACATATATGTACATATACATATATATATATATATGCATACCTATATATGTATACATATATGTATACATATACATATATGTATTCATATATAATATATATATATATGTATACATATATATGTATACATATATATATACATATATATATGTATACATATATATACACATATATACATATATGCATGTACAGGATGGGGCAGAACCGATTGAGCAGTTTTGAGGAGATATAAAAAAGTAATGGAGGTACATAGGGAATAAAATTTATTATTCTCGAGGTTAGCATAACATATCATTTAGAATCCTTATGTTCTGAAAATAATGTCAGCAAGATGGCGGCCGTTAGCTGCAACACAATGTTGGAGTCGTTCTCTGAAGTTTCCTACAGCACGTTCACACATACTGCGGTCTTTCCTGGATAATTTGGGGGTTATTTTCAGCCCAGTAACGGAAATTTTGCTTATTTAAAGCCCCACAGAGGTGAAAATGTGCCTCATCACTACTGAAGAACGCTGCATCGGGAGCAGTCTGTTCAAGCATGTTCTCACACAGATTTTGGCGGTTGGCAAAGTCTGATTGGTTCAGTTCTTGAGCCATCAACATTTTGTAGGGATGGAAATTCAAATCCATGTGCAGAATCCTCCTCAAACTGCGTGAGGAGATTCCCAAAGCAACGGCATGCCTTCGTGCAGAACGTCTTGGCAACTGGATAATTGCTGCTCTCACCCTTTCGACATTTTCTGGTGTTCTGATGAACCTGCGTCGGCCATGTGTATCTCTCCTTAGTGTGCTACCAGTTGCCTCCAACTGCCTAACCAAGGACCGAATTGTGTTCGCCTGAGGAACAGCATTGTTGCGTCGAATATTGAACCGTCTCCGAAAAGCTCTTTGCGTTGCAATCACAGATTGATTGTTCTCAAAATATGCGCGCACAGCAAAGCCACGATGTGCTCCCGTCCACACCATGTCGGCTACTAAAATGGGGATGTTTGAGGAGCGGAACATAACCACCCGCACCCCCCTCCCCTCCCCTCCCCCCGAGCACTGACTCCTCTAAACTGCTCAATCGGTTCTGCCCCACCCTATATATATACATATATATGCATATTATATATATATATATATATATATATATACATATATATACATATTCATATATATATATATGCATATCATATATTTATATATATATTATATATATATATATATGTATATATATAATTCTCATTGTTCAAGGTGTAAACATAATCATTCATAATTTCATCATGATGTGAAAGGGTGTAGTGAAAAGGGCTGATGAATGACAACGATTATGATAAATCTATGTAACAGTATAATAAAACTATCGAAACAAACACCAAAATTATAATTATGACGAAATGTGTACCATATACGTTATTAAAACACAGAGAAATATACCAAAAGCGAGACAAAACCAATAGCATAAGATAAAAGAGAAACAAAAAGGTAACATAAGAATCATAAAAGGGTAACATGTCGAACGCAACCACCACGCTGGCAGACCAAGTGTTCCTTGAGAAGGGATAAATGGTCACGCATGCATATAGGTGATCATGACGAAATGTGTACAATGGAACACTTGGTCCGCCACCGTGTTGGTTGTGTTCCTCATTCTACCTTTTTGTGTTTCCCATGTTACATTTTTGTTTCATTTTTTTGTTTATATTTTTTTTTGTCTCATGCTTGGCAAGCAAGGTCCTAACACAGTTGCATCCCGGACTACATAAAAAAAAGTTCACTGTATGTAATACATTATACCACCTAAAGACGATTCCTGGAAGGGAATCGAAACTTTGGTTCTTAATAGACCTTCAAACCGAGTCTGGTGCTTTAATTTCTTCCCCAGTCTAGATCTCAGACTCAAAATCTTAGAAGGGAGGTAGCCAAAAAACAAAGGCATAAAACCACTCCCACCCATTCCATCCCCACATACTCTACTCCCATCCATCCACCTCCCTATATATATATATATATATATATATATAATATATATTATATATATATATATAATAATATATATTAACATATATTATATACATATATATATATCCAGATATATATACATATCTATATTATATACATCATATCTATATTATATACATAATATATATATTATATACATATATATATTATATACATACATATATTATATACATACATATTATATACATATATACTATATACATACATATATTATATACATACATATATATACATACATATATATATATATTATATATATATATATATATATATATATATATAATATATATGTGTGTGTGTGTGTGTGTGTGTGTTTATATATGTGTATATGTATGTGTGTATATATATATTATATATATATATATATATTATATATATATACATATACATACATACATATTTGTAGACAGACGATATTAAATGATATTGCTATTTTTGACAGCAATGATAAATGATAAAATCTACGGAGATTCAAACTGTAAACTGTGTGTGTACGTATGCAATCCCACGACTATATCCGTTTTTATTACATTATCTTTATTGTCTCTAGTTATTTTTAATTTTTCAGTCACTGAATCTCCAAAACTTTTATTTGTCAGACTCTGGTGGGGAGGTTTGTTTGTGTATATGCAGGAGGTTAACATGTGTGTATGTGTGGTGAGGTTTGTGCATGTGTTTGTATAGGAGGTTTGTGCGTGTGTGTATGTTGTAAGAGTATGTCTTTATATAGATTTAATAAAAGTATCTGCTCAAGTCCTTCCCGAGAGCTGCCAGGAGCAGCGTTTCTTATTCCTTAGTTTCAGAACAAGAGTGACATTGGTGAGAGGAACAGTCAACTTGCGGTGCCAGTCAGCCAAGATTTCCATTTCCAGCAGCTGGGCTGGACGTTGTCATGTTAGGTTGTTATTTTGTGGAAGAAAGACAGATATAAAAATGCTGAAAGGATTTCCGCGAGTTCAGAAAAAAAAAGAAACAAATGGATATGCAAGAATAAGAAAATGAAAGTAATAAAAACGTCACCAAAATGAATTATTTAAAAGATGCGAGAGACGACCATTTGCTCTGTGAAAGAAATAGGATACAAAACAGGAAAATATTGAAATAAATTGAATTAAAAGATGTTGGAATATGGTAAGATTAAGAATGCAAATATATGCCGCATCCAAATATATCGGTCGAAGGAAAAGGGGAGACTAAGAGATTACGAGAAAAGAGGGGAAGAAAAAGCAGTTTTAGAAAAAGGCAATAAGTAAAAATTATATAACACCCACATTTTTGTTTTTACCTTCACCGTTAAGCAAAAAGAAAAATTTAAGCCGATTCTCCAATGATTATTTTCATTAAGCTCAATTAGATATGGTCAAATGCACATGCAAACTATGTATATGTATCAATATCAATATCAATATCAAATCAGCCATCCTGAGTCCACTGCTGAACAAAGGCCTCCTTCATAGCATTCCATGATTCACACGACCGTGCTACCCTCTGCCACGTCACTCCCGCAAACTTCTCGATCTCGTCTCTCCACCTCCTGTCTGGTCTCCCTCTTCCACGCTTCCTATCTCGCGGCGTCCATTCAGTAACACACTTGCTCCATCGCTCATCAGTCGTTCGCACCAACTTACCTGCCCAATTCCACTTCCTCTCTTTTACTGCTTCCACAATATCTTTCACTCTTGTCTGCTCTCTCACCCAACTTGCTCTCTTTCGGTCTCTCAGTGTTATTCCCATCATTGATCTCTCCATTCTCCTCTGTGCAGTCCTTAGCTTTGTTTCCATCGCCCTCGTCAGCTTCCAAGTCTCACATCCGTAGATTATTGCTGGTATAATGCATTGGTTGTAAACTTTACGTTTCAAACATAAAGGTAAAGAGCCTCTCAGGATTTTACTATACTTACCAAACATTTTCCAACCAATTGTAATGCGTCTTTTTATCTCATTATCATGATCTTTCGTCACCTTCACCATCTGACCTAAATAATTATACTCTTCAACTTCCTTAAGCCTCTCATCATCAATTACAATCTCTTTACTTTGAACTTTCGTGTTGAACATTACTTTGGTTTTACTCTTATTCATTTTTAAACCTACTTTGATACTTTCTTTGTTTAGTTCGCTCAGCATATCTTGCAAGTCGTCTGCTCTTTCTGAAATAAGAATGATGTCATCTGCAAATCTTAGGTGGTTCAAATATTCGCCATTAATCTTCAAACCTTTCTTTTCCCAACTCAACCTTCTGAAAATATCTTCTAAACAAGCTGTGAATAGTTTGGGTGAAATTGTATCACCTTGCCGTATTCCTTTCTCGATTTTGATATTTTCTGTGTCTTTATGTAGTCGAACTATAGCGGTACCTTTCGAATAAATCTTTTCTAAAACTCTTACGATCTTTTCGTTTGTACCTTGTTTGCGTAGCGAGTTTAGTATTGCTATTTGTTCTACCGAGTCGAAGGCCTTCTCGTAATCTACAAAAGCTAAACACAGAGGTATATTATATTCTGTCGTTTTCTCGATTAGTTGGTTTATCGCCTGCAAATGGTCTAGAGTTGAATATCCGCTTCTAAAGCCTGCCTGTTCTCTCGGTTGGTTTCCATCTAAAACTTGACTCAGTCTATTCGTGAAGATCTTGGAGAATACTTTATATACGTTTGATAGCAAGCTAATCGGTCGATAGTTACCAAGGTCCTTCTGGTCTCCTTTTTTATGAAGCAAAATCACTATAGCATTGCACCACGCATTCGGAACGCTTTCTTGACGTAAGCACTGGGTGTACAACTCAGCTAATTTAATATGAACTAGTTTACCAGCGTCTTTCAATAGATCTATTGATATACCATCTTCCCCAGGTGCTTTTCCTCGTTTCATAGTTTTTAGAGCAAATTCTACTTCTTCCTTTGTAATGTCTGGTACACTACTAACGTCTACACATGAATTTACTGACTCAACGACGGCCTTCGAAGAGTAAAGCTCTTGGTAGAATTCTTCTACTCTTTTTACCATTTTGTCTCTACATTTAATTATTTCTCCATTTCTATCTTTCAAACATATCATTTGCTGTCTTCCTAAAGCATGTTTACGCTCGGTCACTTTAATACTTTTACCTTTCCGAATAGTTTCTTCTATTTCGTCCATGTTTCTCTTTCTTTTCTCTAATCTCTGCCTTTTGTTGATAAGCTTGTTTAGTTCTACTCTTTCTATTTCGTCTCTACTGCTTTTAATCTGCATGTTCCTTCTTCTTTTAATTAGGTCATTTGTAGTTTTGGAGTATTTGTTTTCTCTAATGTTTTTTGTACTTCCTACTTTCTCTGCTGATTCCTTAATGATATTCACTAAATTCACATTGATATCTTCCACGCTGTCCTCGTTAGTTCTTAGAGCTTCGAATCTATTTTTAATTTCTAACTGAAATTTCTTTTTATTATCCTTAACCTTTGCAAGGCTTATTTTCCTTTTTAAAACTAGTTTATTTCTCTCGGCTCTGAAGTTGAATTTAGCTGTGCATCCTACCATTCTATGGTCACTACCTATGTTGACTTTATCACCGTAACATTGCTAACGCTTTTGCTCTCATCTCCTAATATGAAGTCTATTTCGTTTTTTGTTGTTCCATTTGGACTTCTCCACGTCCATTTACGACCTACACGCTTTTGAAAAAAAGTGTTCATTATCCCCATATTGTAGTTCTCTGCAAAATTGACTAACATCTCACCTCTGTCATTTCTTTCACCTACTCCAAACTTCCCAATGCACGTCTCATCTCCCATCTTCTTCCCTACTTTAGCATTAAAGTCTCCTATTACCAAAGTGTACTTACTTTTTTCTTGATCCATTACTTGACTTAAATCATCATAGGACTCAATTTCCTCGTCTGAACTCTGTGAAGTTGGTGCATAGACCTGAACTATTTTTAGAGTGTACCTTTTACACAGCCTAATCACAATCCAAGCTATCCTGTCCGATAAACTACTGAATTTGATTACGTTACCCGCAACCTCTCGGTTGATCAAGAATCCTACTCCACTAGATCTTTCTTTGTCCTTACCTCTATAGTAGAACAGGTGGTGACCATCTTGTAATTGTACCAGCTTTTCTTCCATTCTACGTACTTCGCTCAGTCCTACGATGTCCCATTTGATGTTGTCTAGTTCTTCCATTAAACTCTCCAGTCTGTGGTCGTCTGAGAGACTTCTTACGTTGTAAGTATAGATCTTCATTTTCTTCATGTTGTTTAATGTCCAAGACTTGGATCTGCTTGGACAGTACTTACTCACATTCGGTGGCACACTGCCCGTAAGCACACGAGGCAATGCGGTTGGACCTTTAGGTGACGATGATCCAACAGGAATGCCCGGTTTTCTTTTGATTGTGCTATTCATATTCATGTTGGCTATGAAGGGGGGTTGGCAGTAATCTCACCTCCTTGCCAACTGGTTTCTGGTGAGATATTTCTCTGGTGTCACCTTATTCATTATATTCGGTGAAGCCCTATTACTATAGGGTGCCCAATGGTCCACGCCGTCATTATGACGGTACCCCATATATCTATGAGGAATTTCCCTGTTTGCCATCAGGGACGTGTCAGTTAGCAGTGGGTCCTGCAACTGTGTGTTTGAGCTGCTCTTTGTCTGATCTTTCCTACAAAACCTGTTCGATATGGGTGACCCTGCAGAGATTTCCTCTCTATCGACATAGCTTTTGTAATCATGAAGATTCGTAAGCCTATCCACCACGTCAAGGTGTCAACTCTCGGATACACACACACATATATATACTGTATATTATATATATATATATATATATATATATATATATATATATATATATATATATATATATATATATATATATATATATGAATTATGCATGATGACTATATACAATTTAAATAAACTTTGTTTTTGGACTGAAGAAATAATATACGAAAGTGCTTTGCTTCGTTCATTTAATTTCTAAGTAGTTAATCCTGCACTATTTGAACACAAGTGTCTAGTGTTTTATTGTAAGATAATGCATATTCTAAATTAAAACCCGTCTGCCCTGACACCTCCATTAAGAAAAAAAAGTCGTCCTTAGGCCCTTGTTTATTCTCTGAAAAATCGAGTAGAGTTCTTCTTGACTCTTGCGCGACATTGCGTCGTAATCCGTCGTTTCCGTGTTTGAGTTCAGCCGTAAACCAGAGCCTACTGCGCTGTAATGACACCGAGACCTCAAATTCTTTTGTGTCGGAGTCAACGGCGCCGTCCCGTCGCAAAGTTGTCACTTATTGTCGGTTTGGAAAATGAAACAGTAACAACACAGTATCCTACCACACGAAACCCCACCTGACAACCCAACACCGAAACTGGCACGGCTGGGGAAAAGTGGAGGAGGAGAAGATGGAGAAATAACAGACAGGTAGAAGAAAAGAAGAAGGAGGAGGAAGAAGATGAGGAGAAGAAAAAGGGGAGGGGAGGATAAAAGCGATGGCTATGATGGTGATAATGATGATTATGGTGATGATGAGGAGAGGGAAAAAGAGAAGTAAAATGAGGAGGAGGAGAGATGGATGGAGAAAGGTGGGGAAAATGTAGGAGGAGAAAGGGAGGAGGAAAGGAAAAAGAAGATGAAGAAAAAGAAGAAAGAGAAGAAGAAATAATGAGGAGGAGGAAGAGGAAGAAGATAGTGATGAGATAGTGTGGAGTACTCCCGGTCCAAATGATATGCAGCTCTTCAAAGCCTCTGGTCCAAATCACCGAGGTACACTGAAAAAGAGTCCCGATTCTTGCATGCTTCTGGTACAGAAGAGTCTTGGGTTTTCGTTGTCCAAAAGCTTCTATCGATCTCCTCTGAAGTGAAAATGTATATATGTATATGAATATGCATATGTATGTGTAGTATATGTTTTATCATCTCGTTTATCCTGTTTATCATTCTTCTTCTATTATATGCCTGTCATTCTTCCTTCTTTGCTTCCTTCTTTCCTTTTATACCATTATCCAGTAAGTGAAGGAACTTTTGTTCCAAGAGCGCTACATCATTATAATACACATATTTAGACAACTTAAAAGTAATTCCCATTTTAACCTTGACCGGCACCTGATAAACAAATTCCTGCCACTAATGACAAAGCCGAGTCCAATACTCGCAGTATGACATCAAAGAAGATTCTTCATTATATGCGAGTCAGTAACATAATTAGAGATGCGCACGCGACACACACACACACGTACCCAAAAATACTGTATAAATAAAAGAGAGGTTTGATCATGTTGTTAGATTAGCATGTGTGGTCTTGGGACTGGAGAAGAAGTTGGGAGGAGGGTTGAACCAATTGCCTACCTGAGGGACATGAAGTTTCTCCAGAGCTAAATGAGGTCGTCTCAGGTTAGCTAGAGCAAAGTTATGAGAAACTAAGCGCTCATTCCAACTCACTCCCCTGGAGAAGACCATTGGGATCGTTCCAAACACAAAAGCTTCCAGTGGATTTTTTATTTTCATTAATTGAAGGATAACGCTTTGCATAAACAAACAAGCGTGGATGAAAAAGAACAACACTTGGAAATAAGAAATATGATTTTACGAAATTGTACGAAAAAGAGACTGTACATGTTAGGGGTTAGTGACTACATATGGTGATGTCCTCATATAGAAATTACCCGAAAACCGATCGATACGGTAAATGTTGCATGTCAGCTCTTCTTAGCCTTTTTCGACCTAAACCTCTTGTACCCAGGCCTAGGTAATCCAGGATTCCATTACATGTGATTTAGTAGAGCTGCTATAGTGCTTTATTACCAGAGAGATAAAAGCTAATTTGTAGTGCATAATAATTAATTTTGTTTGCATAATAATCAATCTTGTTTTGGTACCAGAAAATAAACCATAAGTGGCTCCAGTGACAAATGGAATCAAAGGTCTCAAAAAAAAAAAAAAAAAAAAAAAAATTAGATAAGTAAATAAATAAATAGATGAATTAGATAAGTTAATAGATAAATAAATAAATAAATAAATGAATAAATAAATAGATAAATGAATAAATAAATGGTAATAATAATAATAATAATAATAATAATAATAATAATAATAATAATAATAATAATAATAACAATAATATAAAAGAAGTGAAATTACGATTTGCTCAATAATTTTCTTACGAGACTGATATAGTTATATCAGTTTACCTATTTACCCAGTGCACAAAATATGTCTTAACTATATCATATTACAAATAAACACTGACAATCCACCATATCAAATAACTCATGAAATGCTGTTCTAAGCAAATAGGATCTTAAATTCAAACTTCGTAAAATTTGACTTTATACAAGTGAACATGAAATAAGAATAGATAAATAAATGAAACATAAAACAAATTAAAACAAAACAGAATGAAATAAAGAAGCAGCAGCAGCAAAAGAAGAAAAAGGGAAAACAAGAAAAGTGAGAAGAAAAA
>NC_134810.1:14652923-14660423 GCF_046742065.1 Oratosquilla oratoria | reverse complement strand
AATATATGGTTATGGGGGTCTATCTCCACAACCCTAGGAGTTCGTGAACAAGCAGACAGAGGCTACTACTTTATTATAGTAATATATATATATATATATATATATATATATATATATATATATATATATACATATATATATATAATATATATATATTTATATATATACACATATATAGACACACATATATATATATATATATTATATATATACATATATATATATAATATATATATATTTATATATATACACATATATAGACACACATATATATATATGTGTGCGTGTGCGTGTGTGTGTGTGTGTGTGTGTGTGTGTGTGTGTTTGTGGTGTGTGTGTGTGTGTGTGTGTGTGTGTGTGTGTGTTTGTGGTGTGTGTGTGTATGTATGTGTGCGTGTGTGTGTGTGTGTGTGTGTGTGTGTGTGTGTGTGTGTGTGTGTGTGTGTGCACGCGTGTGTGTATGAATATATGTTTCCGTATCTGTGTGCACAAGAGCACTTATTCATTTGTATTCTTGTGTGTCCTTATACGTGCCCATGTATATTTGCAATTATACAGCAGCACTATGCTCATACTATTCGCATGTATAATTGTGAATTTACATAAGTTTATGTCAGAAGCCTCACAGATACCTAATACCTAGCAGTGCTGAATAGGAAATGAAGGTATAAAATTGCAAGAACTACGGATGGACCTAATGGTACCTAAGGAAGTTTAATGTGACTCACGTCCTAATGGGTTGCGGTAGGAGGGGGAGAAAACTGCGACTGAGATAACAATCTCAGGAGGAGGAGGAAGAGGAGGAGAAGGAGGAGGAGGAGGAGGAGGAGGAGGAGGAGGTGGAGGGGAGGAGGAGGAGGGGGAAGAGGAGGAGGAGGGTGATGGAAGACAACAAAGGTTGGTCTTTGTGGTGGGGTGGAGGTAAGAGTTGGTTAGAAGACGGAACGCATCGGGAGGAGCAGACGGTGTAGGAAGTAATGGAGGTGGAAGGGATGATGATGGTAGAGGAAGAGGAGGTAATAAAGGTGGATTTATGGCAAAAGAGGAGAATTAGAAGAAGGATTAGGAAGATGGGGATAGGGAGAATGATGCTGGTTTAGGAAGAGAAGGTGGAGTGGGAAGAGGAGGAGGAAGATCACGAGGAGGAGGAAGAGGTAGGAAGAGAAAAAGGAAAGAAAATGAAGGACAGAGTGACGAGAGGAATAAAGGAAAGAGAAGTGAAATGTAGAGTAGGAAGAGAAAGATGTTGTTAATGAAAATGTTACAAAGGATGAGAAAAATAAATAACTGAACACTTGAAATTAAATAATAAAAAACAAAACAAAATTAGATAAACATGACATCAGCTAAGTCAAACAAGTAACACAAAGAACTGTGTGGAAATTATATTGAAAAATATAAAGGGAATAACAGGAATGATCAACGGAATGAAAGAATTGGGATTGAAAGTATAAAGGATTCAGATAGTATGAATAAAGGTCATGAAAAAGGGGAAATACAATGAGAGAGCTAAAGGAGTATGCAAACACGTTATATAAATGGAGAAAAGAATGGAAAAATAAACAGAAAATAAAGAAAGAAGTCGGCTTTCAAACAATAAACGAGAATATGGGTTGAGCAAAGCATTAAACTGAAGAGGTGAAATCGAAGGAGGAGGGAGGGGGGGGGCGAGAGAGGAAGAACAAGACACAAAAGACATCAAACAGTAAAAGGAAGTGACAAACGATTCGAAATGTGAAGTGGTAAAAATAATGAAAGTAAATACATGCAAAAGGGAGAGATAACGGGTGGTAATGAAGCAAAGGAAAGTAAAAAGAGGCTGAGACGAGGCATCGTCAATGTTTCATTGGACGAAAGAAATTACAGAACAGAGACCAAGAGAATGAAAGAAGTGTGTTTGTTCGCGTGTTTATGTTGTGGTGGTTCTATATACGTAGAATAGAAGCCTTACTGTCAGTTCAGTGACATTTGATGGAGTCACTGCTTTGTCTGGAGTTCTCCAGCTTCGTCAAATTACTCTTTTTTTCATCTTTTTTTTAAGTATGCATTCCGCAAAGATATTCACTCTGACCACCAAAGAAACTTTAATTCTATAATAAACATTTATGAAGTTAAAACAAACCGACAATAGTGAGAAAAAAAAATGTCTGACACGAACAAAAGACTTCAACTTCAAACTTTTTCTCCGTGTGGTCATCAGAGTCCTTACCGTTCTCCTATATAACCTTTCTTGGTATCTTTCGGATCTCTGTTGATCTTGGAACGAGTTTGGTTCTATTGAACTCTGAGTCTTTTTATTTCCACTGGAAAGCAGGATGATGAGAAATAAATGTGATTATTGTACTACACAAGGTTAGAATTTTGGTAAGACAAAAAAAAAAAAAAAAAAAAAAAAACTGTAAACAGCGAAGTACATGAAATCAGCCTTACGGCGACACTCATATATATTTATATATACATATATAATATATATATATATATATATATATATATATATATATATATATATGAGATATATGGCAACTAGTCAATGCTATATTCTATACTATTCTTCTAGAATGAAAGAAATGGATGGATAACAACAGAAGAGGTTATAATAAAAACGAATAAGAAGATTTTAAAGAAAATATGGAGAACAATGGACTTGAGAAAGGGGAATAAGGAAGTCTGAAAGAAGATCAAAGATTCAATTAAAGATAGGAAACAAAAATAGCAAACCTAGAGACCTACGGAAAAAAAAAAAAAGTTAAAGAACAAAAATGCATTGAAAGATAAGCTTATTAGTGTAAACGGGCAATTAACTGGCAAGAAACAAACATGAATAATTTAAACATCTTTAAAATGACCAACAAATATATAAGCCGATTGTTTGGATAAACAACAAAGATGAAGGGTAAGCAGAAAAAGAATAGAACAGATAAAATTATCTAGAAGAGGAATTAGAAGAAAGGAGATAACAGAGGAATAATTGAAGGCCAATTAATTCAGCTCAGTATAAGCTAATGAGCAAAGCAACAAAAGAAGCTTGAGACTGCAACCGATGCAAATAGCGCCCTAAGAAAATCCCCGAAAAAAGAAACCTAGGGAAAAGTGCCCTATTTTTTTGCTGGGGCGCCCGAGTGAAAAGCTTCCTAGGGAATAAATTCCAGGGAAAGAGGGGTCTAGGGAAACCATCATAGGGGAAAATGTCCCTTTGGGGGAAGGGCGCCCTTGGGAAAGGTTTGAAATGAAAACCTCTCAGGGATAACATTCTAGAGGAATCTACCATCGTCTCGCAACACTGGAGACGAAGGAAAAAGAGGGAAAAATCGAAATGGTAAGCAGGAACAATATGTAAAGTAATTCCTCGGATGGCGCTTGAGAGAGATAAGTATTTGATCAGAAGAGGTCATGATGAAAGAGCCGTCAAAGAAGGAATTGAGAGGTGAGAATACCAAGAAAGGAGGGTAATTAATTATGACTGACTTACGACGACCACGATAATGATGACAATGATGACTATGATAATGACGGTGATGATGATGATGATGATGATGATGATGATGATGATGATGATGATATGATGATATGATGATATGATGATATGATGATGATATGATGATATGATATGATGATATGATGATATGATGATATGATATGATATGATGATATGATATGATATGATGATATGATATGATATGATGATATGATATGATATGATGATATGATATGATATGATGATATGATATGATATGATGATATGATATGATATGATGATATGATATGATGATATGATATGATATGATATGATGATGATATGATGATGTGATATGATATGATATATGATATATGAAATATGATATGATATATGATATGATATGATATGTTATGATGATGATATGATGATATGATATGATTATGATATGATATGTTATGATGATATATTATGTTATGATGATATAAGATATGATGATGATATGATGATATGATATGATGATATGATGATATATGATGATATGATATGATATGATATGATGATGATGATGATGATGATGATGATGATGATGATGATGATGATGAGTGATGACGATGACGAGTGATGACGATAACGATGATGATGATAATGACAATGATGATTAGATGAATTTATACACACACATATATATATATATATATATATATATATATATATGTATATATATATATATATATATATATATATATATGTATATATATATATATATATATATACCAAAGGTAAATCAAGTTGGGTAAAAATTGGGTTGTTTTTAAAAGTTCGATAAGCCCTATTCCGTTTGCGAAGTGCTTTTCTGCAGTCTGATGTCCACCAAGGAACTCTACAGTATGGTTGTGAAATGACGAGGTTTTTGGTACAGAGAGGGGGTGGGTTGTCTCCATAGGCTGGAGTATGCTTAACGTGGTCACCCACTATCTTAAGGATGACTGGGAAATGATTGCTGAGCATGGTGTCGTCATGTGTAGTCCATGTCATGTCGTCAGACAGTGCAGATGATATGAATAAATCACTGCATGAAAAACTGCCCCTAGTATTGTTTACACGAGTGGGATCGCCAGTGTTTAGGAGGACCATTGTTGATGTACAGAACTGCCTCCATCTGCTCCCCTTGAGCACATGTTCTATCACTCCCCCACATGTGATGGTGGGAGTTAAATTGTCCGACTACGAGTTTATAGAGGGGCAGCTGTCTTATAAGGTCATTTACCTCCTATAGCGGAAATGGTTGGTCGGGAGGTAAGTATATGGAGCAGATGGAGGCAAGTTTATTCTGCACCTTGGTTTTGACAGCGACTACCTCCAAGGTTGTGGATAGTGGCAGCTCCGCTTGGGGAAGGCAGTCGCTGAGAGCAACTACGACCCCCTTCCTGCCGCAAACCTGTCTTTCCTATAGATGGTATAAATTTTCAGCTCTAATTAAACACTGGGATTTAGGAATGTTTCCTGTAGACATAAGTAAAGGTTTGATTATAGAGTTCAAAATAGGTAGGTCATTTACTTTACTTCTAATACCTCGGCAATTCTACTGGATGATTTTAATCTTTTTTTTTTTTTTACCTTTTTTTTTTCCTTTTTCTTTGATTTCTTCCTTTCTTGGCCTTAGTGGGAGAGGTGGGTTTTGGCCCCGATACTCGGTCTGGGCTGGATATCGGACTTAATAGTCGTTTGCAGGAGCCGGTGATCTCCATCGGAACATCTTCCACATGTGTAGGCACACGTAGTGGAAGCTCTGGGGTAATCGAGGAAGAAATGTGCGAGTGCGTGGTTTGTCTTGTAAATGGGTAGAGAATTTTGTCCTTATCAGAGTGCTTGCTTACAGTCTGCGTTTCAATGGTTTTGTACGTTTTCTTAACTGCAGAAGCATAGGAAGTTGTTCCGGAGGGACTAGTTGGGGTAACCTGTCTTCCCATCACATGCTTCCGTGCTTTGTAGAAAGAGATGCCACAAGTTGCTTTCTCGGTACAAATTTCTTTCTCTATTTTGAAGGTGGGACAATCTCGGGAGGTGGATTCATGTTTGTTATTAGAGTCACAGTTGACACATTGAAACACATTTGCAGAGCAGGCATCAGTAGGATGTTTGCCTGCACACTTACAGCACACGATCAATTGGCTACGACAAAACTTAGCAAAGTGACCATATTTAAAACAATTATTACAGCGCAAAGGGTTGGGGACATATGGTCGTACTGAGACATGGATGTATCCAACTTTGACATGGTCAGGGAGGGTTGTAGAGTTGAAAGTGAGGATGAAAAGGGGTATGTTTACTCGCATGTTCTTTTCCAGGTCCAGTCTAGAATCTAGAATCTATTCGTTTTTCATTTCTTCGAGGATTTCGAACTCGTCCATGGTCATCAAATCTCTGAAGTGGATTACTCCTCTGCAGGAGTTGAGTGACCTAGGGAGGGAGGCAACAACATCGAAGGTATGAAACTTCTTGGCTTTAAGTAAGTCACATGTATCTTTCCCAGAATTGGTGGTAACTTGGAGATCTCTTCTTCTAAGTTTCCTAACCTGGTCGACATCCTTGGTATAAAAAGACAAATATTTCTTAAGAATAAAGGGACTGGGTTCAGCTAATTTGGTTTAGTCAGAGTGGAGAAAAACATGCCTTGCCTTATCCAGGTCGATATTGGAGTCGTCAGAGGAAGCGTTTTTCGTATACAGAGGTGGAGTTGAAGACTCCATTCTGCACGTCGGGGTAGGGGACAAGCCCCCTGATACACAAGAAATATGCTCAGAAGAGACTAAGGGGACAATACTATAGGGGTCACACAGTTCCTTGGCGACTGTGTGGCCAGTGGGGACGGGATCTACCTTACTCTAAACTACGACAGATTAATACTAGATTTCGACGGGCCGGACAACCGAGGAGTCCCACGAGCCAATAAGGACTCGTGCGGATTCCGGAGAGCTACGAAGAGACGGAAAGGTCGAAGAGAGAAAGACCTGGGAAAAGCACAGAAATGGATGGCAGTGTTAACTGCTAAAAAGAAAGCCATCCAACTTTTCGTCGGGTTTTATGATCAACTTATCTCTAGTAGCCCTAGCAAATATGACTGTCCTTCGATGATGCTGGGGGTTGACGAAAACGAATAAAAAAAGCATTGCGTGATAAATTAGAATTAATTCTACATAGAATTAGAAACATATAAAGTTAGTTATGATGTTAAGTGCAAATTTACAAGATAATCCGAATTACATATAAAATATAAATTATATATTTTATTTATACATATTTTGTAAAAACATGAAAAAATATTTATATATCTACACAAAAATAATATTATGTACGGAAACAGAATTTATTGTAGGATTAACTTTAACAATGGAAACACGGTGGTCTACCCACACGAGGGATTAAATAAAGAATTACACAGTAGTAAACAGTAAATTCACAGTGACAGCATACAGGAAAGCCAGCAGTAGTACTAAAGCATGTCATAATTCTTTCATAAGCAGATTTTACTTTAACATAGATAAATATATTCGTTCACCCCCCTTCTCTCACACTGGAATAACAAATGCTCACCGCACATCGCCACGAGACACACATTGCAACAGAATTCTGATTATATTACCACTAAGGGGAAAAATCGACATCGGTAAAAGTTGAGTATTATTAATCAGCATAGATTACTATCAGTGGTTCTTACCTGCCCCAAGAGTGCAAGCGCATGATAAGGCAAGGGAGACGGCTTCGGGCATAGCTATTTTGCGCCTCCTGGCGTGGGTTCCTCACCACTTTCTCAAACTCAGCAAGAGGAGGAGGTAAAGGAGGAGAAGAGGGGATGTGTGAACTATCTGTCAGTGGCGTTTGGGATATGCTGTGGACACCTGTGAATTGGGAAGAGCAGCGTGATTCCTCATTGGATGAGGTTGTGAGGGAAGATGGTCGTATATCATTGTGTGTGTGTTTAAGTTTGTGTGTGTGTGTGTGTGTGTGTGTGTGTGTGTGTGTGTGTGTGTGTGATGAAACCA
>NC_134810.1:14637923-14640423 GCF_046742065.1 Oratosquilla oratoria | reverse complement strand
AGTCTCAGATCTCGTATCAATGTAGGTAATACTGTGATTTTGCTCAAAGGGACAGTAATGGTTTCCCTAAGTCAGACGCGAACCTGGTCCGCAGCTTCTGGAGTCCATTTTCACGCCCTTGGTGAAAAGCGAATCCTTTGCCCAGCGTCGGCTGTTCGTGACGCTATCCACTTCACTAGCGAGCCAGATATGTGCATGTGTGTGTGTGTGTGTGTGTGTGTGTGTGTGTGTGTGTGTGTGTGTGTGTGTGTGTGTGTGTGTGTGTGTGTGTGTGCGTATGTGCGTGCATGCGTAACAGATGAACAGACAGAGGGATAGACAGACAGACAGACGGGGATAGCTAGAAAGACACAAAGGGAGAGACAGACGGGGAGATATACAGAAAGAGAGACAGAGAGAGACAGAGACAAATAGACAGAGAGAGAGAGAGAGAGGCAGAGACAGAGAGAGAGCGTAACAAAGAGGGCAGAGAAAGACAAAGAGGGCGAGAGAGAAGTACCCTGCGTGCTTCCCCTCGAGTGGTACAGAACAAAGAAGCCGTGTTTGGAGCGCGAGTGACCGCACTCGGGAGAGCCGATTGCGGAAGCTCCTGGTAAACTTTGCAGTAGGGTGGACGTGTCTACTCTTTGATCTTCAATTCCAGCGATTTTGATTTCAAAGTTATGTATTGGTCATCGTACACACAAAGGGCATAGCTTGTTTGACGGATTCGGACAATGTTATCTTACGTATAAGATATGTTGTGGTGTTCGTATTTGTTTGATTTATTCAGAAGGATGATAAACAATACATTTGTTACGAACTTCTTGTTAATTAGGGTGGTCTTTCAACCTGGGGCTGGGAAAATTAATTTACGTTTAAGATATGTTCTTATCTGTTTGATTTATTCAGAAGGATGATAAGCAACACCTTTGTTATAAAATTCCTGTTGATTAGGGATATATAGAAAAATAGATGGGTGGGCTTTCAACCGGGGGCTGGGAAAATTAATTTGGTTAAATTTTCAAGTAATATTTCTTCTCTCTGACATTTGTTCGAGGAATTCATGTCGCCTCGCAAACTTCGCCTTCCAAACAAAGAGTTTGTTCTGCAGATTAGAAGTCAGTGTAAAGGCTCCTTTGTGGACACTGGTTACATCTTCTCTGAATTTCTTTGACCGCAAATAAAGAATTCTTGACCACAAAGAATCATCCATATGAATCCATAGGTGTGGCGTGCATCTTGTCTTTTGTAATTCTTGACGTATATTCGATAAGATATACTACGTAGATCCTAACAGATCTACGTTCACCTACTCATTGCCATCCCCTCCTTCGGATCTGGTCTTTATACCAAATATGCTGACACAGCTATCTGCTGAGGGGGTTGGCAATCTTAACAATCATTAACATTAGTTTTACATAACAGGGAAGTTAGACATTTGTATATGTTATGGTATATTTCTGGTTCTGTTATTTAGTTGTTTCTTGTGGTTTAATTTGTGTCCGTATATTTGGGTCTGGAGTATAACGTGTGTTTTGGAATAAATGTTATTGGGCTTCTTAGCTATTCCTATGCTGTGAACACGTGATGGTGTTAGCCAGAGGAGTGTGGATGTATGTTTTTCGTGTGTGTATGTTGATGTAATTTTCTACGGGTGATATCTGTTTAAGATTACATAATACCTCCCTCCCCGCAAGAGGTGACTTCTGTCACCTAGAGTGATCACCGGTGAGGGGATATGCACAAAAGATTATTATTTTTTATTTATTTATTTACTATTTTATTTGAGATTGGGAGTATAGCACGATACCTGTTGTGATCCTTAAAAGGAGTTGATGGGGGTGGGGTAAATAGTCATAAGTTATGGGGTGTAGTCAATTGTCCTTAAAGTGGGGTGTCCAACTCCATTTTTAATGGTTTACATTTAGTTTCATTTAGTTTTATTTCTCTCTTTTCTGGGAGATCCTTTGAACATTATTATTATTATTATTATTGTCAGTTTTGCTTCATTGTGATGGAGCTAAACTCCTTTCTGTGAGTTGCACTTTATTCACTGTCACTTCTGGTGGAACGGGATTCTTTTCTGTGAGTCAAGACTTTTGGAGTAGTAACGAGATACAAAAAGGGAGAGATGATTCTAACATCTCTTGGTGAGACATGTGCCCTAGATTTACATGTGTATTACAGTTATATATATATATATATATATATATATATATATATATATATATATATATATATATATATATATATACATATATATATATCATAATGAAAATTATTATCACTTTTAAATGCATGAAATTTGTTAATTCAATAAGTAAAAATAAGTGTCACCATGAACATATATTGGTGAGACATAATCCTAGGATGGGCTATATAGCTAGTAACATAGGTAATGAGTGTTTCTTATTCTTCTCTTATATGTGTGTGGGGTGGTTATGGACTTATCTAGAGCGTTGGATCGCGCAAATATAGATTAGTCTACCAATGAGGAGGAGCGGGATTAGTAGGGTAA
>NC_134810.1:14590423-14627923 GCF_046742065.1 Oratosquilla oratoria | reverse complement strand
CCTGTTGTTTTTGTTTTCCTGTTGTTTTTCCTGTTGTTTTTCCTGTTGTTTCTCCTGTTGCTGTTGCTGCTGTTGTTTTTCCTGTTGTTTTTCCTGATGTTTTTCCTGTTGTTTTTCCGATTGTTGTTGTTGCTGTTTTTCCTGTTGTTGTTTTTCTTGTTTTTTCCTGTTGTTGTTTACCCTGTTGTTATTGTTGTTGCTTTTCCTATTGTTGTTGTTTTTCCTATTGTTGTTGTTCCTGTTGTTGTTGTTGTTTTTCCTGTTGTTGCTGTTTTTCCTGTTGTTGTTGTTTTGTTGTTGAGCTACTATGAGTTTAGAGCCAGGTTCTAAGTTGATTAGTTTATAAAATTTATTTGGCTTACCTACTGGTGTGCACCTAACTATGGGGCCCACAATAAGCGAATAGCAAGACTGCCTACGCATACAGCTGTGCGAAGCGCTTCGCAGCCTTACGTCAACAACAACGAGAACAAGAATAACAACATGCCTTATGGTCTGTGTTTTTTTGACGACGACGACGACGACGACGACGACGACGACGACGACGATTATCATCATCATCATCATCATCATCATCACTTAGTTCATGAACGTGTCCAAACATCTTTCTGACCCGACATACCGACCCTATACAAACAACTGCTCTACGCTCACTTCCAATACACCAGACATGTCTCCTCCCTCTGCTAACTCCTCGGAAAATTCACCTGTTACTCAAAAGACTATGACAACACAAAATCTTATCACTGTAATCACGTATGAGACCACATTACCTCTCTCTAACGGCAAGAACATTCCTGTACACATTTTCCTTTCTGAGGTTGAATCAGAGATAACACGAAGAAACATCAAACTTGATAAAGGAAAAATATAAATTTTAATATACGGAATAGGCAAGAATATAACATTAGCTGGTGACGTCAGTTTGATTTATCTAAGGAAACCACATACTATCATTATTTCGTAGAACACTTCAAAAAGTCCTTTGCTTCATTTGAGCCACTTGGATCCCTTTCCTCCTACATTCTTTGGTTAGAACTTACAATCATGGTTCACACTACACCAAAGAGAAAGCTGTCAACATTGCTTCAGCGTTTAAGAGTAAACTCAAAAAAATGACGCATAAACTCAGACTAGGTCTCAAAAGACAATATTTCATTGGAACATGTAGTCTCACCCATGGCATACTTTCGATTACTATCCTAATTACACCCAGACACATTCCAGAAAGCCAGTACTATTCCATTCACACCATGTATCACACTAGGCGAATTCTTCAGGAAATTCTCTGACATGGACAAAGCTATCATCTAGATCCAGAGCCAGTTAGTATCCATTGCACCCATCCACACAATAGCTTAGGTCACACGGCCCCCTCACAGAACACAAGATCAAGACATACATCTCGCACTCGACATCGCTCACGCCAACGCTCTCAATCAAGAATATAACTGGTTTGTACATACTGCCACAAACCAGGACACCTCGCAAACACGTGTTACCACAGAAACCCTTTACAATTAAACTGACGGTGCGATTATCACTGTACATGTTTCTACACGAGTGATCATTGTCGTGTGCTGTTAGCACGGAGGCAACAGACCAAAATCCCCAGATCTCTCCCCTGCAAGACTCAGTGCACATCAAGGACATTCACTTCATATCCGGAAATTCACGCATCAATTCTACCTGTACATACCCTGGATATCCGAGACATGTCTTCCTATTCCTTAACATTTAGTGCTATGTTTAGTAACACCAAAGTGATAATCTTTCTCGACACGGGTAGGTAGGTCAAACACCACCAGAGGCGCCAGCGTTGATGACGAGCACAATAGCGCGTCATTTTATGCGCACGCCATTCAAACGGCCAAATTTACATACCGCGGGAAATTTAATTAATAAAAATGTTGTGTGAGTGTATTTACTACGATCGTAGTAAATTTCAAACATTCACATCATCAGTTACATGTCGGTCAATAAAAACATAAGATAAACATGGCGGCCTGCATTCAGCAGTAAATCGAAAATTGGTATACGTTTCAACGTAAAAAATGAGCTAACAAATTTAGGGTTGTGGCAACTGACCATAATAAAGAAAAACTACTGGTATCGCATTACAAAAAGACCTTTAATAACTTCAAGTGCAATCTGCACCCACTGGACACCATCACAAAGGACCTGGACAAGGCAGTACACTCCTTTGAAGTCAGCCATCTGCCTATTGAACAACAAAAGCCCGCCAACAAGGACCTACCCTTCACCCACAGAGGAGAGTCGTTGACCATGGCCCTGGTGAGGACTGCAAGTAAGATCTTCAACAGCACGAAGTACTCGTGTCGGCCGGAACTGGAGGCATACTTAAAGCAGGTTGTAAGAATTGATGGACCTCTGTATCCCAGGTTTGTAGGCAATAGATTTCATATGTATCAGTTGCTTGCAGGTAAACTTTTTCATTACCTACCACACATTATTGGTTTCTTTGATACAGTGCACAGTCCATCCAACAAAGTGCAAACAACAGTGTTGAATGCGTTGAAGATAGAAATGATGAAGACGACCCTCCGATCCCTTAGCCTCATCGGCAAATTCATAACCGCTCCTTGGCAGAGGATGGTATCCGTTCAATCGACCATACTGGAGACCTCTAAGCCTCTACACGCCGCGTTCGAGAAGATTACACAGTGGAGCATCGACTCATCACCGCTACTTCAAGCCAGTACAGCGAGTGCGTTTCCAGGGATCGAAGTGTTGAGAGACCAGACTTTCTCTTCACTCATCGCCGATCACTAAACTGATGATTCCACGAGAAAGCTTCTTTGCCAGATGTGTGGTGCTATTGTTAATGTTATGCATCGACAACTGAGCGACCACCTTCCCGGTGGTAAGTTCTGGTGTCCGAGTGATGCCTTAGTGAAGGAGGCGGCATCCTGCCCCTCTACCAATATCAGTGGGGAAAGGGCGTTCGCCATGTCTGACCGTGAGATGGTGAGGGCTCCCAGCGCAAAACTTCCGTACATTGAAGCAAAGGTGATGTTTCGGAATAATTGCACGGCAGAGTGGCTGGAGAGGAAGGATGAAGGCTCCATGGGGAATGTCATCGACCGAGCGAAGAAGTCTGCCAGACAGCTGCGAAACGAGGAAAAAGATAACGCCATCCATTACCAGCAGCAGATCCAGAGGAAGATGTCAGAAGAGCAGCAGGACATTCAACTAAAGGAGGACCGGTCCAGGACGAAATACGAGAAGTGGCTCGAGATAGCATTCCGCAACGGAGGATTGGCCACGACCCCAGACGAGGTGAATGCAGTGAAACACATAAAATCGAAAACGGCTCGTTCCCAGTCCCTAAGAGCACACATCAACATTTACCAAAAAGTTCTGCACGTCGACAGCGGGAATCCGGCGCTGACAAAGCTGACCGATTCTCAGCTGGCGGACATTCTTATGGGCATTGTTGAATCAGATGTCAGTGCGGACAATGATATTTTGGAATTCCTTCGGGATCCAAGGCAAATGTTGGGAAGGCAGTTTACGCATAAGTGGAACGATGACGGAAAGGACAGGTGGTACAGTGGTGTGGTTGAATCGGCAATACACTCAGAAAGTGGATTGGAGTTTAAACTCAGCTATGAGGGTGGCACTAGTGTGGCGTACCAGACTCCAGATGAAATAATCGTCGATTTGATTCGTGGAGACCTGGACTTCATTCTCTAGATGCATCATCTGGGTGTGAGTTGACTTATTTCTTCCCCAGTGTTATTAGAGTGAAGTAGTATGTTATCTATCATCTTTTGGGTGCGAGTTGATTTGTCCTCCCCAATTTTTGGTGTAACTTATGTTTGCGCTGCCATGTGGGCGCGAGTCGACTTATTTCCTCCCCAGTAAAAATTAGAGTGAAGTAGTATGTAATCTGTTATCCTTTGGGTGAGAGTTGATTTGTCCTTATAATGCAGTGTTTCTCAACCTTTTCGAAATGATTATTACCCAAAAATTCAAATTCGCAGTTATCAATTACCCCATTGAACATATACCCGGTAACATCTGGACGTCACTGCAGATGGGCGGGTACGTACAAATCCTGCAATGTAGTGATATATCCTGAGTGTAGAGTTGTAGACTGTAGGGTGTAGTGATGTATGTGTAATTAGAGAGTAGCCTATGGTTGCATTATTATAAATATTTTCTTTAAAATGTGTGATTTACATGTAATTCGATGAAAGAGTAGTTACGTTCTTATCCTCCGTAATATTACGGACCACAGCTACGATTCGTCCAGCCCGCCATCTATGATCACAGGTGGTATGGATCAAACTACACTCTATTAAGTTTATTACTATTGTGTTATTAGTGTAATAGATTGCATATAGTTGAATTGTTTCAACTATTTTTTTTTAAATGTGTGATTTTCATGTAATTTGACGGTATTCGTAGCTGTGGTGGATAATTTTGCAGATGATAAAAACGTAATTCTTTGATCAAATTACATGGAAATCACACATCTTAAAGAAAATAGGTCAAATAATGCCATCATATGCTAAATTTTTATATAAAATTGTGCATTTCAGTAAAAACCGTCATTGTTTACGTTTGATCGGCGATTAGTCAGACCGCACGTTTCGGCCCGATTTCCTGGGACAAAATAGGCCCGATTTAAGTCCCTTCAAAATGCAATATCTCAAGAACTAGCTAGATGGATGATTGAAATTGCATTGTACTCATAGCGACTTTCTGCATCCCATGAGAACTACTTCAGCTCAAATATCAGAAATTCCATTTTTATGTTGACCTAGCTAACACGGGCTCCCCAGTTAACATAATGTTAACACACAGTTTCCATAAATTCCGCACTGCAACTAAACATGTCACCTTTTTAGAAACCCTCGACGACAACCTTTGCAATGTAGATGATGGACCATTCCCGATAATTGGCAACTTTTCCCAAGACATTAGCTTCCAAAAGGAGTGCCCATCCATTCCAGTTGCCGCCTACGTAGCTAATGTTCACTCTCCTACTGATATCCTCATAGGTTTAACATTGATGAAGCAACATAACATATTCATTTACCCTGCTCAAAATGGTTATCATTTATGCAAATCATTTCCTCCCTGCATTGCCACCAGGAACTTCTCAAAAAGTAAACCACATTCACGTGACTGAGCAGACACAAGCAGAATATAACTCCCTCCATTCAAATTCACTCAGCTTCATCACACGAGAATGCGCCAGCTACTAGCCAATGTGTTCCGCCTTCATACAACAGAGTTTGCAGTGTTCAATCACCCCAATCCCTCCCCAGGACTATAACTCTTCTACTTTACTGACAGCTGTGGACGTGCGTTCTAAACGTAATAGGCGCACTACCTCCTCCCGCATGCCCAAATCAGTAAAACTCAGGACAAAACACCTAGTATATACAGTTGGTTTTTCACAGTCTGAGGACACTTTCTTGCCCTCTTAGTGGAATTCAACAACAAATCCACCCCAGTCTCAGAAGTGCTTATCTGCCCAAAGACGCTGTTCCCTTGTGAGTATGCAAAGATACACCTACGAGTTTTTCAAGCACAAGACACCGATGTACTCTGTATGGCAGAAATTTGCCATGTTAATGGCATTTCTCTCCTTTCGGCCATCAGCTCTACGTCAAAGAAAGATCATACTTGCTTTATAATTACCAATGACATTAACGCACCCCTTCATTTTAAACTTGGTACAAACATTTGCGTTTTTAAGTATATCCTTCACGCATACAAGTCATGGATGACCAATTCCCTACTTCTTAAGTTTGTACCACAATTTCCGACATGCCCACAGCACAGGAGCCCACTGATGCACCACATTTCAACCTCACAGACTTCCCTGATGCACAAGCATACTTGCTTGCACTTTGCAACAAGTTCAGGTATACTGTTGACAATGCCGGTGAACCCCTTGGACTTAATACTCTCATTCAGCATCATATACCCCTTGCTAAAAACGCTAAATCACGTTACATTCCCGCATTTAGAATGCAACACAGTAAACGCATGGTTGTAGATAACCTTATTCAAGACATGATTACGCGAGTTATCATTGAATTATCAATCAGTGAATGGAACTTCCCTCTTTTTGTTTTCTCTAAACACGATGGTTCTTTCCGCCCAGTAGTAGAATTCAGAGAATAAATAGAATTACAACACCAGATAAACACCCCATCCCTGTATTACAGGATCTCTTGCACTCCGTCGGTGAAAACAACGTAGTGTTCGCGACCTTGGGCCTTAAGTCGGGATATTTCCTGATTCCCCTTGCTCCAGAGTCTAGGCCTCTGACAACCTTTAACACGTCCACAGTTCATTATCACTTTTAACGACTAGCCATAGGTCTCATTTGAACTCCTTCGGTGTTCACACGACTTATACACACACAGTCCTTGCAAGCCTTATAGGTCATTCAGTGTTTATGTACCTCGATGACGTGATCATCACTTCCAAATCCGTTAGCAAACATTTACATACTCTTCACACTGTCTTCTCACGACTAGCAAAAGCAGATCTCAAACTAAAGCTTAAGAAGTGCTCCTTCCTTCAGAAAGAAACACGCTTCTTAGGACATGTCATTAATTCACAATGAATTTTAACCTCGCAGGAAAAGGCCAAGGCAGTCATTGCTTTTCCACGCCCTGCTTCTGTTGAATACATACGTTCATTCCTTGGTCTATCAAGATTTTACAGACGTTACATTCAAGGTTACGCTGGTATAGCAGCTTCACTACTTAAGAAGAACACCCCCTTCATTTGGACATCTGAGCAAAATAAAATATTTAATGATTTAAAGAAAGCCTTAACCACGGGATCTGTCTTTGCCTTCCCAAACTACAAGCTTCCTTTCACCATATACACAGATGCGCCCTACACCGGACTTGGCGCAGTCCTCATGCAACATTACGGAACAAAACTCAGACCGATTACCGATGCTAGCCGCACACTCAACAAACACGAACAGAATTACTCGATCACAGACATAGAAGCTTTAGCTGTTATATACGCACTCAAAAACTTCAAAGAGATCATTCTTGATTACGATATACACGGACCATCAACCAATCTTACACTCTTCAAAGGAAAGGATATTTCAGGAAAACTTGCCTGCTGGTTTCTCATACAAGAGTTCATGCTCACCTTTCATTTTGTTCAAGGTAAAGCGAACCTAGTAGCAGACGCTCTCAGTCACCATATCGCAACCATCACTCAAAATTCAATTGCAGTAACTCTTACACAAGAGCGTATAGCAGCAGTGCAGAGATCAGACCCTCTTTGGAAACGCGTTATATATTCCTTCGAATCTGCAGACACAACTGATACGGATTATCTACCTCCCAATCTCGACAATTACACATTAGTTGATGACATAATGTATTACAAAACAACATTAACGTACAAACATGAACCCAGCCGATCAGTGTTTCAGCTCGTAGTCCCTTCGGGCCTCATTCCTGAAGTTTTAAAACTTCTAAACGATTCCCCTATTGCTGCACACCCTGGCAAGGAGAAATGCGTTACACATGCCAGCTTTCACACTTGGTTAGCCATGAGGAAGGATATACACTCCCACATTGATATTTGTCACTCTTATGCAACTCACAAAGGTCATATCAGCGGCCATGTTCCAATCTTAACTTACCCTACCCTTGTAAACCATTCGATATAGTCGTTATTGATCTTGATTGACCACTTTCACACAACGGAAGCCAATACCTCTTTGTCTGTGTCGACCATTTTTCACGATTCTGTATTCTTCCCCCTTATCAGACAAGACAGCACAACACGTGGTAAAGACCCTTATTGACAAACTCATATGCCCCTTCACTACACCTAAAACTCTGATTTCTGGCAACAGGACTGAGTTCAACGAGATTCTTTCGCACATTTGTAATTACTTTCAAATCACAAAATGCAAAATATTACTGCTTATCACCCTAGTTCAAATGGCTTAGTTGAACACCAAAATAGAAAGATTCTTAATGTTCTTCGACACCTTACATCTGTTCTTCACCCTTCTTGGGATGAACATGTTCTATGATTCATACTTGCATAAATAGATCCATTAACAGGTCAATATTGGAATCACCTCATTTTGTTTTTGTTTTTGTTGTTCATGTTCTTATTAATTTTCATTTTATTATTCATGTTTTTATTCGTATTTTATTGTTGTTGCTGTTCTTGTTATTTTTTATTCTTGTTCTTCTTGTTGCTCTCGTTTTTATGTTCTTGTTGTTCTTGTTATTGCTGTTGTTCTTGTTATTGCTGTTGTTTTTGTTCTTGTTCTTGTTTTTATTGTTGTTCCTTTGTTTTTATTTTTGTTCTTGTTGTTCTTGTTGGTATTGATGTTCTTGTTCATCTTTTTCTTTTGATTCTTGTTATTGTTGTGCTTCTTGTTGTTCATGTTTTTGTTGTTCTTCTCGTTCTTGTTGTTCTTTTTTGCTGTTTTCTTGTTTTGTTGTATTGTTTTCTTTTGTTTTCTTTTGTCGTTTTCCTTGTTTTTATTATTGTTCTTATTGTTTTTGTTCTTGTTCAATTGTTCTTGTAGTTCTTTTTGTTGTTCTTGTTATTGCTCGTTTTGATCTTGTTAATCATGTTTTTATTGTTCTTGTTCCTGTTATTGTTCTTGTTGTTCCTGTAATTGTTCTTGTTTTTCCTGTTGTTTTTGTTTTTCC
This sequence comes from Oratosquilla oratoria, assembly GCF_046742065.1. Classification (NCBI taxonomy): domain Eukaryota; kingdom Metazoa; phylum Arthropoda; class Malacostraca; order Stomatopoda; family Squillidae; genus Oratosquilla; species Oratosquilla oratoria. Next base: position 14,619,227 of record NC_134810.1, on the reverse strand, counting down.
TGTTGTTGTTGTTGTTGTTTTCCTGCTGTTGTTTTTCCTGTTGTTTTTCCTGTTGTTTTTCTTGTTGTTTCCCTGTTGTTATTCTTGTTGTTTTTCCTATTGTTGTTGTTTTTCCTGTTGTTAGTTGTTTTTCCTGTTGTTGCTGTTTTTCCTGTTGTTGTTGTTTTGTTGTTGAGCTACTATTGAGTTTAGAGCCAGATTCTAAGTTGATAAGTTTATAAAATTTATTTGGCTTACCTACTGGTGTGTACCTAACCATGGGGCCCATAATAAGCGAATAGCAAGACTGCCTACGGATACAGCTGTGCGAAGCGCTTCGCAGCCTTACGTCAACAACAACGAGAACAGGAATAATAACAAGCCTTATGGTCTGTGTTTTTTTATTATTATTATGATTATGATTATAATTATGATTATTATTATTATAATTAATTATTATTATGATTATTATTATTATGATTATTATGATTATTATGATTATTATGATTATTATGATTATTATTATCATTATTATTTTTCTTTTTATCATCATCATCACTTGGTTCATGAACGTGTCCAAACATCTTTCCGACTCGACATACCGACCCTATACAAACAACTGCTCTACGCTCACTTCCAATACACCAGACATGTCCCCTCCCTCTGCTAACAACTCCTCGGAAAATTCACCTGCTACTCAAAAGACCATGACAACACAAAATCTTATCACCGTAATCACGTATGAGACCACATTACCTCTCTCTAACGGCAAGAACATTCCTGTACACATTTTCCTTTCTGAGGTTGAATCAAAGATAACACGAAGAAACATCAAACTTGATAAAGGTAAAATATAAATTCTAATATACAGAATAGGCAAGAATAAAACATTAGCTGGTGACGTCAGTCTGATTAATTTAAGGAAACCACATACTATCATTATTTCGTAGAACACTTCAAAAAGTCCTTTGCTTCATTTGAGCCACTTGGATCCCTTTCCTCCTACATTCTTTGGTTAGAACTTACAATCATGGTTCACACTACACCAAAGAGAAAGCTGTCAACATTGCTTCAGCGTTTGAGAGTAAACTCAGAAAATGACGCAGAAACTCAGACTAGGTCTCAAAAGACAATATTTCATTGGAACATGTAGTCTCACCCATGGCATACTTTCGATTACTATCCTAATTACACCCAGACACATTCCAGAAAGCCAGTACTATTCCATTCACACCATGTATCACACTAGGCGAATTCTTCAGGAAATTCTCTGACATGGACAAAGCTATCATCTAGATCCAGAGCCAGTTAGTATCCATTGCACCCATCCACATAATAGCTCAGGTCACACGGCCCCCTCACAAAACACAAGATCAAGACATACATCTCGCACTCGACATCGCTCACGCCAACGCTCTCAATCAAGAATATAACTGGTTTGTACATACTGCCACAAACCAGGACATCTCGCAAACACGTGTTACCACAGAAACCCTTTACAATTAAACTGACGGTGCGATTATCACTGTACATGTTTCTACACGAGTGATCATTGTCGTGTGCTGTTAGCACGGAGGCAACACAGACCAAAATCCCCAGATCTCTCCCCTGCAAGGCATTCACGTAACACAGCTCCTTTATGACTACAAAATACCAAGACTCAGTGCACATCAAGGACATTCACTTCATATCCGGAAATTCACGCATCAATTCTACCTGTACATACCCTGGATATCCGAGACATGTCTTCCTATTCCTTAACATTTAGTGCTATGTTTAGTATCACCAAAGTGATGATCTTTCTCGACACGGGTAGGTAGGTCAAACACCACCAGAGGCGCCAGCGTTGATGACGAGCACAATAGCGCGTCATTTTATGCGCACGCCATTCAAACGGCCAAATTTACATACCGCGGGAAATTTAATTAATAAAAATGTTGTGCGAGTGTATTTACTACGATCGTAGTAAATTTCAAACATTCACATCATCAGTTTTATGTCAGTCAATAAAAACATAAGATAAACATGGCGGCCTGCATTCAGCAGTAAATCGAAAATTGGTATACGTTTCAACGTAAAAAATGAGCTAACAAATTTAGGGTTGTGGCAACTGACCATAATAAAGAAAAACTACTAGTATCGCATTACAAAAAGACCTTTAATAACTTCAAGTGCAATCTGCACCCATTGGACACCATCACAAAGGACCTGGACAAGGCAGTACACTCCTTTGAAGTCAGCCATCTGCCTATTGAACAACAAAAGCCCGCCAACAAGGACCTACCCTTCACCCACAGAGGAGAGTCGTTGACCATGGCCCTGGTGAGGACTGCAAGTAAGATCTTTAACAGCACGTTGTACTCGTGTCGGCCGGAACTGGAGGCATACTTAAAGCAGGCTGTAAGAATTGATGGACCTCTGTATCCCAGGTTTGTAGGCAATAGATTTCATATGTATCAGTTGCTTGCAGGTAAACTTTTTCATTACCTACCACACATTATTGGTTTCTTTGATACAGTGCACAGTCCATCCAACAAAGTGCAAACAACAGTGTTGAATGCGTTGAAGATAGAAATGATGAAGACGACCCTCCGATCCCTTAGCCTCATCGGCAAATTCATAACCGCTCCTTGGCAGAGGATGGTATCCGTTCAATCGACCATACTGGAGACCTCTAAGCCTCTACACGCCGCGTTCGAGAAGATTGCACAGTGGAGCATCGACTCATCACCGCTACTTCAAGCCAGTACAGCGAGTGCGTTTCCAGGGATCGAAGTGTTGAGAGACCAGACTTTCTCTTCACTCATCGCCGATCACCAAACTGATGATTCCACGGGAAAGCTTCTTTGCCAGTTGTGTGGTGCGATTGTTAATGTTATGCATCGACAACTGAGCGACCACCTTCCCGGTGGTAAGTTCTGGTGTCCGAGTGATGCCGTAGTGAAGGAGGCGGCATCCTGCTCCTCTACCAATATCAGTGGGGAAAGGGCGTTCGCCATGTCTGACCGTGAGATGGTGAGGGCTCCCAGCGCCAAACTTCCGTACATTGAAGCAAAGGTGATGTTTCGGAATAATTGCACGGCAGAGTGGCTGGAGAGGAAGGATGAAGGCTCCATGGGGAATGTCATCGACCGAGCGAAGAAGTCTGCCAGACAGCTGCGAAACGAGGAAAAAGATAACGCCATCCATTACCAGCAGCAGATCCAGAGGAAGATGTCAGAAGAGCAGCAGGACATTCAACTAAAGGAGGACCGGTCCAGGACGAAATACGAGAAGTGGCTCGAGATAGCATTCCGCAACGGAGGATTGGCCACGACCCCAGACGAGGTGAATGCAGTGAAACACATAAAATCGAAAACGGCTCGTTCCCAGTCCCTAAGAGCACACATCAACATTTACCAAAAAGTTCTGCACGTCGACATCGGGAATCCGGCGCTGACAAAGCTGACCGATTCTCAGCTGGCGGACATTCTTATGGGCATTGTTGAATCAGATGTCAGTGCGGACAATGATATTTTGGAATTCCTTCGGGATCCAAGGCAAATGTTGGGAAGGCAGTTTACGCATAAGTGGAACGATGACGGAAAGGACAGGTGGTACAGTGGTGTGGTTGAATCGGCAATACACTCAGAAAGTGGATTGGAGTTTAAACTCAGCTATGAGGGTGGCACTAGTGTGGCGTACCAGACTCCAGATGAAATAATCGTCGATTTGATTCGTGGAGACCTGGACTTCATTCTCTAGATGCATCATCTGGGTGTGAGTTGACTTATTTCTTCCCCAGTGTTATTAGAGTGAAGTAGTATGTTATCTATCATCTTTTGGGTGCGAGTTGATTTGTCCTCCCCAATTTTTGGTGTAACTTATGTTTGCGCTGCCATGTGGGCGTGAGTCGACTTATTTCCTCCCCAGTAAAAATTAGAGTGAAGTAGTATGTAATCTGTTATCCTTTGGGTGAGAGTTGATTTGTCCTTATAATGCAGTGTTTCCCAACCTTTTCGAAATGATGATTACCCAAAAATTCAAATTCGCAGTTATCAATTACCCCATTGAACATATACCCGGTAATATCGGGACGTCACTGCAGATAGGCAGGTACGTACAAATCCTGCAATGTAGTGATATATCCTGAGTGTAGAGTTGTAGACTGTAGAGTGTAGTGATATATGTGTAATTAGAGAGTAGCCTATGGTTGCATTATTTTAACTATTTTCTTTAAAATGTGTGATTTTCATGTAATTTGATCAAAGAGAAGTTACGTTTTTATCCTCCGTAATATTACGGACCACAGCTACGATTCGTCCAGCCCGCCATCTATGATCACAGGTGGTATGGATCAAACTACACTCTTATTAAGTTTATTACTGTTGTGTTAGTGTAATAGATTGCATATAGTTGAATTATATCAACTATTTTTTTTTTAATGTGTGATTTTCATGTAATTTGACGGTATTCGTAGCTGTGGTGGGTCATTTTGCAGAGGATAAAAACGTAATTCTTTGATAAAATTACATGGAAATCACACATCTTAAAGAAAATAGGTCAAATAATACCATCATATGCTAAATTTTTATATAAAATTGTGCATTTCAGTAAAAACCGTCATTGTTTACGTTTGATCGGCGATTAGTCAGACCGCACGTTTCGGCCCGATATCCTGGGACAAAATAGATGGATGATTCAAATTGCATTGTACTCATAGCGACTTTCTGCATCCCATGACAACTACTTCAGCTCAAATATCAGAAATTCCATTTTCATGTTGACCTAGCTAACACGGGCTTCCCAGTTAACATAATGTTAACACATAGTTTCCATAAATTCCGCACTGCAACTAAACATGTCACCTTTTTGGAAACCCTCGACGACAACCTTTGCAATGTAGATGATGGTCCATTCCCGATAATTGGTAATTTTTCCCAAGACATTAGCTTCCAAAAGGAGTGCCCATCCATTCCAGTTGCCGCCTACGTAGCTAATGTTCACTTTCCTACTGATATCTTCATAGTTTTAACATTAATGAAGCAACATAACATAATCATTTACCCTGGTCAAAATGGTACCATTTATGCAAATCTTTTCCTCCCTGCATTGCCCTCAGCAACTTCTTATAAAGTAAACCACATGCACGTGACTGAGCAGGCACAGGCAGAACATGATTCTGCGTCAGTTGATTCTACTCCCTCCATTCAAATTCACTCAGCTTCATCACACGAGGATGCGCCAGCTACTAGCCAATGTGTTCCGCCTTCATACAACAGAGTTTGCAGTGTTCAATCACCCCAATCCCTCCCCAGGATTGTAACTCTTCTACTTTACCGATAGCTGTGGACATGCATTCCAAACGTAAAAGACGCACTACCTCCTCCCGCATGTCCAAATCAATAAAACTCAGGACAAATCGCCCATTAAATACGGCTGGTTTTTCACCACCTGAGGACACTTTCTTGCCCTCTTAAAGGAATTCAACAACAAATATACCCCAGTCTCAGAAGTGCTTATCTGCCCAAAGACGCTGTTCCCTTGTGAGTATACAAAGATACACCTACGAGTTTTTCAAGCACAAGACACCGATGTACTCTGTATGGCAGAAATTTGCCATGTTAATGGCATTTCCCTCCTTTCGGCCATCAGCTCTACGTCAAAGAAAGGTCATACTTGTTTTATAATTGCCAATGGCTTTAACGCACCCCTTCATTTTAAACTTGGTACAAACATTTGCGATTTTTAAGTATATCCTTCACGCATACAAGTCATGGATGACCAATTCCCTACTTCTTAAGTTTGTACCACAATTTCCGACATGCCCACAGCACAGGAGCCCACTGATGCACCACATTTCAACCTCACAGACTTCCCTGATGCACAAGCATACTTGCTTGCACTTTGCAACAAGTTCAGGTATACTGTTGACAATGCCGGTGAACCCCTTGGAGTTAATACACTCATTCAGCATCATATACCCCTTGCTAAAAACTCTAAATCACGTTACATTTCCGCATTTAGAATGCAACACAGTAAACGCATGGTTGTAGGTAACCTTATTCAGGACATGATTACGCGAGTTATCATTGAATCATCAATCAATGAATGGAACTTCCCTCTTTTTGTTTTCTCTAAACACGATGATTCTTTCCGCCCAGTAGTAGAATTCAGAGAATAAATAGAATTACAACACCAGATAAACACACCATCCCTGTATTACAGGATCTCTTGCACTCCGTCGGTGAAAACAACGTAGTGTTCGCGACCTTGGGCCTTATATCGGGATATTTCCTGATTCCCCTTGCTCAGAGTCTAGGCCTCTGACAACCTTTAACACGTCCACAGTTCATTATCACTTTTAACGACTAGCCATAGGTCTCATTTGAACTCCTTCAGTGTTCACACGACTTATACACACACAGTCCTTGCAAGCCTTATAGGTCATTCAGTGTTTATGTACCTCGATGACGTGATCATCACTTCCAAATCCGTTAGCAAACATTTACATACTCTTCACACTGTCTTCTCACGACTAGCAAAAGCAGATCTCAAACTAAAGCTTAAGAAGTGCTCCTTCCTTCAGAAAGAAACACGCTTCTTAGGGCATGTCATTAATTCACAATGAATTTTAACCTCGCAGGAAAAGGACAAGGTAGTCATTGCTTTTCCACGCCCTGCTTCTGTTGAATACATACGTTCATTCCTTGGTCTATCAAGATTTTACAGACGTTACATTCAAGGTTACGCTGGTATAGCAGCTTCATTACTTAAGAACACCCCCCTTCATTTGGACATCTGAGCAAAATAAAATATCTAATAATTTAAAGAAAGCCTTAACCACGGGATCTGTCTTTGCCTTCCCAAACCACAAGCTTTCTTTCACCATATACACAGATGCGCCCTACACCGGACTTGGCGCAGTCCTCATGCAACATCACGGAACAAAACTCAGACCGATTCCCGATGCTAGCCGCACACTCAAACACGAACAGAATTACTCGGTCACAGACATAGAAGCTTTAGCGGTTATATACGCACTCAAAAACTTCAAAGAGATCATTCTTGATTACGATATACACGGACCATCAACCAATCTTACACTCTTCAAAGGAAAGGATATTTCAGGAAAACTTGCCTGCTGGTTTCTCATACAAGAGTTCATGCTCACCTTTCATTTTGTTCAAGGTAAAGCGAACCTAGTAGCAGACGCTCTCAGTCACCATATCGCAACCATCACTCAAAATTCAATTGCAGTAACTCTTACACAAGTGCGTATAGCCGCAGTGCAGAGATCAGACCCTCTTTGGAAACGCGTTATATATTCCTTCGAATCTGCAGACACAACTGATACGGATTATCTACCTCCCAATCTCGACAATTACACATTAGTTGATGACATAATGTATTACAAAACAACATTAACGTACAAACATGAACCCAGCCGATCAGTGTTTCAGCTCGTAGTCCCTTCGGACCTCATTCCTGAAGTTTTAAAACTTCTAAACGATTTCCCTATTGCTGCACACCCTGGCAAGGAGAAATGCGTTACACATGCCAGATTTCACATTTGGTTAGCCATGAGGAAGGATATACACTCCCATATTGATATTTGTCACTCTTATGCAACTCACAAAGGTCATATCAGCGGCCATGTTCCAATCTTAACTTACCCTACCCTTGTAAACCATTCGATACAGTCGTTATTGATCTTAAGTTACCACTTTCACACAGCGGAAACCAATGCCTCTGTGTCGACCATTTTTCACGATTCTGTATTCTTTCCCCTCATCAGACAAGACAGCACAACACGTGGTAAAGACCCTTATTGACAAACTCATATGCCCCTTCACTACACCTAAAACTCTGATTTCTGACAACAGGACTGAGTTCAACAACGAGATTCTTTCGCACATTTGTAATTACTTTCAAATCACAAAATGCAAAATATTACTGCTTATCACCCTAGTTCAAATGGCTTAGTTGAACACCAAAATAGAAAGATTCTTAATGTTCTTCGACACCTTACATCTGTTCTTCACCCTTCTTGGGATGAACATGTTCTATGATTCATACTTGCATAAATAGATCCATTAACAGGTCAATATTGGAATCACCTCATTTTGTTCTTGTTTTTGTTGTTCTTGTTCTTATTAATTTTCATTTTATTATTCATGTTTTTATTCGTATTTTATTGTTGTTGCTGTTCTTGTTATTTTTCATTCTTGTTCTTCTTGTTGCTCTCGTTTTTATGTTCTTGTTGTTCTTGTTATTGCTGTTTTTCTTGTTATTGCTGTTGTTTTTGTTCTTGTTCTTGTTTTTATTGTTGTTCCTTTGTTTTTATTTTTGTTCTTGTTGTTCTTGTTGGTATTGATGTTCTTCTTCTTGTTCATCTTTTTCTTGTGATTCTTGTTATTGTTGTGGTTCTTGTTGTTCTTTTGTTGTTCTTCTTGTTCTTGTTGTTCTTTTTTGCTGTTTTCTTGTTTTGTTGTATTGTTTTCTTTTGTTTTCTTTTGTCGTTTTCCTTGTTTTTATTATTGTTCTTATTGTGTTTGTTCTTGTTCAATTGTTCTTGTAGTTCTTTTTGTTGTTCTTGTTATTGCTCGTTTTGATCTTGTTACTAATGTTTTTATTGTTCTTGTTCCTGTTATTGTTATTGTTCCTGTAATTGTTCTTGTTTTTCCTGTTGGTTTTGTTTTTCCTGTTGTTGTTGTTGTTTTCCTGCTGTTGTTGTTTTTCCTGTTTTTCCTGTTGTTTTCCCTGTTGTTATTCTTGCTGTTTTTCCTATTGTTGTTGTTTTTCCTGTTGTTATTCCTGTTGTTGCTGTTTTTTCTGTTGTTGTTATTTTGTTGTTGAGCTACTATTGAGTTTAGAACCAGATTCTAAGTTGATAAGTTTATAAAATTTATTTGGCTTACCTACTGGTGTGTACCTAACCATGGGGCCCATAATAAGCTAATAGCAAGACTGCCTACGAATACAGCTGTGCGAAGCGCTTCGCAGCCTTACGTCAACAACAACGAGAACAGGAATAATAACAAGCCTTATGGTCTGTGTTTTTTTTATTATTATTATGATTATGATTATAATTATGATTATTATTATCATAATTAATTATTATTATGATTATTATAATTATGATTAAGATTATCATTATTATTATTATTATTATTATCATCATCCTCACTTGGTTCATGAACGTGTCCAAACATCTTTCTGACTCGACATACCGACCCTATAGAAACAACTGCTCTACGCTCACTTCCAATACACCAGACATGTCCCCTCCCTCTGCTAACAACTCCTCGGAAAATTCACCTGCTACTCAAAAGACCATGACAACACAAAATCTTATCACCGTAATCACGTATGAGACCACATTACCTCTCTCTAACGGCAAGAACATTCCTGTACACATTTTCCTTTCTGAGGTTGAATCAAAGATAACACGAAGAAACATCAAACTTGATAAAGGTAAAATATAAATTCTAATATACAGAATAGGCAAGAATAAAACATTAGCTGGTGACGTCAGTCTGATTAATTTAAGGAAACCACATACTATCATTATTTCGTAGAACACTTCAAAAAGTCCTTTGCTTCATTTGAGCCACTTGGATCCCTTTCCTCCTACATTCTTTGGTTAGAACTTACAATCATGGTTCACACTACACCAAAGAGAAAGCTGTCAACATTGCTTCAGCGTTTGAGAGTAAACTCAGAAAATGACGCAGAAACTCAGACTAGGTCTCAAAAGACAATATTTCATTGGAACATGTAGTCTCACCCATGGCATACTTTCGATTACTATCCTAATTACACCCAGACACATTCCAGAAAGCCAGTACTATTCCATTCACACCATGTATCACACTAGGCGAATTCTTCAGGAAATTCTCTGACATGGACAAAGCTATCATCTAGAACCAGAGCCAGTTAGTATCCATTGCACCCATCCACACAATAGCTCAGGTCACACGGCCCCCTCACAAAACACAAGATCAAGACATACATCTCGCACTCGACATCGCTCACGCCAACGCTCTCAATCAAGAATATAACTGGTTTGTACATACTGCCACAAACCAGGACATCTCGCAAACACGTGTTACCACAGAAACCCTTTACAATTAAACTGACGGTGCGATTATCACTGTACATGTTTCTACACGAGTGATCATTGTCGTGTGCTGTTAGCACGGAGGCAACACAGACCAAAATCCCCAGATGTTTCCCCTGCAAGGCATTCACGTAACACAGCTCCTTTATGACTACAAAATACCAAGACTCAGTGCACATCAAGGACATTCACTTCATATCCGGAAATTCACGCATCAATTCTACCTGTACATACCCTGGATATCCGAGACATGTCTTCCTATTCCTTAACATTTAGTGGTATGTATAGTAACACCAAAGTGATAATCTTTCTCGACACGGGTAGGTAGGTCAAACACCACCAGAGGCGCCAGCGTTGATGACGAGCACAATAGCGCGTCATTTTATGCGCACGCCATTCAAACGGCCAAATTTACATACCGCGGGAAATTTAATTAATAAAAATGTTGTGCGAGTGTATTTACTACGACCGTAGTAAATTTCAAACATTCACATCATCAGTTTTATGTCAGTCAATAAAAACATAAGATAAACATGGCGGCCTGCATTCAGCAGTAAATCGAAAATTGGTATACGTTTCAACGTAAAAAATGAGCTAACAAATTTAGGGTTGTGGCAACTGACCATAATAAAGAAAAACTACTAGTATCGCATTACAAAATAGACCTTTAATAACTTCAAGTGCAATCTGCACCCACTGGATACCATCACAAAGGACCTGGACAAGGCAGTACACTCCTTTGAAGTCAGCCATCTGCCTATTGAACAACAAAAGCCCGCCAACAAGGACCTACCCTTCACCCACAGAGGAGAGTCGTTGACCATGGCCCTGGTGAGGACTGCAAGTAATATCTTTAACAGCACGAAGTACTCGTGTCGGCCGGAACTGGAGGCATACTTAAAGCAGGTTGTAAGAATTGATGGACCTCTGTATCCCAGGTTTGTAGGCAATAGATTTCATATGTATCAGTTGCTTGCAGGTAAACTTTTTCATTACCTACCACACATTATTGGTTTCTTTGATACAGTGCACAGTCCATCCAACAAAGTGCAAACAACAGTGTTGAATGCGTTGAAGATAGGAATGGTGAAGACGACCCTCCGATCCCTCAGCTCATCGGCAAATTCACAACCGCTCCTTGGCAGAGGATGGTATCCGTTCAATCGACCATACTGGAGACCTCTAAGCCTCTACACGCCGCGTTCGAGAAGATTACGCAGTGGAGCATCGACTCATCACCGCTACTTCAAGCCAGTACAGCGAGTGCGTTTCCAGGGATCGAAGTGTTGAGAGACCAGACTTTCTCTTCACTCATCGCCGATCACCAAACTGATGATTCCACGGGAAAGCTTCTTTGCCAGATGTGTGGTGCGATTGTTAATGTTATGCATCGACAACTGAGCGACCACCTTCCCGGTGGTAAGTTCTGGTGTCCGAGTGATGCCGTAGTGAATGAGACGGCATCCTGCTCCTCCACCAATATCAGTGGGGAAAGGGCGTTCGCCATGTCTGACCGTGAGATGGTGAGGGCTCCCAGCGCCAAACTTCCGTACATTGAAGCAAAGGTGATGTTTCGGAATAATTGCACGGCAGAGTGGCTGGAGAGGAAGGATGAAGGCTCCATGGGGAATGTCATCGACCGAGCGAAGAAGTCTGCCAGACAGCTGCGAAACGAGGAAAAAGATAACGCCATCCATTACCAGCAGCAGATCCAGAGGAAGATGTCAGAAGAGCAGCAGGACATTCAACTAAAGGAGGACCGGTCCAGGACGAAATACGAGAAGTGGCTCGAGATAGCATTCCGCAACGGAGGATTGGCCACGACCCCAGACGAGGTGAATGCAGTGAAACACATAAAATCGAAAACGGCTCGTTCCCAGTCCCTAAGAGCACACATCAACATTTACCAAAAAGTTCTGCACGTCGACATCGGGAATCCGGCGCTGACAAAGCTGACCGATTCTCAGCTGGCGGACATTCTTATGGGCATTATTGAATCAGATGTCAATGCGGACAATGATATTTTGGAATTTCTTCGGGATCCAAGGCAAATGTTGGGAAGGCAGTTTACGCATAAGTGGAACGATGACGGAAAGGACAGGTGGTACAGTGGTGTGGTTGAATCGGCAATACACTCAGAAAGTGGATTGGAGTTTAAACTCAGTTATGAGGGTGGCACTAGTGTGGCGTACCAGACTCCAGATGAAATAATCGTCGATTTGATTCGTGGAGACCTGGACTTCATTCTCTAGATGCATCATCTGGGTGTGAGTTGACTTATTTCTTCCCCAGTGTTATTAGAGTGAAGTAGTATGTTATCTATCATCTTTTGGGTGCGAGTTGATTTGTCCTCCCCAATTTTTTGTATAACTTATGTTTGCGCTGCCATGTGAGCATGAGTCGACTTATTTCCTCCCCAGTAAAAATTAGAGTGAAGTAGTATGTAATCTGTTATCCTTTGGGTGAGAGTTGATTTGTCCTTGTAATGCAGTGTTTCCCAACCTTTTCGAAATGATGATTACCCAAAAATTCAAATTCGCAGTTATCAATTACCCCATTGAACATATACCCGGTAATATCGGGACGTCACTGCAGATAGGCAGGTACGTACAAATCCTGCAATGTAGTGATATATCCTGAGTGTAGAGTTGTAGACTGTAGAGTGTAGTGATATATGTGTAATTAGAGAGTAGCCTATGGTTGCATTATTTTAACTATTTTCTTTAAAATGTGTGATTTTCATGTAATTTGATCAAAGAGAAGTTACGTTTTTATCCTCCGTAATATTACGGACCACAGCTACGATTCGTCCAGCCCGCCATCTATGATCACAGGTGGTATGGATCAAACTACACTCTATTAAGTTTATTACTATTGTGTTATTAGTGTAATAGATTGCATATAGTTGAATTATTTCAACTATTTTTTTTTAATGTGTGATTTTCATGTAATTTGACGGTATTCGTAGCTGTGGTGGATAATTTTGCAGAGGATAAAAACGTAATTCTTTGATCAAATTACATGGAAATCACACATCTTAAAGAAAATAGGTCAAATAATGCCATCATATGCTAAATTTTTATATAAAATTGTGCATTTCAGTAAAAACCGTCATTGTTTACGTTTGATCGGCGATTAGTCAGACCGCACGTTTCGGCCCGATTTCCTGGGACAAAATAGGCCCGATTTAATTCCCTTCAAAATGCAATATCTCGAGAACTAGGACAGCTAGATGGATGATTCAAATTGCATTGTACTCATAGCGCCTTTCTGCATCCCATGAGAACTACTTCAGCTCAAATATCAGAAATTCCATTTTCATGACCTAGCTAACATATCATAATGTTAACACACAGTTTCCATAAATTCCGCACTGCAACTAAACATGTCACCTTTTTGGAAACCCTCGACGACAACCTTTGCAATGTAGATGATGGACCATTCCCGATAATTGGTAACTTTTCCCAAGACATTAGCTTTCAAAAGGAGTGCCCATTCATTCCAGTTGCCGCCTACGTAGCTAATGTTCACTTTCCTACTGATATCCTCATAGGTTTAACATTGATGAAGCAACATAACATATTCATTTACCCTGCTCAAAATGGTTATCATTTATGCAAATAATTTCCTCCCTGCATTGCCACCAGGAACTTCTCAAAAAGTAAACCACATTCACGTGACTGAGCAGACACAAGCAGAATATAACTCCGCGTCAGTTGATTCTACTCCCTCCATTCAAATTCACTCCGCTTCATCACACGAGGATGCGCCAGCTACTAGCACAATATGTTCCGCCTTCATACAACAGAGTTTGCAGTGTTTAATCACCCCAATCCCTGCCCAGGATTGTAACTCTTCTACTTTACCGATAGCTGTGGACATGCATTCCAAACGTAAAAGACGCACTACCTCCTCCCGCATGTCCAAATCAATAAAACTCAGGATAAAACGCCCATTAAATACGGCTGTTTTTTCGCCACCTGAGGACACTTTCTTACCCTCTTAAAGGAATTCAACAACATATATACCCCAGTCTCAGAACTGCTTATCTGCCCAAGGACGCTGTTCCCTTGTGAGTATACAAAGATACACCTACGAGTTTTTCGAGCGCAAGACACCGATGTACTCTGTATGGCAGAAATTTGCCATGTTAATGGCATGTCCCTTCTTTCAGCCATCAGCTCTACGTCAAAGAAAGGTCATACTTGCATTATAATTGCCAACGACATTAACGCACCCCTTCATTTTAAACTTGGTACAAACATTTGCGATTTTTAAGTATATACTTCACGCATACAAGTCATGGACGACCAAATCCCTACTTCTTAAGTTTGTACCACGATTTCTGACATGCCCACAGCACAGGAACCCACTGATGCACCACATTTCAACCTCACAGACTTCCCTGATGGACAAGCATACATGCTTGCACTTTACAACAAGTTCAGGTATACTGTTGACACTGCTGGTGAACCCCTTGGACTTAATACTCTCATTCAGCATCATGTACCCCTTGCTAAAAACTCTAAATCACGTTACATTCCCGCATATAGAATGCAACACAGTAAACGCATGGTTGTAGATAACCTTATTCAAGACATGATTACGCAAGATATCATTGAATTATCAATCAGTGAATGGAACTTCCCTCTTTTTGTTTTCTCTAAACACGATGGTTCTTTCCGCCCAGTAGTAGAATTCAGAGAATAAATAGAATTACAACACCAGATAAACACCCCATCCCTGTATCACAGGATCTCTTGCACTCCGTCGGTGAAAACAACGTATTGTTCACGACCTTGGACCTTATTTTGGGATATTTCCAAATTCCCCTTGCTCCAGTCTAGGCATCTGACGACCTTTAGCACGCCCACAGGTCATTATCACTTCAAACGACTATCCATTGGTCGCGTTTCACCTCCTTCAGTATTCACACGACTTATGCACACACAGTCCTTGCAAGCCTTATAGGTCATTCAGTGTTTATGTACCTCGATGACGTGATCATCACTTCCAAATCCGTTAGCAAACATTTACATACTCTTCACACTATCTTCTCACGACTAGCAAAAGCAGATCTCAAACTAAAGCTTAAGAAGTGCTCCTTCCTTCAGAAAGAAACACGCTTCTTAGGGCATGTCATTAATTCACAATGAATTTTAACCTCGCAGGAAAAGGCCAAGGCAGTCATTGCTTTTCCACGCCCTGCTTCTGTTGAATACATACGTTCATTCTTTGGTCTATCAAGATTTTACAGACGTTACATTCAAGGTTACGCTGGTATAGCAGCTTCATTACTTAAGAAGAACACCCCCTTCATTTGGACATCTGAGCAAAATAAGATATTTAATGATTTAAAGAAAGCCTTAACCACGGGATCTGTCTTTGCCTTCCCAAACCACAAGCTTTCTTTCACCATATACACAGATGCGCCCTACACCGGACTTGGCGCAGTCCTCATGCAACATCACGGAACAAAACTCAGACCGATTCCCGATGCTAGCCGCACACTCAACAAACACGAACAGAATTACTCGATCACAGACATAGAAGCTTTAGCGGTTATATACGCACTCAAAAACTTCAAAGAGATCATTCTTGATTACGATATACACGGACCATCAACCAATCTTACACTCTTCAAAGGAAAGGATATTTCAGGAAAACTTGCCTGCTGGTTTCTCATACAAGAGTTCATGCTCACCTTTCATTTTGTTCAAGGTAAAGCGAACCTAGTAGCAGACGCTCTCAGTCACCATATCGCAACCATCACTCAAAATTCAATTGCAGTAACTCTTACACAAGTGCGTATAGCCGCAGTGCAGAGATCAGACCCTCTTTGGAAACGCGTTATATATTCCTTCGAATCTGCAGACACAACTGATACGGATTATCTACCTCCCAATCTCGACAATTACACATTAGTTGATGACATAATGTATTACAAAACAACATTAAAGTACAAACATGAACCCAGCCGATCAGTGTTTCAGCTCGTAGTCCCTTCGGACCTCATTCCTGAAGTTTTAAAACTTCTAAACGATTCCCCTATTGCTGCACACCCTGGCAAGGAGAAATGCGTTATACATGCCAGATTTCACATTTGGTTAGCCATGAGGAAGGATATACACTCCCACATTGATATTTGTCACTCTTATGCAACTCACAAAGGTCATATCAGCGGCCATGTTCCAATCATAACTTACCCTACTCTTGTAAACCATTCGATACAGTCGTTATTGATCTTGATTTACCACTTACACACAACGGAAACCAATACCTCTTTGTCTGTGTCGACCATTTTTCACGATTCTGTATTCTTCCCCCCTACCAGACAAGACAGCACAACACGTGGGAAAAACCCTTATTGACAAACTCATATGCCCCTTCACTACACCCAAAACTCTGATTTCTGACAACAGGACTGAGTTCAACAATGAGATTCTTTCGCACATTTGTAATTACTTTCAAATCACAAAATACAAAATATTACTGCTTATCACCCTAGTTCAAATGGCTTAGTTGAACACCAAAATAGAAAGATTCTCAATGTTCTTCGACACCTTACATCTGATCTTCACCCTTCTTGGGATGAACATGTTCTATGATTCATACTTGCATAAATAGATCCATTAACAGGTCAATATTGGAATCACCTCATTTTGTTTTTGTTTTTGTTGTTCATGTTCTTATTAATTTTCATTTTATTATTCATGTTTTTATTCGTATTTTATTGTTGTTGCTGTTCTTGTTATTTTGTATTCTTGTTCTTCTTGTTGCTCTCGTTTTTATGTTCTTGTTGTTCTTGTTATTGCTGTTGTTCTTGTTATTGCTGTTGTCTTTGTTCTTGTTCTTGTTTTTATTTTTGTTCTTGTTGTTCTTGTTGGTATTATTTGTCTTGTTCTTGTTGGTATTGATGTTCTTGTTCTTGTTCATCTTTTTCTTGTGATTCTTGTTATTGTTGTGCTTCTTGTTGTTCTTGTTTTTGTTGTTCTTGTTCTTGTTGTTCTTTTTTGTTGTATTCTTGTTTTGTTGTATTGTTGTTTTCTTTTGTTTTCTTTTGTCGTTTTCCTTGTTTTTATTATTGTTCTTATTGTTTTTGTTCTTGTTCAATTGTTCTTGTAGTTCTTTTTGTTGTTCTTGTTATTGCTCGTTTTGATCTTGTTAATCATGTTTTTATTGTTCTTGTTCCTGTTATTGTTCTTGTTGTTCCTGTAATTGTTCTTGTTTTTCCTGTTGGTTTTGTTTTTCCTGTTGTTGTTGTTTTCCTGCTGTTGTTTTTCCTGTTGTTTTTCCTGTTGTTTTTCCTGTTGTTTTTCCTGTTGTTTTTCTTGTTGTTTTCCCTGTTGTTATTCTTGTTGTTTTTCCTATTGTTGTTGTTTTTCCTGTTGTTATTGTTGTTTTTCCTGTTGCTGTTTTTCCTGTTGTTGTTTTGTTGTTGAGCTACTATTGAGTTTAGAGCCAGATTCTAAGTTGATAAGTTTATAAAATTTATTTGGCTTACCTACTGGTGTGTACCTAACCATGGGGCCCATAATAAGCGAATAGCAAGACTGCTTACGGATACAGCTGTGCGAAGCGCTTCGCAGCCTTACGTCAACAACAACGAGAACAGGAATAATAACAAGCCTTATGGTCTGTGTTTTTTATTATTATTATGATTATGATTATAATTATGATTATTATTATTATAATTAATTATTACTATGTTTATTATTATTATGATTATGATTATTATTATTATTATTTTTATCATCATCATCACTTGGTTCATGAACGTGTCCAAACATCTTTCCGACTCGACATACCGACCCTATAGAAACAACTGCTCTACGCTCACTTCCAATACACCAGACATTTCCCCTCCCTCTGCTAACAACTCCTCGCAAAATTCACCTGCTACTCAAAAGACCATGACAACACAAATTCTTATCACCGTAATCACGTATGAGACCACATTACCTCTCTCTAACGGCAAGAACATTCCTGTACACATTTTCCTTTCTGAGGTTGAATCAAAGATAACACGAAGAAACATCAAACTTGATAAAGGAAAAATATAAATTCTAATACACAGAATAGGCAAGATTAAAACATTAGCTGGTGACGTCAGTCTGATTAATTTAAGGAAACCACATACTATCATTATTTCGTAGAACACTTCAAAAAGTCCTTTGCTTCATTTGAGCCACTTGGATCCCTTTCCTTCTACATTCTTTGGTTAGAACTTACAATCATGGTTCACACTACACCAAAGAGAAAGCTGTCAACATTGCTTCAGCGTTTGAGAGTAAACTCAGAAAATGACGCAGAAACTCAGACTAGGTCTCTAAAGACAATATTTCATTGGAACATGTAGTCTCACCCATGGCATACTTTCGATTACTATCCTAATTACACCCAGACACATTCCAGAAAGCCAGTACTATTCCATTCACACCATGTATCACACTAGGCGAATTCTTCAGGAAATTCTCTGACATGGACAAAGCTATCATCTAGATCCAGAGGCAGTTAGTATCCATTGCACCCATTCACACAATAGCTCAGGTCACACGGCCCCCTCACAGAACACAAGATCAAGACATACATCTCGCACTCGACATCGCTCACGCCAACGCTCTCAATCAAGAATATAACTGGTTTGTACATACTGCCACAAACCAGGACATCTCGCAAACACGTGTTACCACAGAAACCCTTTACAATTAAACTGACGGTGCGATTATCACTGTACATGTTTCTACACGAGTGATCATTGTCGTGTGCTGTTAGCACGGAGGTAACACAGACCAAAATCCCCAGATCTCTCCCCTGCAAGGCATTCACGTAACACAGCTCCCTTATGACTACAAAATACCAAGACTCAGTGCACATCAAGGACATTCACTTCATATCCGGAAATTCACGCATCAATTCTACCTGTACATAGCCTGGATATCCGAGACATGTCTTCCTATTCCTTAACATTTAGTGCTATGTTTAGTAACACCAAAGTGATAATCTCTCTCGACACGGGTAGGTAGGTCAAACACCACCAGAGGCGCCAGCGTTGATGACGAGCACAATAGCGCGTCATTTTATGCGCACGCCATTCAAACGGCCAAATTTACATACCGCGGGAAATTTAATTAATAAAAATGTTGTGCGAGTGTATTTACTACGATCGTAGTAAGTTTCAAACAATCACATCATCAGTTACATGTCGGTCAATAAAAACATAAGATAAACATGGCGGCCTGCATTCAGCAGTAAATCGAAAATTGGTATACGTTTCAACGTAAAAAATGAGCTAACAAATTTAGGGTTGTGGCAACTGACCATAATAAAGAAAAACTACTAGTATCGCATTACAAAAAGACCTTTAATAACTTCAAGTGCAATCTGCACCCATTGGACACCATCACAAAGGACCTGGACAAGGCAGTACACTCCTTTGAAGTCAGCCATCTGCCTATTGAACAACAAAAGCCCGCCAACAAGGACCTACCCTTCACCCACAGAGGAGAGTCGTTGACCATGGCCCTGGTGAGGACTGCAAGTAAGATCTTCAACAGCACGAAGTACTCGTGTCGGCCGGAACTGGAGGCATACTTAAAGCAGGCTGTAAGAATTGATGGACCTCTGTATCCCAGGTTTGTAGGCAATAGATTTCATATGTATCAGTTGCTTGCAGGTAAACTTTTTCATTACCTACCACACATTATTGGTTTCTTTGATACAGTGCACAGTCCATCCAACAAAGTGCAAACAACAGTGTTGAATGCGTTGAAGATAGGAATGGTGAAGACGACCCTCCGAGCCCTTGGCCTCATCGGCAAATTCATAACCGCTCCTTGGCAGAGGATGGTATCCGTTCAATCGACCATACTGGAGACCTCTAAGCCTCTACACGCCGCGTTCGAGAATATTACACAGTGGAGCATCGACTCATCACCGCTACTTCAAGCCAGTACAGCGAGTGCGTTTCCAGGGATCGAAGTGTTGAGAGACCAGACTTTCTCTTCACTCATCGCCGATCACCAAACTGATGATTCCACGGGAAAGCTTCTTTGCCAGATGTGTGGTGCGATTGTTAATGTTATGCATCGACAACTGAGCGACCACCTTCCCGGTGGTAAGTTCTGGTGTCCGAGTGATGCCGTAGTGAAGGAGGCGGCATCCTGCTCCTCCACCAATATCAGTGGGGAAAGGGCGTTCGCCATGTCTGACCGTGAGATGGTGAGGGCTCCCAGCGCCAAACTTCCGTACATTGAAGCAAAGGTGATGTTTCGGAATAATTGCACGGCAGAGTGGCTGGAGAGGAAGGATGAAGGCTCCATGGGGAATGTCATCGACCGAGCGAAGAAGTCTGCCAGACAGCTGCGAAACGAGGAAAAAGATAACGCCATCCATTACCAGCAGCAGATCCAGAGGAAGATGTCAGAAGAGCAGCAGGACATTCAACTAAAGGAGGACCGGTCCAGGACGAAATACGAGAAGTGGCTCGAGATAGCATTCCGCAACGGAGGATTGGCCACGACCCCAGACGAGGTGAATGCAGTGAAACACATAAAATCGAAAACGGCTCGTTCCCAGTCCCTAAGAGCACACATCAACATTTACCAAAAAGTTCTGCACGTCGACAGCGGGAATCCGGCGCTGACAAAGCTGACCGATTCTCAGCTGGCGGACATTCTTATGGGCATTGTTGAATCAGATGTCAGTGCGGACGATGATATTTTGGAATTCCTTCGGGATCCAAGGCAAATGTTGGGAAGGCAGTTTACGCATGAGTGGAACGATGATGGAAAGGACAGGTGGTACAGTGGTGTGGTTGAATCGGCAATACACTCAGAAAGTGGATTGGAGTTTAAACTCAGCTATGAGGGTGGCACTAGTGTGGCGTACCAGACTCCAGATGAAATAATCTTCGATTTGATTCGTGGAGACCTGGACTTCATTCTCTAGATGCATCATCTGGGTGTGAGTTGACTTATTTCTTCCCCAGTGTTATTAGAGTGAAGTAGTATGTTATCTATCATCTTTTGGGTGCGAGTTGATTTGTCCTCCCCAATTTTTGGTATAACTTATGTTTGCGCTGCCATGTGGGCGTGAGTCGACTTATTTACTCCCCAGTTAAAATTAGAGTGAAGTAGAATGTAATCTGTTATCCTTTGGGTGAGAGTTGATTTGTCCTTGTAATGCAGTGTTTCCCAACCTTTTCGAAATGATGATTACCCAAAAATTCAAATTTGCAGTTATCAATTACCCCATTGAACATATACCCGGTAATATCGTGACGTCACTGCAGATAGGCGGGTACGTACAAATCCTGCAATGTAGTGATATATCCTGAGTGTAGAGTTGTAGACTGTAGAGTGTAGTGATATATGTGTAATTAGAGAGTAGCCTATGGTTGCATTATTTTAACAATTTTCTTTAAAATGTGTGATTTTCATGTAATTTGATCAAAGAGAAGTTACGTTCTTATCCTCCGTAATATTACGGACCACAGCTACGATTCGTCCAGCTCTCCATCTATGATCACAGGTGGTATGGATCAAACTACACTCTATTAAGTTTATTACTATTGTGTTAGTGTAATAGATTGCATATAGTTGAATTATATCAACTATTTTTTTTTTAATGTGTGATTTTCATGTAATTTGACGGTATTCGTAGCTGTGGTGGATAATTTTGCAGAGGATAAAAACGTAATTCTTTGATAAAATTACATGGAAATCACACATCTTAAAGAAAATAGGTCAAATAATGCCATCATATGCTAAATTTTTATATAAAATTGTGCATTTCAGTAAAAACCGTCATTGTTTACGTTTGATCGGCGATTAGTCAGACCGCACATTTCGGCCCGATTTCCTGGGACAAAATAGATGGATGATTCAAATTGCATTGTACTCGTAGCGACTTTCTGCATCCCATGAGAACTACTTCAGCTCAAATATCAGAAATTCCATTTTCATGTTGACCTAGCTAACACGGGCTTCCCAGTTAACATAATGTTAACACATAGTTTCCATAAATTCCGCACTGCAACTAAACATGTCACCTTTTTGGAAACCCTCGACGACAACCTTTGCAATGTAGATGATGGTCCATTCCCGATAATTGGTAATTTTTCCCAAGACATTAGCTTCCAAAAGGAGTGCCCATCCATTCCAGTTGCCGCCTACGTAGCTAATGTTCACTTTCCTACTGATATCCTCATAGGTTTAACATTGATGAAGCAACATAACATATTCATTTACCCTGCTCAAAATGATTATCATTTATGCAAATCATTTCCTCCCTGCATTGCCACCAGGAACTTCTCAAAAAGTAAACCACATTCACGTGACTGAGCAGACACAAGCAGAATATAACTCCGCGTCAGTTGATTCTACTCCCTCCATTCAAATTCACTCAGCTTCATCACACGAGGATGCGCCAGCTACTAGCCAATGTGTTCCGCCTTCATACAACAGAGTTTGCAGTGTTCAATCACCCCAATCCCTCCCCAGGATTGTAACTCTTCTACTTTACCGATAGCTGTGGACATGCATTCCAAACGTAAAAGACGCACTACCTCCTCCCGCATGTCCAAATCAATAAAACTCAGGACAAATCGCCCATTAAATACGGCTGGTGTTTCACCACCTGAGGACACTTTCTTGCCCTCTTAAAGGAATTCAACAACAAATATACCCCAGTCTCAGAAGTGCTTATCTGCCCAAAGACGCTGTTCCCTTGTGAGTATACAAAGATACACCTACGAGTTTTTCAAACGCAAGACACCGATGTACTCTGTATGGCAGAAATTTGCCATGTTAATGGCATTTCCCTCCTTTCGGCCATCAGCTCTACGTCAAAGAAAGATCATACTTGCTTTATAATTGCCAATGACATTAACGCACCCCTTCATTTTAAACTTGGTACAAACATTTGCGATTTTTAAGTATATCCTTCACGCATACAAGTCATGGATGACCAATTCCCTACTTCTTAAGTTTGTACCACAATTTCCGACATGCCCACAGCACAGGAACCCACTGATGCTCCACATTTCAACCTCACAGACTTCCCTGATGCACAAGCATACTTGCTTGCACTTTACAACAAGTTCAGGTATACTGTTGACAATGCCGTTGAACCCCTTGGAGTTAATACTCTCATTCAGCATCATATACCCCTTGGTAAAAACTCTAAATTACGTTACATTCCCGCATTTAGAATGCAACACAGTAAACGCATGGTTGTAGGTAACCTTATTCAAGACATGATTACGCGAGTTATCATTGAATTATCAATCAGTGAATGGAACTTCCCTCTTTTTGTTTTCTCTAAACACGATGGTTCTTTCCGCCCAGTAGTAGAATTCAGAGAATAAATAGAATTACAACACCAGATAAACACCCCATCTCTGTATTACAGGATCTCTTGCACTCCGTCGGTGAAAACAACGTAGTGTTCGCGACCTTGGGCCTTAAGTCGGGATATTTCCTGATTCCCCTTGCTCCAAAGTCTAGGCCTCTGACAACCTTTAACACGTCCACAGTTCATTATCACTTTTAACGACTAGCCACAAGTCTCATTTGAACTCCTTCGGTGTTCACACGACTTATACACACACAGTCCTTGCAAGCCTTATAGGTCATTCAGTGTTTATGTACCTCGATGACGTGATCATCACTTCCAAATCCGTTAGCAAACATTTACATACTCTTCACACTGTCTTCTCACGACTAGCAAAAGCAGGTCTCAAACTAAAGCTTAAGAAGTGCTCCTTCCTTCAGAAAGAAACACGCTTCTTAGGACATGTCATTAATTCACAATGAATTTTAACCTCGCAGGAAAAGGCCAAGGCAGTCATTGCTTTTCCAAGCCCTGCTTCTGTTGAATACATTTGTTCGTTCCTTGGTCTATCAAGATTTTACAGACGTTACATTCAAGGTTACGCTGGTATAGCAGCTTCACTACTTAAGAAGAACACCCCCTTCATTTGGACATCTGAGCAAAATAAAATATTTAATGATTTAAAGAAAGCCTTAACCACGGGATCTGTCTTTGCCTTCCCAAACCACAAGCTTCCTTTCACCATATACACAGATGCGCCCTACACCGGACTTGGCGCAGTCCTCATGCAACATCACAGTACAAAACTCAGACCGATTCCCGATGCTAGCCACACATTCAACAAACACAATCAAAATTACTCGGTCACAGACATAGAAGCTTTAGCTGTTATATACGCACTCACACACTTCAAAGAGATCATTCTTGATTACGATATACACGGCCCATCAACCAATCTTACACTCTTCAAAGGAAAGGATATTTCAGGAAAACTTGCCTGCTGGTTTCTCATACAAGAGTTCATGCTCACCTTTCATTTTGTTCAAGGTAAAGCGAACCTAGTAGCAGACGCTCTCAGTCACCATATCGCAACCATCACTCAAAATTCAATTGCAGTAACTCTTACACAAGTGCGTATAGCCGCAGTGCAGAGATCAGACCCTCTTTGGAAACGCGTTACATATTTCTTCGAATCTGCAGACACAACTGATACGGATAATCTACCTCCCAATCTCGACAATTACACATTAGTTGATGGCATAATGTATCACAAAACAACATTAACGTACAAACATGAACCCAGCCGATCAGTGTTTCAGCTCGTAGTCCCTTCGGACCTCATTCCTGAAGTTTTAAAACTTCTAAACGATTCCCCTATTGCTGCACACCCTGGCGTTATACATGCCAGATTTCACATTTGGTTAGCCATGAGGAAGGATATACACTCCCATATTGATATTTGTCACTCTTATGCAACTCACAAAGGTCATATCAGCGGCCATGTTCCAATCTTAACTTACCCTACCCTTGTAAACCATTCGATACAGTCGTTATTGATCTTAAGTTACCACTTTCACACAACGGAAACCAATACCTCTGTCTGTGTCGACCATTTTTCACGATTCTGTATTCTTCCCCCCTATCAGACAAGACAGCACAACACGTGGTAAAGACCCTTATTGACAAACTCATATGCCCCTTCACTACACCCAAAACTCTGATTTCTGACAACAGGAATGAGTTCAACGAGATGCTTTCGCACATTTGTAATTACTTTCAAATCACAAAATGCAAAATATTTCTGCTTATCACCCTAGTTCAAATGGCTTAGTTGAACACCAGAATAGAAAGATTCTCAATGTTCTTCGACACCTTACATCTGATCTTCACCCTTCTTGGGATGAACATGTTCTATGATTCATACTTGCATAAATAGATCCATTAACAGGTCAATATTGGAATCGCCTCATTTTGTCCCCTTTTGCTTGTAAAAAAGGCTCCCATATGACCTTGTTTCAGAGTTATCTCCCATTTACAATTTCAATGATTATGTCAAGGTCAAAGTAACAGATTTCAATAATATTTTCAAAAGAATCCATAATACTCTTCATATGACTAAGGACGAAATGGTCCACCTGGATTACAGAGCAGCCAGAGCTTGTACCTTTGAACTTGGAGACATTGTTTACAACTTCAACCATATCCCCACCTCGAAGCTCTCCCTTAAATTCTCTGATCCCTATCGTATCATTGGTCATGAGTCAAAGAACAAAGTCAAAGCATTCAGGTTGCACGATCTTACAAAAACCGTATTGCACAAAGACCATATCAAGAGTTCTCCATGGCCTCGACATAGAAACTGTTCATTCACCAGTTCATACCACCCCTACAAAAGAGGACCATCACCAATCCTTTCCACTACAACCTCCTATTCCCCTCCCCCGTTACAATCTTCGCAGTCGAGCGACATCTTCATAAGAGTATATTTTGACTAGAAGAACGGAAATATCAAATTCCACATAAAATTAAGTAAATTCTATTTTAATCATGAATATTTCCCGATACCGCCATTGTTCCAACACCATGTGTATTTAGCTTCACGCCAAAATTCTGTATGATTATTGTATTACTTCTAATCTTCCATGTGTAAAAAATTGAGTTACGAGTAAATACATATCCTCAAGTGAATGATGCAGAAGCCTATTTTCCCAGTGTTATTATGATTCGTTTTGAACATGTTGACAAATAATTTGACCAAAATATTCTAAAGACTAGATAGAATTGTTGAAAGATTGAATTAAATGTAAAGCTGTTCATCGTAACTATAAAAAAATAGATTATCTTTGCGTCCTTTCTCAGACGTCAAGGATGACAAAGGGAAACTATCATGGTAGATGTACGAGAATTTGAAGTTGATTGGACATCAATTCTCTCTGGAGAGGAGGGAGGTTCTGAACTTTGTACTGCTGCGAAAGGGAACAATTGTAGAGTATTCCTACGGGGTTCCAACAATGAAACAAAGTGTATTGAAATTCACTCCGAATGTGTCTACGACATTTCCTGCCTGCAAGTTTTGGATGAGTTGCAGAAGACTATTCATTGTAGTTAGTTGAACACGTCGCTTCGTCTACAAGTTTCCTGAATGTAGATAATGAGCCTATGAATAAAGAATTAATTTTGAAGCTAGGTTTACATTGATCTTGCAGTATTTTGACCATGAAAGCTATATAGAATCATGTTTCTCTATTTATCTAATTGTATTCATTTACTTATGTATTTCTTTATGTAATGTATATGTTTATGTAATGTATCTATATAATCTATGTACCTATCTATATATTCATTGGTTTGTTTGTCTTATTTATCTATTTATTATATTTTTGTTTGCATATTTGTGCTTATTTGTTTATCAATCTATTTTAGTTTGAAAGGCGATTAGTGGAGATCATATAATTTTTTTAATGTTAAGGATAGTTTGTCAAGTGTGTTGCTGCTCATCTTTGGTTTGAATGGAGGTAAACATTTTCGGTCACTACCAGCAAACTAACCTTAGTGAAAATTAGTACGCACCTGACAAGTATAGATAAGAAAGGATTATGTTCGGACAATAACATTGAAAATTTATGGAATTCATTAAATTGTTTCTTAAGATAAACAAAAACCAATTTGGTGTTTGTGTGGGATACATAGAGAGTGTGACTGAAGTGGCAAACGCGGGCCAAATATGATCCAACCAGAATAAATGTATAATTTGTGAATATCAGTGTAAAGGCTAACTGGGGTATATTTAAACTTTTTCTTACGCATTGGGGGTTTCCACGATTCCCTGGCGGCGGGCAGCCATGTCATAAATAGCAGAGTTGGTTAGCTGAAATTGGCAAGTTCTATCGTTGTATAGGGATTTCCCTTGATTGAATAAAATCGTCAGGCGGCAGCCAGAAGAAAGATATAAGTCGTGAATAACCGTCACACAGGCTAATTAAGAGTGTGTTCATATGGGTGGACAATTGTAGAAACGGAGACAAAGTAGATCTACTCTCGTGATTATAAAAACATTTTATTATGATGATGCTCTTTATGGATTTCATCATGGCAAATAGATCAGGCATCTCTGTTTAGGTGATTCTTCAAGGCTATCTTCAGTCTTCTTTGCTATAATGGCGGAATTTACAGGCTTTACTAAGGCGAAGTCCAGGGTGATTTTGTTCATCCGAGGAGAGTATTCTGTGGTGAAAATATTAAGAACTTCGTGAGTAGACGGAGGCCAGAATCCTTCCTTCACCATATCTTTACAAGTTAATACCTTCTTTGGTCATGAGTTTAGGAAGGTGTTTAGTGGAATCGACCAGTCCGCAGCAGCTAATCATCATGGGTCCTGTGCAAGCTCAAAGTCGGACCTCAACTTTGTAAAAGCCTCCCGCGCCGCTGGCCGTACTGGAACACCTGAATGCATTCCAGCACTCCAGCGGGTAGTCCGCAGAGCGTCCTTGTGTTTTCATTTAGCATCCCATGTGGCACCTTTATTTCGGAGTAGAGCGCGGGGACTTCATAGTTTCTGGCTTGAGTATCATGTTCACAGTTGCGTCTCTCGTGAATGTTTTTTTTTCATTTGTCCGTTTACTTTAATTTTATTTACTTGTTCATGTTTTATTTGTTTACTTATTTATTTACTTAATTCATCTATTTACTTGTTTAGCCCATTACTTATTCATATATTAATTCGTCAATTACTTGATTTATTCATTGTTTGGTTGTTTTATTTATTTCACTCGTTAGTTTGCTCACACCATTTGTCTATAGATTTGTTTGTTAACGTGTCCACGTCCTGGTCCGAGTCACATTCATCTAGTTCTCTTTCAGATGAGGACTTCGTGAAAATAAACATTTACTAAAACGCGTCGTCTTCTTCCCCAATTGCATATTGCACTGCCTCCTGTGTTGCCATATCTATTTTCTTTTCCCTTTCATTTTTTATGAGCTCATAGTACGTTCGTTTTCTTTTCATTCTTCTGTATGTAATTATTTCTTTTCTCATATTTTATCGCTACTTTTTTTCCTCATAATTTGTTTTTTCACTTCTCTAGATGCCTCAAAAGCTTGACTGTTATCTATGCCACACCTCATCTCTGTACTTTCCTTTGTCTTCTCTGCTTTTATACAAATGGCACTGCACCACTTTGAGAGGATTGGGGCCAGTCGTTAAATGTTTATATGTATTCTTTCATGCTTTTCTTTTGAACTTTTTTTTGCCATAGTGTCATTTCCTGTATTAGTGTATGTGTGAATGTACAAATACTGTATACGGAAACACACACGCACGCACACTCACATACAAACGCACACGCACACACACACACACACACACACACACACACACACACACACACA
>NC_134810.1:14582923-14585423 GCF_046742065.1 Oratosquilla oratoria | reverse complement strand
AAGGACTGAAACAATATGAACGCCTGAAAACATAATAGTATAGGAAATGGAAAAAAAGAAAGAAAATATAAAGAGATCAAGTAACTTAATGAAGACGATAAAGACGAAATAATGGAGAAAAAGGAAAGGGATGAAAAATAAAAAACAAAAATAAAAATAAAGATAGAGTGAAAACGCAACACAGATACCAGTGTTGACAGTAGTTGTACATGAAAGGAAGTACTGGATATGATAAAACCGTGTAAGAAATTTGTTAAATATAAGAGAGAAATAAAATAAAGAGAAAGTAGACTAAGAAAGGACAAGGATAAAGACAGAAAATATCTATATATGGAAATAGAAATTATAAATAGAAAGTAAAAGAATGAAAAAGGATAGACATAAATCATATGCACAGAAATGATAGAAATTAGGAAAATGAAAGATGTTCAGAGAATGTAAAATGAATATAAGAGACTAAGAGAGATATATAAGACAGAAATTAAACAATTGTAGAATTCCTAGAAATTGTGGAAATAAAGATTATAGGAAAAAAACAGAATGTAATATAAAAAGGGAACATATATAATATATATAATTATTATCGTGTTTTAAGTGAGTTTGCGCTGCATGTTATCTTATTATGGCCTGGGAAAGAAACTACAAAATGATATAAAGGAACAGATAAAGTGAATAATTGAGTTAACAAAGTTTGTCAACGAAGATCGAACAAAGAGAGACGTGAGAAAAAATATTAATGAGAAAATTTTCGTTAATGGTATCTTCTAGTATATTCGAATTAGAAGAAAAATAAAACCCTTGGCTACTAACGGGGCCTCACGGACATAAATAAAAAAAGACCCCCTTGTCAAATCCATAATCTTCTCACTACTGAGAAAAGTTAACAAAGATTTAACGTGGCAGTAGCCAAATTAAGAATATCATTCGAGTACCAAACTATCTTGGCGAAGATTTTTGGTTCGGTGATCCCCAATACAGAATGTCTTCAGTGTCTTCTCTCTAACGCCAAACTATTTTACACTCAACTGTCGACATGGCTAAGAGACCAACCATTTAGTCATAAATGCTTTTCATCAAAGGGTCTACATGCACAACTAAATTATTTGTATAATTTCTTATAATGTAAATAGATCCAAGAATTTTAGAGGACGAAAGAGGAGTGAGGTCTAGATTAAAATTAGATTTAATCAAGAAGTAGGAAGGAGTGTAGTAAAGGCGGAGCATGCCGACAGGAGACCTTTTGGTCTATATCTAGGTTGGATGAAAAAAAAAAAATTAAATAATAATAATAATAAGATAACTGCACAAGCAGTGAGAAAAATTCTAATAAAGGTGATCGCAAGAGGTTTTGAGATAAATAAGTAAGAAATATTGAGACATTGTGACAAGTTGAAAAAAGTGGAAAAAAGAGAGTCACGGGTCTCGTTCCGAGTTTATTCCTGAAGAAGCTACAAGCGAAACCGGTCAGGAATAAACTTGGAACGAGTAAGAAATATATTGTAAGTCTCTATGGAGTTATGTATTTCATTTGTCTATATATCTATCACTCAGCTAATTATCTATCTACCTGTCTATCTACCTATTTATCTATATATCCCTATTGCATCTATTTCTATGCTTATTTATATATTTATTTATATATTTACCTACTTACGGTATTCAACAGAAATCCATAACATGAATTGAAATGCAGTTGACATGCTCTTCGCCCCAAATCCGTTGTGATTCGTTGTACCCGTGATCATTATCTTCAGAACCCGATCCAAAACAGAATTAGGATCAAAATAAAAACCAGGTTTACGAATCGCGCTAATGAAGCCTTGGTTGCTGCAGCCAAGCAGGCCGATATGATAGCAACATGCAGCCGATATAACGTTGACATTTTTTGTTTCTTTTTCTTCTCCATCCTGGATTTACCGAGCGTAAAAAAAAAGAGTTGGTATACTTTCTTACGGAAATGACAAAATTCATGCGGAATGGGGAACTTTGATGGAAAAGAAAAGGGTATTGAAAAAGAGGAAAGAGAAAAGGAGAGGAGGAAGAAGGAAAAAGAGAGAAAAGAGTGAGTGAGCGTGAGAGAGAGAGAGAGAGAGAGAGAGAGAGAGAGAGAGAGAGAGAGAGAGAGAGAGAGAGAGAGAGAGAGAGAGAGAGAGAGAGAGAGAGAGAGAGAGAGAGAGAGAGAGAGAGAGTGAGATGGGAAACGAATATATATGCATATATACATGTGTTTATGCAATGAAGATATTCCATTTCAAGGCTTGATTATTGGCGGGGCCATCTCAATATATCAAGGATACAATATTATCACATTATTTGATAATCATTACGCATATTTGCGCGTTTTGGTCCCTCAAATGACGCGATTCATTTCATGGTTAGAGGGAGTTGGGATCTAAAAAAAAAACACGGTCATTAGCCTCATGAAATCATCCCGTCTGATTGAAACCGTCAATTTCATTTTCCAAAAGACGCAACGCGCCTCGTAATTCGCTTCTCCTCT
>NC_134810.1:14557923-14567923 GCF_046742065.1 Oratosquilla oratoria | reverse complement strand
AAAGGAGGGGAAGTATCAAAAGATAAAAATAAGACGGAAGAAAGGGGAGAGCTACGGAAAGCTAACGGGCAAATTATGAGGATATTATCCGCAAGGAAAAGCGAAGCACATTGAAATGAGGCTGCATTTCAGGAACGCGGGAGTACGAAAGGTAAAATGATAAAACTCGGAAATACTAACACTAAGATAGAAACTTCAGGTTTATAGTGTTCAAGGTATTTTTCTATCTTTAATTCTAAAATTAATATTCTTTTTACTGTAATTGTGACGTAAATGAATAAGAATAGCCAAATTGAAATAAAGCTGTGACGTGGATGGGATTTAAGCCCTTCTCTACGGAAAACGTTTTACGACTGAAACAGAGAAGAACGTGAAAAGGTCACCCGATTGAGACGAAATGAAAATGAGCAATGAAATCGAACATACGAATGGAAATGATAGCTTGAGATGGAGTGATATGATTTAATGGACCAACAAAATAAACTAAACAAGTGCGGTGTGGAGATGAAGAGAGAAAAAACAAAACAAGGGTAAGGAAAAGAAATACGGAAAACAATAATGACATTGCTCTTAGGGAATGAGAAATTCTATAAAGAGAAGACTTCTGTTTGGAGATAAAGACATGTCATATCAGGAAGTAGTAATGAAAGTTTCTTATACGAAGCTTCTGAATGAACAGAAATGACATTCATTATGAATCCAAAGAAGTTACGTTGCACAGAAAAGAGCTAGAGATGAGCAACAGTCACGGCAATACTGGAGAAAGCAATGTGAAAAGACTCCTGGTGATATCATAAATCTTTATTGAAGAACGAAAAGGTAAAGGGAAATAGTATTCATTTGCGCCTTCGTACGAGTAATCTTGAAACTCGACCATCTGGATTCATGAAGCTGCAAGAAGTGTATACCATAAGCACACGAATATTTACATGCGCACACATGCACACGCATAAGCCAAACTAGTCTCCCTTGCCCCAAATCTCAATCTCTTCATACAACTGTCTATGAACAGCACAAACAGTAAAGGAGATATCACACTACCCTGTCTCTCACCCTCTCTCATATCAGCTCTTGGCTGGGTCCTCACCGCGCTGACACTATCTCTGTAAAGACTTTATAGCTCTAACTAATGAAGATTCCATCATATATATTAGGTCTTCTAAGGTTTTCCATATCTCTTTCCTTAATAACCTGTCAAATGCTTTTTCTAGATCTACAAAAGCAATGTGCACATGTTGGTCCTACTCCCAATTCTTTTCCTAACCTTCCCCATGTGTCTCTCTTGCCTCTTCTTTTACTCTTTCAGCTTTTCTTACTCTGTTCTGCTTTCAGGGTTTCTTCTCTTCGTCCACTTTCTAAAAGCAACAATCTTCCTTTTGACAGCTTCTCTGACTTCTTCTGTCCACAAAACCGTTTTCTTTTTCTTTACTCCACTGACTCACTTCTATCACCACTTTTTCGATTTGGATAAAAAATTCTTCATAATCTCCAGCTCTTCTTCAATATCTTCCGTTTCTTGGTGTTCAGAAACATCTCTGTATTGTTTATCAACTTTGTGTTCTTTCAGTCTTTCTACTTTTAGTCTCTTACAAGCTTTTTCAATGGCTTTATTTTAATTTTGGCAAATACCTAGAGGTGGTCAGAATCTAGCGATACAGAAGGCATACTTTTCACGTCTCTAAAGATCTCTTTGCTGTTAGTCAAAATCAGATCTATCATTGGCTTCTCTACCTAATCTCCTCTTTCATTATTCAACCTGTACCAGCTCCATTTGTGCTCGAAAATATCTGTTCATAATAGCCAGACTGTTTCTAATGCAGAATTCTATCCGAAAATAGATTCAATTTGGAAGTGGGTAGAAACAACTTTGCCAACCGTGTAGTTAATGAAATAAACTTCCTGCACAGGTAGTGCAATGTAGTTCAGTTCGAAGCTTTAGGAATCATTTAGATAAACACCTAAGTAAGATGCTGTAATGATTATAATTTATTTCATAATATTTGTTTTTGTTTTGTTATCATTTGTCTGTCTGATTTTCATTTATTATTAGTTATATGTCAATTTATTATTATTTACTATTTACCTGTTTGTTTATTATTTAACTATACCTATGCATTTATTTATGTATTTTATTTGTTATTTACATTATCATGGTTTAACTTATTATTTTATTATGATTTTTTTTCGCATCCGACCTAGATATGGACCAAAAGGTCTCCTGTCGGCATGCTCCGCCTTTGTAATCCTTCACCATCGCCATCCACCTCAGCAATCCCAATAGCACCCACCACACTTTCAATATGGTTTCTTTTATTTACAACATGAGCATTCAAGTCATCCAGTACAATCTTATATCTCAATTTTGTCCCAGATATCTTGTAATTTGTGATAAATGATTTTTTTGTCTTCCTTGATGCGGTGCGTATGCTTGTATTAATGAGACTTTACCAGCACTCAAGTGTCATGCCCAATATTTTCTCATTAACATAATCTACCTTTCCAATTCTTTCTGCAAAATTTGGTGCAAAGATAAATGATTCTCCATAGTTTCTTTCATTTTCCACTTTTTTATAAGTTTGTTGAAAATCTCTATGTATTTTCTTCATACCCTCTCCATCTAATCTAGTTTCACATATCACCATGATGTCTATATTTCGCTCCAATATTAATTCCACCACCTCCAAATTACCATTCAATATAGATGCATTGATTGTACCTAATCGTATATTCCTACAAGGCTGTCCTGTATCGTTGCGTGTTTGTTGCTGCAACTTGCGTCAGCTCCGAGGCATCATTTATGTCGTTTGTGCTAGAGTAACAAAACCACCGGCTTGCTAGGCCTGTCGTAGTCTCCGTGACTGCTAATTAGTTCCAACAACGTAACCAGTCATTTGTTGAAACACTTGGCATAACAGACGCAAAAATTACTTAGGTGACAAGAATAGGAAAATCAATGCAAGGTAAGGCGAGGCCACTTCTGGTGAAACTAGAAGACAAGAATGAAGTATACCATATTGAACAATAAAAATAACATAAGAAATACCTGAAATGAGGAATTTAGGAAAATCACAATAGCTTGTGGTTTAACTAGAGAAGAGAGAAAAAGTGAATGCATCAAGAGGCGAGCTGAAAATATAATGGTGGCTTCACTATGTTTATAAATCATAAAGAAGATAAAGTACAAAATAAAGTCTCAAACACATACCAGAAACATCAGTTATGGAAGAAAAATATAATCTTAACTAAAATTGATCAATGTATAAGATTTAGCAAAGGTTAAGAGATATGAATTAGACTGTTAGAAAATAGGTATGAAGTGATGTTTAAGAGAAAGCCATGACTGCTGTCGTTTAGTTGATTATTCACAAGAATTTAGTCTTAAGTTTGTTTCGAGAAGCAGAAGAAAAAAAAATGGTCTGGAAATTATCTACAAATGTGCATGTGAAATTTCAGACCAAAGACAAATATTCTACATGCAGAATATAAAGTGAAAGTAGTAGTGATCTGTATTATCCTCATCTGTTTGTCATATACACACAATGAAAGAGATAAGAAAATAAAAAATAGCGAGTCAAAATGTATGGGAATAGTTATTCTGGATGACTTTAACAGCAACCTGGGATTTCCAGGACAGCAGAAACTAAACAAAAATGGTAAACTTACATTTAGGTTGGCTGAAGAAATAATCTGCATGATGCTAAATGAAATTCCTGAGTGCAATGGTGAAATTACATGGTATCAAGGTGGTAAGGAAAGTGCAATAATATTAACAAGAATAAAGAAAAATATGACCTGTCTGATCACAATCTATTGGAAGTACATTTCAAGATCCAAGATTGAAAAACAAGATGTTGCAACATAAAATGAGAGAAAGTCACCATAGAATCGTGAGAAATTTTCACAAATAATAGAATCGTTCACTCATTAAAGATATAAATGAACTTTCAAATGTTATAAGTCAGCAAAACTACATCTGTAGATTTATACATGAATGGCAGCAAATAAACAATAAATCAAACTAGTTTGACTTACATACATATACCAAAGGCTTTTCCCCCCTTACAATGGAGGTAGCCAAAAAACAAAGGCATAAAAAACACTCCCACCCATTCCATCCCCAACATACTCCACTCCTCTCCACCCTCTTCCCTCCCTCTTATCTTGGCACATCCTGGATGATAGGTCATCCCTGCATCTTGCCCACTGCCTTGGGTCAGAAGCAATGTCGCAAGACACAGCACATCCATAGCAAGGCCGCTTCATTAAATCGGCGATCCCCCCTCTCCGTCCCCTCATGCAGAAAAGGAGAAGACGGGGAGAAATCCCTTCGGGCTGCGTCAATTTATTTCTCACATATACTCCCTCACCCCCATCCCCCACCCACTCCCCTTCATGCATCACAGCATCATCCATACACAACCGTTCTCCATTCACCCGTCTTCTGTCCTCTTCCATCCTTCCTCAACAGATATTCCTCTCTTTTGTAATGCCCCTTTCATCCCATCCATCCATCCATCTCATCCTAGGTCACCCCCTCATGAATTAAAAGACATAAATGACACCGTAAATATCAGAAAGCACTACAATTGGAAAACAAGATATGCAAGAACACAATATTAAAAAGAATGTTATCATAATGCGTACCTGAGACAAAAAGGTACACTGCAGGCATCAGAAGAGCAATAAAGGCCAATGAGAAAATTGTTACTGACAAAACCAAAGCTGACAAGAACTCAAACAAACATCAATGGAAACAAGTTACTTACGGGTTAAAGAAATTAAGAAACACAATTTAACCTTATATGAAGAGATACCAAAAAGAAGTTATGGAAAGGAAGCTAAAAAAATCTGCCAAATTGTATAACAAAAGCAACCATACAATATTGATATAAAGTGGAACCAAGAAAGGCAACTCTATATAGAAGAATTAACCAGAAATAAAGAAGAATCTGTCACCAACTATTTTGGAAACTAAGATTATGCAAACATCAATATTCCAAGGGCCCTAATAGTACATTATGATGCCATTGTAATCTAGCAGAAAAATACAGAAACAAGAAACAAGAAATAGTCCAAGCAATCATAGCGATAAAGAATAGCAAAGCTCCAAGACTTGACAAATTAAAAGGAGATCTGTTTAAGGTATTCAAAGACATTGAACTCTTCATAAATTCACTAGAAAAAAAAAAATGGAAGAATGTTCACCATCGTCAAACTGGAAGACATCCCAAACTATTTTGATTGGAAAGCGGAATCACCCCAGTGTCAGACCTAAAACCGATAATATTACTAGATACATCATATAAACTGTTTATGGCTATCATAAAGAATAAGATAGAGCATTGCCTAAAGTAGAACAAGTTAGAAATATAATAACAAACAGGAAATACCAAAACTAGACGCATGGAAGACAGTTTACTCCTGGGCTTTTGTACACCAAAAATAACTGCATGCTATAGCATTGGATTACAAAGAGGCTTTTGATAATGTTAAGAGAAGTGCCGTTTGAACTGTCTAAAGAGATTCAAAGTTCACTCACATGTAATTAACTTTATTATTAAACTTTATGAGGATGACAAAACAGTGATATATTTGAATAATACAACAATGGCTGAAATAGAAATAACAAACGGGATAAGAGAGGGCTGTATCGGTTTCACAGCTTCGTACAGTATCTCCTGATCGCTCTTATTATATTAATCCACATAAATGACAAAAATTTGGCTACAATGATGAGAGCTTCTATATACCAGCTCTGTTCTCCGTTGATGACGGGCAGCTGGTGGTTCAGAGCAAAAAAGATGCAACAGTACAATTATGCACCCTAGCAGAAGTAACAAACGCCTGAGGACAAGAGCGAATACCTGCGAACATAGAAGATGTAGGTGGAATAGAAACATCAAATGAAACAAAGAACTTATGTGTATCAATAACAAACAAGAGAAGATGCTTTGATAATTTTGTAAAGGACAGAATAGATGAAGCTGGAAAATTAAGTAATCTGACAAATGATAACTGCAGTAACAGTACAAGAGACCAATGATAAAACATACTGTAAAGATGTTGCTATACCAGAAATATCAGACTATCGAGAAGTATTACCATGCAATATAGACAATCTAGAAAGAATATCGTAGGGAAGAAAACAGTGTATTTAAAGTGTAAATTATTCAGAGTGTAGTACAAGTCACAACATCAGAGGCTTTCGGTTCTATGTTGGAATGACACAAGTAAAGAAACGGGGTTGAAAAAAAAAAATAGATTAAATGGATGAACGCCAGTGCGACTGATAGTTAACATTAACAAATGTTTAAGTGAAGGCAGTTCTCTATGAAGGATCCTCTTTACAGTTATTAGGTCATATCAAAGTAAACGACCATACATCGAATATAAACCTAAGGCTCTAAGTCGATCAGAATAGGGCAAGTCCATCAACCTCCCTTGTCCAAAATCTCTGAACCGACATAACAATTTGGTATCACTAACATAACCAGTGGACCAAACTGGGGAACAAAAGTCTATTAATGGACAGACATGACAAATATAGAGTGACAGTATAAAATCAGATGTTTATGGTGCCCTTTAAAAAGGTGCTCACTATAAAACTGCCTTGTTGGCAACATATTCTATATGCCTATGAAAAGTTAGGCCAGAATTCACCAGAACTCCAAAGTCCTTCTGTTCTTTATTGCACACTAGTTCACTTCCACCAAGAACAAGTCTTTCAGGGTGCGGCAGATTAGAGAAGGCTCTGGTGAAACGTTACCGTACACACTTGGACTAAGACCCACACTCAGCACAAACCAATTCAGAACTAAAATGGCGCCCGTCCGATTGCGTTTTCGCTATGGTAGAATAAAATCCATAAAGTCGTTACTAGATCAAAGCGGTTTTCACTTAGTCGAAAAAATGTATGTATGTGTGTGTGTGTGTGTGTGTGTGTGTGTGTGTGTGTGTGTGTGTGTGCTTACGTACAACCAATTCATGTTTTATGGCCGTATAATAAAAACCCAACCACTTTCCTCAAGATTATTGTCAAATGAGGTACCATCCCTCTTGCGCCAACTCTCAACCACGGTCTTATTTCTCGCTCCATCGATCTACTTTCGGACTTCAAAATCAACAGTCTTTACCCGTACCTCATTATCTTCTTATCGTCTAACCTTCTTTATGCTCTTCTCTAACCATCTTAGTTCTTTGCATATTAAAACAGTTGAAGGAAATCCAATTTGGTCGTCCTGACACAGCATACTGAGCTTCTGAAATAGATTTTCCCCGTTCATGTTTCTTTCCGAAATTTTGAACGATCACCGTTTTCTAAATTTCCAGTTCCTTCGGCTTCCGCGCTGGTCCAATTCTATGAATGAATACAGCCAACTCAATCGCATCATATTCTTTCAGGGAGACCGTTGCTTTCTTCATTCATTCATTCTATCGTTTTGATCTCTCTATTCTTGAAGCGTCGTTGAAAATTTTCCTTATATCATAATTTTTCTGTATTCTAAGACCGTTCACTTATTTCTAATTTCCTTTCTCTGTTTTTAGTTTTGCTTGCCGGCAGTCTTCGACTTTGTCCCTTTCTCTCTTTTCTATTTCTTGTGCGCATAGATTTTCTTTACATTGTCTTAATCTCCTTTAATGCCCGACTGCCATTTCCTTTTTACTCCTTTCTTCGTTTTGTGATGAATAAAATCTTCACTTAATCCCCATTGTTACTTCTACTTTTCTTTTTTATTCCCTTTTCTCCTCGACACCATTTGTTATTTCTATTCATTCATTGCTTCTCTTTCTCACGTTAATGCAAGATTTTTCCTGGAACGCTTTTGCATAAAATAATTTTTCATCAGTTCAGAACCCATCACAATATAATCATTTCTGTGTTCATGCAATATACAATAATGTACATTTCTATCCTTGGACACAATATGATGCTCTTCTTCCCTTCCTCCACCCCTTCTTCCCCCCCCCCACATTCTTCATACTTCTCTTCTCCTCCTCTTTCTACTCGTTCTCTTCCTTTCTTTCTTTTTTCATCTCCTTCTCTTGCTAACTCTACATGGAAAGATAGCAAGAAGAGTTGCTTCCCCTTTTCCCTCACCCTAACCTGGTTGGGAGTGTCCTCCAGCAAGGCCACCCAAACTGTAGTACAATAAATAATGACTAAAATAACGGTGGAACTGGGGTCAAGAACCTTATATGATTAATCTAATTCTTCTCAACATTAGGTAGTGCTTTAATCCAAACAATACATATTCCAAAATTCGGCAAGAGGATATCAAATTAGGAAAATTGTAAACAGTGCAAACATCTCAACCCCAACACTTACATTGACTCCTGAGCCACCCTAGCTATCAGCTTGCCTATACTCGTACATGGGTTACCCGTTTCAATTACCAGTACTTAAGATACACCAAGCAACAATGTTGCTGTCCAGAAGGCACATCAACGCACTGCTCTGACCTTGCATATGGTTTCTCATGGCCAAAGCTAACTATATGTAGAAGCTACAATTAAAATTACCAAGTAACTTCTTCACAGTGCATATTATACCACTTTGAAAGAGATACCCTCTGTCTTCAAGACTTGAAACATATCAGCGTCGGGGATACCCAAGGCCAAGAAAGACCCACGTTGACAGGACCTTGAACCATGGATACGGAAGCACTGCCATCCACCAGATAACCTCCCTCCACACACAATACCACATAACAACCTTACAAAAAGGAACCACAAAGATAATGCAGGGCCCCCTAATTTCCTCCATCTCAACACAGACCTACTACAGTGGGTAGGAGGAAGAAAGAGAAGGAGGAAGGAAAGAAGTGAAGGAAGAAAGGAAGGAAGGAGGAAGAGAGTGTAAGGAGGGAGTAGTAGGAAGGAGAGAATGAAAGAAAGAGGAGTAATGGAGGAAGGAAGGAGGAAGTAAGGAATAAGGAAGGAGGATGTAAAGAAGGAAGGAAGGACTATTAAAAGTGTTGGAGAGGAGAAAGGTGAGTAGGGAAAGAGTGAAGTGCAGGAGGGGAAGAGGAGGGGAGAATGGGAGAGGGTGGGAGGAGGACGGAGAAGATGAAAGTTCTGGAAACTGCAGTTGGTTCACTTGAACATCCTATACGTCGTTTCGCGGGGAACTGGGAGAGCTCACTTTCAATACAATGTCGTCATCACTCAACCGTGTGGAGTCATAGTTAGCCGAGTTGGAGGGATCTCTTGTTTTCCGTACTCCTATCCTTCCCATCCTCCTCCCCTTCAGTTTCCCTCGCCTCCTCCGCTCTCTTCTTTCCACGTCCTTCTCGTCCTCCTCTTTTCCTCCGCCTTGGTCTCTCTTTTCCTCCTCCTCCTCCTCCTTGTCCTCTCTCTTCCTCCTCCTCCTCGTCCTTCTCTTTTTCTCCTTCTCCTCCTCCTCCTCCTCTCTCTATTAGTTACTGTACCCCCTCCTTCCCCTACTTCTCCTTTCCTGCCTCCTTCCCTCCTACCCCTGCTAGTCTTCTCTTTCTCCTCTGTCCCTGCTATCACTCTCTCTTCCCTTTCACCCTTGCTGCTCCTCCCTCTCCTCCCCTCCCCTCCCCTCCCCTCTTTCTTCTTTTCCCCTCATCCTACCTCTCTTTAACTTCTCCTCCTTTTGCTCCTCTCCTCTTTCTCCATTTATTTTTCCACCTCCTCCCCTCCTCCTCCTCTACCTCTCCTCCCATTCACCTTCTCCACCCATTCACCTCCTCCCCTTCTCCTTTTCTTCCTTTCCTTCTTCTCGCACCCCCCATCCTTCACATCACCGTCCCTACTCCTCAACTTTTATTTCTCCTATAACTCATTCCCCTTCCTTTTTCCTCCTCCTTTCTACTCTCTCTTACTTTCCTCCTACCAAACCTCCTCCATAATAGACACAACATGCATCAAACGCCCACTGTACCTAGCGCTGGTTAGATCATTACTATACCACTTTCCAGGGTCGAGCCAGATGGCATGCTCATAAACAACTGTTCTCATCAGAATGTCCAGAACT
>NC_134810.1:14547923-14552923 GCF_046742065.1 Oratosquilla oratoria | reverse complement strand
CTTTGCTGTTACGTACGACATTAAACACATACACGTACATACATATATAACATACATACATACAAATATACATACATGCATACAATCATACATTACATACATAAGAAAATGCACAAATACATGCAAACATATATGAATATCACAGGTGAGAAATGTAGTAACACATTTATAAATCACAACTAACACCACAGTCGGACGAAAGAAAGAGTTGCGTAAGCGGAACTATATATTTCGATTGCTACCTGCAATCCTCTTCAGTAGTACAAAGTGGCAGGGAGGAGGCTATCTTAAGTAGCAACCTCTTACAAAAGAAAGGGAACACGAGAAAATACAGAACATCACTGCCCCAGCCCTAGTTGACCTGAGGCTGACACGAGGTCGGGTCAGGGGGAGGGGGAGGAAGCTTGTTGACAATATTTTTGGTGATGAATAGTCCTGAAATGATGTCTGGGGTCCATTGACCCTTGGAAATATTCATCGTGGGCAGATAATCAATTAATGTTGATTCCACCATTTTCCTTCTGAACCCACACCCTGATTTGTAAATGAGATCAGATTTCTCCCAGTCCAACCGGTGATTAAATTTATCAACGTGTTGAAACACTGCTGAATTTATTTGGCCATATCTAATCGACCTTTTGTGTTCATCAATCATTAAATTCAGCAGTGTTTCAACACGTTGATAAATTTAATCACCGGTTGGACTGGGAGAAATCTGATCTCATTTACAAATCAGGGTGTGGGTTCAGAAGGAAAATGGTGGAATCAACATTAATTGATTATCTGCCCACGATGAATATTTCCAAGGGTCAATGGACCCCAGACATCATTTCAGGACTATTCATCACCAAAAATATTGTCAACAAGCTTCCTCCCCCTCCCCCTGACCCGACCTCGTGTCAGCCTCAGGTCAACTAGGGCTGGGGCAGTGATGTTCTGTATTTTCTCGTGTTCCCTTTCTTTTGTAAGAGGTTGCTACTTAAGATAGCCTCCTCCCTGCCACTTTGTACTACTGAAGAGGATTGCAGGTAGCAATCGAAATATATAGTTCCGCTTACGCAACTCTTTCTTTCGTCCGACTGTGGTGTTAGTTGTGATATATGAATATACATTACATGTATAGAAGCTCATAAATACATATACATACATACACACATACGTTATTTATGCAATTGCACACGTCCAACGGAAGGAAACAATGGTTTAAATTTAGTTGAATAGAATCGTCTTACGTTATCGAGAACCAAACACTTAGAATATATAACAAGAGTGAAGGTTTCAAGTCCAGTCAACATTTTTAGTCCCCTCACACTTACTTTGATTTTTTTTCATTATGTTATTTTTCTTTCTGTCTCTTCATATTGTAAAAACGTCTCCAATTCTTTGAGGACGGGGGCCTTGGAACCAGTCAGATGTAACTGTTCACACACACACACACACACACACACACACACACACACACACACACACACACACACACACACACACACACACACACACACACACACACACACATTATATATATATATATATATATATATATATATATATATAATGAATTTATATGGATTCCTTGCCATGGTCTCTCGTCATATGTATTTTGGCTTTTGTGCCTCGATAGTATACAATTATTTTTGCATTCTCCACTTCCCAGAGATCTTATTCTCAAGATTTCGCCTTAAGAACACAAGCAATAAAGTATCAGAAGCTTTCCTTTTGGCACTCAATGGTAAAGAAAGCCCATAAAAACGATAATACTTGGAAAGCGGAGGCAAAGATAGCCCATTCGTGCACACACACAATGGTCTTCAGGTTCTTCTGGTGGGACAAAAGAATTGCGGCTTTTCTTTACGCTTGTGGGTGTTGAAGAGTAGGATCTCTGGCTATGGCGAAGAAAGTATTCTTCGTCTAATCTGACTTGCTGGTTAGATATTAATATTTAAATGGGTTTCGATAAGGAATGAAAATTCTTAACAAAAACTCGCTTTAGTTTGAAAAAGTGAAAACGCAAGAAAAGAGCAAGATGAAAAAATATATACAACACACATATACTTAGATGTGCATTCGCAGAAGCTACATACATATTTACAATACATACACACAAACATACATGTATATACATGCAGTGGATACAAAGTATAAACGAATGTACGAGAATGGACATGCGTACACACACACACACACACACACACACACACACACACACACACACACACACACAAATGTAAACACCATCTGAGAATGAACAAAGCCTTTATTGAATGGACAACGTCTCGCTCGTTTGAACTTTTCTAAGTACTCGAAATAGTTTCAACGAGCAAAACGTTGTACAACCAAGAAAACATTTTTTTTTTCTGGAATCAAGTTTACTTCGCGAAAACACAAACAGAAACACACACATAGACATACACACACATACACACACACACACACACACACACACACACACACACACACACACACACACACAGATACACACACGTATATTATATACATACATACATATATGTATATATTCATGTATATATACATACATATATATACATATACAT
Source organism: Oratosquilla oratoria (assembly GCF_046742065.1). Classification (NCBI taxonomy): domain Eukaryota; kingdom Metazoa; phylum Arthropoda; class Malacostraca; order Stomatopoda; family Squillidae; genus Oratosquilla; species Oratosquilla oratoria. The sequence goes on along the minus strand of NC_134810.1, from coordinate 14,550,371 downwards.
ATATATACATATACATATATATACATATACATATATATACATACATATATATACATATATATATATATACATACATATATATACATACATATATATACATATATATATATATACATACATATATATACATATATATATATATATACATACATATATATATACACATATATATATATATATATATATATATATATTTAAAATATTGCTACCAATGTAAATACTAACCAAAGAACGGGTGACATCAAGTGGACAAAATCCACCGCAGCCATAGCAACAGCAACTAGGATATTACGCCATCGGAACAAAGACCCCCTCAGTAACGGACAACAGGACAAAATCCCCAATACCACATTCTTCTCCTTCCGCTAGTGCTTGGTAGCATGCAATTATTTCTTGCTTGAAGCCTATGTCGACGTCCTTTTCGTTGCATCGGTAATTCTTGACTAAAATTTTATTAAAATTAAGCTTAGGTATACCGGTGTCAAATTTAAATCCTAGCGATAGTGCTTATAGCTCGGTGTCGCTTAGTTGTTCGTTGGTGAGATTATTGACGAGGTTTTTGCATCCCACCTAAGCTTAATTTTAATAACTTTTTAGTCAAGAATTACCGATGGAACGAAAAGGACGTCGACATAGGCTTCAAGCAAGGAATAATTGCATGCTACCAAGCACTAGCGGAAGGAGAAGAATGCGGTATACCCAGGAGATTTAGAGAGGCATTAATAAGATTACAAGAACGCACAGACCTTATCATATCTCAAGCTGACAAGGGTGGTGGAATAGTGATTATGAAGAAAACAGACTATAATGAAAAAAATGCAGGAGCTTCTAGATGGCAGAAATACGTACAAGAATGTAGAAATAGGTTACGCAAGTAAGAAAGCGGAGGAGTTCAAGAAAGAAGCAAGGAAGATTTTATCCAGCTCAGCTAGAGGAGAAAAACTAATGTACCTACTCGAAGAAGCCCCAAAAACACCTAGGATGAGAAGGATTCCTAAAGTACACAAACCAGGAATCCCGATGAGACCCATTACTTCAGGAATAGGAAGTGCACCTCATCGACTCGCAAAATATCTAGCGAAACCGTTATCTGCAGCAATAGGCACAATCAGCAGCGCACATTTACACAACTCCACTGATTTAATCAATAGATTGAAGCACTTATATTTAAACAAAAAGAAGATGGCGTAAAAGCTTTATTCACAAACGTAGAGATTAAAGGAGCAATGGAAGCAGTAACGAAGGTGCTAAATCAAGTAAATTACAGTGATTTACCGGTTAAAAAAAGCAGACTTTGTGAAATTAATTTCATTGTGTTTAAACCTCAACTGCTTCACTTTTAACAACCATGAATATATACAATTCCGAGGCTTAGCTATGGGATCTCCTCTCAGTGCCATTATGGCAAACCTTTACATGGAGTCACTTGAAGTAGATAAATATATACATATCATGGGAAGAGGAGCATCCTGGTTTCGCTACGTAGACGACTTATTAGTTATAGTACCAGAAAATACTGATTTAGATAACAAACTTCGTAGGGTCAATAGTGTAAATAAGTACATAGAATTCACAGTGGAAAAAGAGATGGACAAGAAACTGTCATTTTTAGACGCGATAATTCATCGTATTGACGGAAGTGCAAAATTTTCAGTATATAGGAAACCAACAAAGAAGATTTTATTCATTACTTATCACGACACGACACAAGAACGAAATCTGGCATAATAATTGGCTTTTTCCGTAGAGCATTTAGAATTTGTAGCAAAGAATTTTTACACGACGAATGTAAACACATTACAGAGACGTTCAGCCGCCTAAAATATCCACCGGGTCTCATACAAAAACTGCAAAATAAAGCCAAACAAATATGGAGAAGAAAAACACAGTTACAGAACAGAGGAAAGAGAAATATTTTTTAGTGGTTCCTTACTCCTCAAGAGGTGAATTAATTTCCAAATTTCTCGCGAGACCCAAAAAGACCCAAACCTTAAGGTACTGGTTGGAAAATTCCTAGAGCCTTTTATGCCTTTACATTTTTTAGGAATGTTCCCTGTGAGGCCACAGGGAGAGGGATGCCTAGTCCTAATCCCCGTCCCGTTTTCCTCGCATTCAAGTGGGAATACTTGGTGGCAGCATTCTGTCCCCCATCACAGGGTAGGCGAAAAAAAGGAAACGAATATTCAGAAAAGTGGTACAGGACAGTAACAAGGGGTTGGGGAACATCATAACGGTGCGACAGTCGCAGTATTATAAAAGTGTCATAATTTCTTTGTGAACAGAGTCCTCTTCTATCAAAGACAAAATGATGTGTGCCTCTGGTCCGTAGGGGCACCCCATATAGACCCTAAAGTATCAACTGCATACTACTTTACCATAATAACATGCAGCCAATACGCCAGACGGGGTGTATGTATATATATATATATATATTATATATATATATAT
>NC_134810.1:14527923-14542923 GCF_046742065.1 Oratosquilla oratoria | reverse complement strand
TGAAAAAAAAACGGATATAATGGGAATTGAAAGGCCCATTACTACCCAACAGTGCAGGACATGGAGCATATAATTATTGGATTAGAAACAGAGAAGTAAAACAAGGGGGTGCAGATATGTTTCTGACTACTCTAGCCTTAACTTTTCATTTTACCACCTCACCTCTATATCTGTCACTCTTTACTTACATTCGTCAGGAGGTGGCAATATGCAAGGCTTAGAAGTGAAGGAGTTTTTCACAGGGATAGGATATCAAAGTGCGTGACTCAGCTTAAATTCCTAAGAAGATGCATCGAAGAACAGGTGCTTCCAAAATCTGCCCCGAAGCAACTACGAAGTAAATTAGTTCCTTTCAGTGAAAGTGCGCGAATACACCTTGAAGAAGCGTGTAAGATTTTGTCATTCAAAATTGTTGAATTAAAAGAAGTGTTGTCCCTTCTGTCTTTCACGTCGACAACACGAAGAATTGGCGCATTTTAATGAAACCCAGAACAACATATTCCAAAGAAAGTTAGAAAAAATGTGTGGTGAAAACGAATGGAAGAACGCAGGTAAACCAGGAATAGTGAACAATCTTTCAAGTAAGCAATTGTCTAAAACAGAAAAAGAGGCTCTTTCTCTTGGTTTGAAATTTGATACAGGTATCAAAAAGTATAATTATATAGAACAGGTGTGCCGTAATTACAGATAGACAGACGAAGACACAGAAAAATGTTTTATTCAAGGTGTAATAGCGTATTTCCTAGCAGCAGCTGACCAACATCCCAGTGCTTTACCAAAAATATACATATCGGCCCTCAAAAGCCTGTTATCACACAGGCGGACAAAGGTTGAGGAAATGTCGTTATGAATAAAACCGATTATGACAGGAAAATGTTAGATCTGCTGTAAGATAAGAATACGTATAAAAAACAAAATAGTGGATTCGTGGAAGAAAAGGCAATGGAATCTAATAAGGCAGCGAGGCCCATCTTGAACAAAACTAAGAGAGGTAAGAAATTATGAAGTATATTAGAAGAAACACCACTACCCCCACACATGAGAGGCCTACCTAAAACACACAAACAAAACATACCCATGGGACCTATAACATCGGGAATAGGATCAGCTCCACAGAGACTAGCCAAAGTATTAGCGAAATCCTTCTAAAACATCTTAAGAATTCATCTGATTTATTAAGTAGACTTAGAGATATGGACCTAACTGGCAAAAAGCTAGCCAGTTTCGATGCTCGAGCCCTGTTTACAAATGTACCCACAAAAGAAGCATTAGATGCAGTTAAGAAAGTCGTAAGAGAGCCGAGTGAAAAGGAACTGCCAGTGACGAAGAGACACTTAATCAATTTGGTTTCTCTGTGTATCAACTTCGGCCCCGTTATGTTCAATGGCGTAGAATATTTTCAGCATAGTGGGCTTGCCATGGAGTATCCCCTTAGTTCAGTAGTAGCGTGTTTATATTAGGAAGAATTGGAAAGCACAAGCTATATCAAACTCATGGGTAAAGATACGTATTAGTGGCGGTACGTGGATGACAATCTAGTAGTGGTAACCGAGTTCGTTAATTTGAAACCAAAATTAACCCAGCTAAATAACGTAGAGTGAAAAATACAGTTTACGCTAGAGGAAGAAATAAATGATGAAATTCCTTTTTTGGAAATTGTAGTGATAAAAACAAGGAACAGAATAATATTCAAATTTTATAGGAAAGCAACAAAGAAGATTACATTCATTTTTTTTCAGCCCACAGTACAAGAATCAAATCTGGAATAATCATCGGATTCATGTTAAGAGCCCTAAGGATGTGTAGTAAAGAATTTCTACGGGATGAATTTAACCATATATTTAAATCTTTCCAGGAATTAGCATATCTTTTAGGTTTCCTTATAAAATTGAAACACAAAGCTATCAAAATTATGGAAAGGAATACGACACCTACAGAAAACAACACTAACAGAATATTCATTTCAGTTTCTAACTCAAAATATGCACCAATAATTAGTAATTTCTTAAAAAACAACAGAATAAATTTAGTTACTTCAACGTGAAAGAATATTGACGAACTTACAAAGAAAGCAGAAAATTCACAAGAAAATAAAAGTACTATATATAAAACTCCTTGTACAGGTTGTGAGAAGGCTTACATCTGTGAGACAGGACGCGGCGTAGACAAGACACTAAAAGAACACAAGAGGGATGTGAAATACCACAGAACATCAAATGCGCTAGTAGTTCATATCGATGAAGAAGATCATCTGCCGAATTGGAAGCCCACATATTACACAGAAAACTGGGGGAAAAAGAGAAGGAAGCCTTTGCAGGCGGCATACATTGCCACCGAAAACACCGCTAATTCCCGTGGGGGATAAATGTCCTGGTCCCAAACGTCCACGCAGCTGGCGATTGATGAGTGTGAAGACATGAGACTGGGGTGAGGTAACGCAGGGTCGTCAGATCACATTAAAAGCTGTTGACGAATTTTGTTTCTTTTCTGTTTACAGTCCACCGAGGAAGACCTTAAAGGTCGAAACATCTGGCTCTGAATAAACTCACTATTCTAGCCTTAACTTTTCATTTTCTCACCTCACCTCTACATATACCCCGTCTGGGGTATTGGCTGCATGTTATTGTGGCAAGGTAGCATGAAGTTGATACTTTGGGGTCTATATGGGGCGTCCCTACAGACTAGAGCCACGCATCATTTTGTCTGTGATAGAGGAAAACTCTGTTCATAGAGAAATGATGACACTTGAATACTACGACTGTCCCTCCGTTATGCTATCCCCCAACCCCTTGTTACTGTCATGTACCATTTGTCTGAATATTCATTTCTTTTTTTCGCCTAACCTGTGGTGGGGGAAAAGAATGCTACTACTAAATCTTTCCACTTGAGTTGTAAAAGGCGACAAAAAAACGGGACGGGGGATGGTATTAGGAGTCCTGTTACCTGTAACCCCAAAGGGGTAATTCCTAAATATAAAAGTAAAGGCATTAGAGGGTCTGGGAGTTTTCCAACCAGTACCCTAAGTTTTGGGTCTTTTAATGTGCGTAGATGTGGTACAGATGAGAGTAAAAGGGAAGAGATAGGCAGTATGTTTGTGAGAAGACAGATGTGCTGGCTTGAGTAAAACTAAAATAAAAGGGAGGGGGGAGTGTGAGTTTGGGAGTGTGGCTGGTAGGTACTTAGGAATGAACAGGGGACGAGGGAGAGAAGGGGTGGCTATACTAGTAAGTGAAGAGATAGGTAAGCGTATAGTGGAGTGGAAAGAGGTTTCTTCAAGGTTGATGTGGATGAAAGTGAAGCTGGGAAGGGAGATGTGGGTTTTTGTAAGTGGTTATGGGCCTGGTAGTGAGAAGAGCGTAGAGGAAAGGGAGGCTTTTGGGGTAGAGTTAAACAAGTGCATAGAGGGATTAGGGAGAAATATCAATGTAGTTGTATTGGGAGACCTTAATGTTAGGGTAGGAAACAAACCAATAGACGAAGTAATTGGTAAGTATGGAGTTCCAGGTAAAAATCGTAGTGGAGAATTGATGGTGGAGATGTGTCTTGAAAGAGAGTTGATGATAGTAAATACAGTGTTTAGGAAGAAAGTCAAGCATAAATACACATGGGAGAGGGTGGTGGATGGAAGGGTGGCAGATAGAGCGTTAATGGACTTAATATTGGTGACCAGGAGTATGGTAGGAAAAGTTAAGGACGTGCATGTTCTAAGAGGAGACAGTGGGGAAATATCAGATTATTTTCTGGAAGGTAAATTGAGAGTGGAGAATAGGTGGAGAAAGAAGAAAAGGGCATAAAGTAAAGAGGTACTTAGAGTGAACTGCTTAAATGAGAAAGAAAAGGAATAGGAGTATAAGAAGAGGCTGAGAGAGGAGTGAGAGGTAGTGAAGGATAGAGTAGAACTAGGAGTGGAGGAGGAATGGGGATGGTTCAAGGAGGGAGTCATATGGTTGTGCAAGGATGGTGTGTGGAACAAGGAGGGCGGGAGGAAATAGAGGGAAGGGTAGTGAGTGGTGGGATGAGGAAGCAAAGAAGGGTGTAGAAAAGAAGAAGCAGGCTTTCATAGATTGGCTATAAATTAGGACGAGGGAATTGTACGAGAGGTACAAAGTAAAGAGAAGGGAAGTTAAGCATAAGATAAAGGAAACAAAGAGGAGAGCAGATGCGAAATGGGCTAAGAGTATGACAAAAAATAAATAAATAAATAAATAAAGTTATAATTTTTTTGAAAGAATTTATATATATATATATATATATATATATATATATGTATATATATATATATATATATGCTTCTCCAATAACCGTGTCAAGTCTACTTCAGGGGCTCATATATATTTAATGCTTGATTTCTTGTGTTTACCCTTCAAATAACTCTGGCAGTAATCCTGTGCTTACATGAACGTCGATGTTAAGCCGCGCTAATAGGGTCTCGGAGTGTAATGATGCCTGTTCGATGGTAATCATGACTAATGCAGTGGCGCCTAATGACTGGAAATAGGCATCTGCATTTCACCTCTCATTTAACTTTTTCTTCGGCTCTTCTTTCCACCCTTTTCCTCCGGCCCCTCAGTAATGCGGTAATAATTGGAATGGAATGGTCTCAGTTATATTCATTTTCTTTTGTAAATCGATCTCTTTTGTGGATTTAATTACTCCCTCGGAAAGGGGAGATAGACCATATCGAGGTATTAGAAAATATTTATCTTCTTTTATATTTGTTTGTCAATAGTTGCTAGGTACTAGTTATTTTATATTAATAGAGCTGTGTATTAAGGATAATAGATAGTAATCAGAGAAAGATAGTATGATGTCCAGTATATTGCTAAATATCTCAGCAATGGTGTCTAGATTACTTCAGTGTCAGTTGTCAATAGTTGCTAGGTACTTTTGTACTAATAGAGCTATGTATTAATGATAATTAATAGAGCTATGTATTAATGATAATTAATAGAGCTATGTATTAATAGAGCTATGTATTAAGGATAATAGATGATAATCAGAGAAAGATAGTACGATGTCCAGTATATTGCTAAATATCTCAGCAATGGAGTCTAGATAACTTCAGTGTTGGTTGAACTACCATTGGGTTTCTTTTTAATAAGATCGTCCGGGCAAACCTAAAAGCGAGCAAATGTTTTTAGAGCAGCAGCTCTCAACCTATCTCCTCACGCATCCCGGACTTATGGATTACTGGTCTTCAGCCTCCTGAAGAAGACCTCTTCAACGCTGAACTAAATCATTCAGCATCCACTAATTACCACTAAGTTTTGGTTTCTGGCCCCACTCGCGACACACAAGACGCCGATTGAGAGCATCTTGAGAGCTACATTATACATACATACATACATATACCAAAGGCTTTTTCCCCCTACATGGGGGGGTAGCCAAAAAGAAAAAGGCATAGAAACCACTCCCACCCCATTTCATTTCCTATGTATTCCACTCCCCTCCACCCTCCTCCCTCCCTCAAAAAACTCTCCTAAGGACTAAAGAAAGCTAAAATACTTAAGAGCTTATCTCACCTTATCCTACGAAAGTTCCAAATTCATAATACATATTCTGTTATATTTTACTTCATTTTCTTTTTTTCATAAATTTAGGTCTGCGAGTAGTTTTAAGAACAATTATTATGAAATATAAAGAAAACGCTCTGACAAAGCATAACATGTCCTGCTATATTAAAAAATCTCACTATTGACAATATTTGCGTTATGAAAAAGAATAAGAATCTAATTAAAACAAATGCAAATAATAGCACCCATAGGTTAACGAACGATAAAACAATTAGACATCATTCATTTGAACAGAGACAAAGAAAGAAACGCAAAGGAAAAAATAATCCTAAGAAACTGATAAGAAGCCAAAATAAATGAAGGAGTGTAGAGGAGGACGAATAAGGTAAACAAAGCGACCAATACGTCCCGATAAGAAGTTCATAGTTCAGTTAATTTATTAACACAAGGTGATTTTCTTCAGGTGAGGGGCGAACTCAAGCCTTGGCCATAACGACTTGTGTATCCCTTCAACATGAGGTCCTGCTCGCTGCTGAATAAATTCGTTTGGTGTTAGCGAAAACAGATTCTTAAAGACCGTCATCACAGCGTAAGGGGTGACGGCTAAGGTCTGACCCAAAGTCGGATAATAATGATTTTTGTGTTTGGCACAAAAATATCTAGAAAGTGCGTTGCTCCTGGGTTGAGAGGGACAGAAAGAAAATCAAGAACAAATGAACTTAAGCAGATAACCAACCTTACATATAAATGGGGAGGCATGCAGGTAAGTAAAAAAAAAATAGATAAAAACAAAGAGAAAGTATAGCAGCTACAGTTATATTTTACGTTTGCATATGCAAACAAGATGGCCACAGGGATACTGAAGAAGAGATTTTCCAGAGAAAAAGAAAACATACAAAATGGATTAAATTTTAGCCACACGCACAACATGAAATACAGTATGATTATAAACAAGAAAAGCCAAGTACCATAAAGAACTCTGACACTCATTAAGTAAATTCCAGTTTCTTATACATCTTATCCACTTTGATGAGGTGATACCACTTGTAGAGTATATTCTGCTCAGAATATATCTTGGTCATTCTTCTCAAGAGATCCATTCGAGAGAAAACAAAACCTTTCAACCTTGCAAGAAAAAGAGAGAAGGAGAAAGAGAGGGGGAGGAAGATGGAGAGAGAGAGAGAGAGAGAGAGAGAGAGAGAGAGAGAGAGAGAGAGAGAGAGAGAGAGAGAGAGAGAGAGAGAGAGAGAGAGAGGAAGAGAGATGATAATAGTAATAATAATAGACAACAATGACAACAGCAGTCAGTCGCAACAATAGTTAATCACAAAAACAGTCAGTCAAAAAAACAGTCAGTCACAGAAGCAGTCAGTCACAGAAGCAGTCAGTCACAGAAGCAGTCAGTCACAGAGGCATGCAGGTAAGTAAAATCAATCACAAAAGCAGTCAGTCACAGAGGCAGTCAGTCACAGAGGCAGTCAGTCACAGAAGCAGTCAGTCACAGAGGCAGTCAGTCACAGATGCAGTCAGTCACAGAAGCAGTCAGTCACAGAGGCAGTCAGTCACAGAAGCAGTCAGTCACAAAAAACAGTCACGTTGTCGTTCGTCGTCGGCCCTCCCATATGTCTGTGCGCTCTAAGAAGTCCGTTTAGGGTGTAGTATACATCATACCAAATCAACCTTGGTACGTGCCTCTTTCTCTTATTTTCCATTTTTTAGTATTTTTTATTCTGTATATAGTAAAAGAAACTTTATAGTACAACGAGTATAATATTTTCGGATTATAACAACGATTACCCACCTCATCCCACCTGTATCACTTGTGCCACCTAGGCGTGGCAGCATTAAAAAAAAAAAAAAAAAAAAAAAAATGCTCCCACGTGAAAGGCAGAGGTGGAAGGAGTGAACATGAGGGGTCGACCTAGGATGAGATGGATGGATGGGGTAAAAGGGGTTTTGGGTAAGAGGGGAATGTCTGTTGGGAAAGGACGAGAGAAGACAGAGGACAGGGGTGAATGGAGAATGGTTGTATATGGATGATGTTGTGATGCATGAGGTGGAATGGGTGGGTGATGGGGGTGAGGGAGTACGTATTAAGAATAAATTGACGCAGCCCGAAGGGATTTCTCCCCGTCTTCTCCTTTTCTGCATGAAGGGACGGAGAGGGGGGTCGCCTATTTAATGAAGCGGCCTTTCTGTGGATGTACTGTGTCTTCCGGCACTGTTTCTGACCCAAGGCAGTGGGCTAGATCCAGGGATGACCCGTCATCCAGGTGTCAAGATAAGAGGGAGGGAAGAGGGTAGAGGGGAGTGGAGTATGATGGGGATGGAAGGGGTGGGAGTGGTTTTATACCTTTGATTTTTGGCTACCTCTCTTATAAGGAGGAAAAAAGCTTTTGGTATATGTATGTATGTATGTAGGTTATAATTCTGAAAAGTGATACTCGTTGTATTATACAGCTTCAAATAGAACATAGATGGGAAATATGAAAGAGAGTGGCATGTACTAGGGTTGCTTTGGCAGAATGGTTAGTAGTAAATCACAAATTATGTCACACCCTGAACGGACTCGTTATAGCGAACAGGCTATAGTTTACCCGTTTTTGTTACCGGCTTATAGAAGTAGAAACGGAATAGTCACCAGTCAATAACTGTAAAATAGTGGAAGAAATACAGTTGAAGTTAATAGGACGATCTAGATCCAAGTCCTAACACCGAGTGTCAACTTCGGGATTTGAAGATTGGTAACAGAGATATGACTCTCTGATATTTATCTTACAGAGCCGCATTGTGCAAATACCCGTCGTTGGTCCCCAATGGGAGAGTAAATGATTAAATGAAAGATTGAATGTTTGGAATCACCTCCAACATCATTAACCCGAATGTCCGTTGAAAAGAATGATGGATTTTAACCCATCATATCAAGCCCGGCCTCGATCAATTCCATTCTGCCCGATTGATCCTTCAATCTTAATTGCTCATTCAACGCCATAGACCTGCCAATCTAGTATTTCTCATCAAATTTTGCCGGCACTGTGCTCATGGCGATACGGATTGAATGAGATTGGGTGTAGAAATTCATGGACGCACATCCGATAGCTGTTTTTTTTTTTTTTTTTTTTTTTTTTTTTTTTTTTTTTGAAGGTTCCTATACATGAAAAAAGAAACATCGGCCCAGACAGACATTAAAAAATATATAACAAGAATTTATCTAGAGTGTGGGCGTTCATCTGGATTACTGTGATACAAAGCAGAATATTTACTATTCATACTTATAGAAAAAGATAAACATAAACAAAAACAAGCACACAAAAAGAAACACACGCACACACACACACACACACACACACACACACACACACACACACACACACACACACACACACACACACACACACACACACACACACGCATACTTACATGCACGCACACACACGCACGCACACGCTGACACAAACATACACATAAACCGCGCGCGCGCACATACACACACACACGTATACACATATGTATATACATATATTCACACACGCAAGAACACACTTGTGTGTGTGTGTATGTATATGTATGTATGTACTATGTAGTTGTATATTTGTATGTGTGTAGGAGTGAGCAAGCGAGAGAATTGGTTGAAAGGTCGAAAACAGAGAGTTGTTTTAAATGGAAAAACTTCTGGATGGAAAAGTGTTGCAAGTGGAGTTCCTCAGGGTTCCGTTCTTGGGCCACTTCTATTCATAGTATATATAGATGATATAGACCATGGACTAAAATCTACTGTTTCCAAATTTGCTGATGATACAAAACTGTGCGGAGTGGCAAATGATCACTCAAACCAATTAGATATTCAAGAAGATTTAGATCAATTACAGCAATGGTCTGAAAAGTGGCTAATGAAATTTAACACAAGTAAATGCAAGGTAATGCACATAGGTAAAAATAACAGCAAGTACGATTACAAGTTATTTGGAAATTCGTTAACAAAAGTGGATAGTGAAAAAGATGGCGTAATTATCAGTAACGACCTCAAATCATCCAAGCAGTGTATTTCAGCCTCTGAGAAAGCAAATAAGATTCTGGGATTGATTGCGCGATCTTTTGATTTCAAAAGTCCATCACTCATTAACAAGCTATATAAATCGTTAGTTCGTCCACATTTGGAATATGCTGTTTCCGTATGGTCACCGAATCTCATTAAAGACATTGACAGACTGGAAAAAGTACAACGGCGAGCCACAAAACTGATTCCAAATATCAAAAATAAATCATACGAAAATCGACTTAAGCACATGAATCTGTTTTCCCTAAAAAAGCGTAGACTCAGAGGTGACTTGATACAGGTCTTTAAGATTTTAAAGGGAATTGACAACATCAAAAGTGACAAAATTTTCACATTGAATGAGAATCAGACAAGAAACAATGGTCTCAAACTGTCCGGAAATAGATTCAATTTGGAAGTAGGTAGAAACAACTTTGCCAACCGTGTAGTTAATGAATGGAATAAACTTCCTGCACAGGTAGTGCAATGTAGTTCAGTTCGAAGCTTTAAGAATCATTTAGATAAATACCTAAGTAAGATGCTGTAATTATTATAATTTATGTTATATTATTTGTTTTTGTTTTGTTATAATTTCTCTGTCTGATTTTCATTTATTATTAGTTATATGTCAATTTATTATCATTTACTATTTACCTGTTTGTTTGTTATTCAACTATACCAATGCAATTATTTATGTATTTTAATTGTTATTTACATTGTTATAGTTTTAATTTATTATTAATATGATTTTTTTTTTTTTTTGCATCCGACCTAGATATGGATCAAAAGGTCTCCTGTCGGCATGCTTTGCCTTTGTAATCCTTTGACTTTGTGTGTGTGTGTGTGTGTGTGTGTGTGTGTGTGTGTGTGTGTGTGTGTGTGTGTGTGTGTGTGTGTGTGTGTGTGTGTGTGTGTGCGTGAGTATGTGAGCGTGAGTGAGTGAGTGAGTGAGTGAACGAGTGAGTGAGAGAACGAGTGAGTGAGTGTGTGAGAGAAAGAGTGAGGAGAGAAGAGATAGACAGAGAAAGAGAGAGAACGAGAGAAAACGAGAGAGAGAGAGAGCGAGAGAGAGAGAGAGAGAGAGAGAGAGAGAGAGAGAGAGAGAGAGAGAGAGAGAGAGAGAGAGAAAGAGAGAGAGACAGAGACAGAGAGAGAGACAGAGAGACACAGAGAGAGAGAGAAATAAAGATAGAGATAGAGAGGGAATGAAAAGGTAATTAGAGAGAGAGAACGAGGGAGAGAAATAAAGATAACGAGAGAGAGAGAGGGCGAGATAAGACAGAAATAGAGAGAGGGATACGGAGAGAGGGAGAGAGGGAGAGAGAGAGAGAGAGAGAGAGAGAGAGAGAGAGAGAGAGAGAGAGAGAGAGAGAGAGAGAGAGAGAGAGAGAGAGAGAGAGAGAGAAGGTAAAAGAAAATATAGTTCCAGAAAATTCAACGAGGGCACAAAAATGGAAAACAAGCAGAAGTAAAAGACTTATATGAAACAATATACTGACGCCCACGTGGCCACAGGCAGGTATATATTTGCAAAGGGCTAAATGGACCTAGAGGAGCAAGAGAGTTTAAAGAAACGAATGATGAGGTTCTAAACTAAATGAAGACATGGGATGCGAAGGGTTTGACCTGTTTTGGTAAAATTCAACTGGATCATTACGAACAGATAATTGCATGGATGCACTTATTCTAAATATAAATACGTGCATACATACATGTACACATCTATGCATGTATACATTCATACATGTATACAAACGTATACATATATACATGTATACTAACGTACATAATTCAAATATACAAACATAAGAGCATAAGAACATAAGAATAAAGGAGACTGCAAGAGACCATAAGTCCTACACTAGGCAGCTCCGTATCCATCACCACCTGTCATCCCCATCCATAAAGTTGTCTAATAAATTTTTAAAACAACAGATAATTTCAGCGCTTACTACATGGTTACTAAGTTTATTCCATTCATCGACCACCCTATTAGTAAACCAATTCTTGCCTATTTCCTTCTTAAATCTAAATTTGTTCAGTTTATACCCATTACTGCGAGTCCTGCCCTGTTGTTTTATTATGATGACCTTGTTTGCATCACCCTTGTTATAGCCTTTGATCCACTTGAACACTTCTACTCGTATTAGATCACCCCGCACTCTGCGTCTTTCTAGAGAGTGTAAGTTTAGGTGCCTAAGCCTCTCTTCGTAAAGCAAATTTCCTATCATTTGGTCATTCTTCTCTGTACTGATTCTAGTGAATTTATGTCCATTCTGTAGGACGGAGACATACATACATACATACATATATACAAACGTACATACATTCATATATACACACACATTATATAATATTTGTATATATTACACCCACACACCCACACACACACACCCACACACACACACATATATATATATATATATATATATATATATATATATTATATATATATATACGCATATACACACACATATACATATAGAAAATATGCTACACATCTACATACACATATATGCACATGCATACATACACAAATGTACGCATACATATACATACATACATATCTATACATACATACATACGTATACATATATAAACATATATATACACACATATGCAAGCATATAAGAATATATACAAATGAACATTTGTACATACATAAACACATACACACATACGTACATAATACATACTTGAATAAACATAAATACATAAATATATACATGGATGCATATATACTGTACATACAAACGTGTAAATTTACATTTGAACGTACAGTACATCAGGACATAAATGCATGTATTCTTAAGTGTATGATTGTGCGTGTGTGTATGTATTATGTATGTGCATGTGTGTGATCACCATATTCTTGGATCAACTGTTGGACTCGTGATCGACAGCTATTTCCCTCTCGGAAGAATGCTCAGAGATCATGTACGACCGATATATGGCTAATGCTGAGTGTGACCTTACACGCGCACACACACCCAACTCCCAGATCACGAGAGTTAGAGTAACGACTCGCAGCGTACCAATAATGAAATTATTTCAACCCCGGGTTGGATTCGAACCCAGACCGCCGTAGTGGTGGCCGGGAACTCTACCACTGCGCCATCGAGTTGTGTGTGTGTGTGTGTGTGTGTGTGTGTGTGTGTGTGTGTGTGTGTGTGTATTCACCTTTTCACCTTGGTCTTTGGATCACTTGTTGGACTCGTGATCGACAGCTATTTCCCTCCCGGAAGAGAGCTCAGAGCTCGTATGACCGATCTATGGGTAATGCTATGACCTTTCACACACACACACACCCAACTCCCCGCCCACGAGAGTCAGAGTAACGACCCGAGGCACAGCGATACCGAAATAATTTCGGCCCTGGATAGGATTCGAACTGGGTACTGCGAGCACTATCGTACTTCCCAGTCCAGCGCTCTACCAACTGTACCACCGAGTCGTGTGTGTGTGTGTGTGTGTGTGTGTGTGTGTGTGTGTGTGTGTGTGTGTGTGTGTGTGTGTGTGTGTGTGTGTGTGTGAGAGAGAGAGAGAGAGAGAAAGTGAGTGGGTAAGTGCGTGTATTTGTATGCGCTTTTGTGTGTGTGGTGTGCTCGTATTAGTGTCTGCGTCTGTGTGTGCGTTTGTAAGCCCGTGTTTGTATGTATGCGTTGTTATATAAATACAAACGAGTTGCATAAATACACCTGATGACTATAAACACGCTTTTGCCTTCACACACAATTAGAAGCGGAGAATCACCAAGTTTAATTACTTGCCCCGTGATGAGTTGTTTCGAGAAAAATATATTCACGAATGCTCAAGTTATTCTCTTTGGAACGAATTCTCTTTTTCATTTATTTTTTTTTCGGAATATTTCTCACAAATGCACACGTGCCTTTCACCTGTGTAGATCTGGTCCTGTTTAGCTCTACGGCATGGTGAGCTGCGCCTCATTGGAACAAATAATCATCAATCGCCAGCGAAGGCAAATCACACCTGTCCACACGTACGCAACCTACACAACGCTTTTATGCAAACGACCAAGCACGCACATACGTACGCACATATATACACACGCACGTACACACACACACACACACACACACACACACACACACACACACACACACACACACACACACACACACACACACACACACACATTCATCGAACGGACGGCGTAGAGGACGTTCTGAAGTAAAAGTGAAATTTTCATGGAACCCAAAGCAAAGGAAGTACCTATTGTAATTACAGGGTGGAGGGGAAATTGCTCATGGTGTAGTGGGAAAGTGAGGAAAAAGGAGAAGGGGAGGGATTACTGAGAGAAACGGAAGGAAATAAGGAAGGGGAGGACTTGGTCCAAGAGGCCAGACGGCTTGTAAACAAACGCCGAACCGATTATTTGGATTTCGATGATGGGACTAACAAAAATGTAAAGATTAGAAACATAGATAAGAGCAGTACAATAGAAGGTGAGGATAATAATTTCCAAGGATTTAATGAGGGGGCGGCGGATACCAACCTCCCCCAACTGGCAAAACTGGAGAAAAAACTTGAACAAATGACTGAACATTGGGAGATTAGGTTCGGTAAAATGTCAAAACTTGCAGAGAGAGTTGAAAAATTGGAAGAACTAGAGAAGGCGAACAAAAACTTAACTGATGAAATAGAAGACCTAAAAAGACAGTTAAGAGAAGTAAAAGAGGAGAATGAAGAATTAAAGAGGAATAATAAAGAAAACAAAGAGGCCATAGCTAAAGAAGCTAAGGGTTGGAAGACAATCCAAGAAAACAGTAAAGTTGCATTTACTGATATAATTAAACAGCAAATGAAAGAACAAACTGAAGACTCAGTTATCAAAGTGATGAGACAGAAGGAGAATATTGTAAGAGACTTAGCAGACAAAAAGAAATGTATAATTATATTAGGAATGGAAGAGAAACATAACCCAGATAGAACCTCAAGAATCAAAGAGGAAAATGAAAAATTAAGCAGTTTACTACAATTAGTTCAGGAAGATGAACCAGAAATAATTAAACAAATCGAAGAGAAATTCAGACTCGGAAAGTATAGTACAGATAAGACCAGACCAATTAAGATTAAATTCAGGTCACAAACGACGGCAGAGAATATCTTATCCAAAACAGGGAAACTAGCAACAAATGAACAATATAAAAAGGTATGGATAAAAAGGGAAATGAATAAAGAGGAAAGAGAGGAAGAAAAAAAAAAAGACTTGAAGCTAAGGAAAAAAACGAGAACAGAACAGAGTCAGAAAAAGAGAGATTCTATTGGAGAGTAGTGAATATGAAACTAAGGCAATTCGACATACAAGAGAAAAACAAAAGGGAAACAGAGAACACAATGGAAGTGGCAGAAAACTAAGAGTGTCTTACACAAATATAGATGGATTAATAACAGGATTGAATGAGCTGAATGATTATTTGAAGGAAAAAG
>NC_134810.1:14517923-14522923 GCF_046742065.1 Oratosquilla oratoria | reverse complement strand
TTGCAAAACTGTACTTGTATCGGTAACTTCTGTTGGGCACTGGCGTGATGTGTTACATGTCTTAGTCAGATGTTTAAGATTTGGAAGTATGAATGTCAACAAGATTGGATAGGGATTGCCAGGGCCAGTGCCTGTCGGGCACCTTCTTGTATGCATGTGGGTCACATGTCAGGCATGAGATATGTCATTGGTTAGTAAGGATATGTAAATATATGAATATATATTTAAATATACATAATATGTATGTAGACACATAAATGTACACACACACACACACACTATATATATATATATATATATATACATATATATATATATATATATATATATATGTGTGTGTGTGTGTATGATGACATCTTGACAGGTTGTAAGAGAGGCAGAGGGAAAACACACAAATAAAACGATCGATGTTTTATTCTTTGACTAGTTTCGCACTATGGTGCTTCTTCAGAATGTTTACACTACAGAAAAAATAGCAATATATATAGAAAATGTGTGGGTTGTAAACAAGAATAGGTCAATAGGTTTGAGCTCGAGGAGGCTCGAACTCCTGCGTGTTGGTCGTACTGGCACTCCGCTGGGTGCTTCTCGTGATCTGATGTCCCGTCTTCTTCCATTCTCTTGCTGCGTGCCGTGTTGCTGTCTCTGATAATTTGATGTCACTCTATTGTTCGTACATTTACTGATGGCTATGTGAAGAGCTTTTATAATTTTTCTTTCCTCTTACTGAGATTATTGTTCATAATGCTTGCTTGATCCCATTTAGATAGATGTCCTTCTTCGCCTATGTGGTTTACGAGTGCGTTGGTGTTGCGGTGGTATTGGACATCGTCTCTGTGTTCTTTTAATCTCGTGAATAACCCCCTGTAAGTTTCTTCGATATAGACATTATCACAATCTGAACATGGAATTTTATCAACTAAACATTGGGTATTGCTATTTTCTATCTTTGGTTTAATAAGGTTAGACATTTTTCTACCTGCGTTACAAGAGATGCGGATATCCGTATATCTGAGTTCTTTACTGAGAGCGCAGGCCCACTATGTACAGTACATTGTGTTGTTCGTGCCTTGGTCTTCGTCATTATTCCTTTCTCCTACGGCTTTGGCTTTCTTCAAGGTTACGGACATAAGACCAGCGGGGAAGCCAAGTTTATTCAATTCATTAACTACACGGTTGGCGAAGTTGTTTCTATCCACTTCCAAATTAAATCTATTTCCTGACAGTTTGAGACCATTATTTCCTGTCTGATTCTCATTCAGTGTGAATATTTTGTCACTTTTGATGTTGTCAATTTTCTTTAGAATCTTAAAGACCTGTATCAAGTTACCTCTGAGTCTACGCTTTTTTTTTTTTTTTTGGGGGGGGTGTGTGTAGATTAATATACTTTAATCGATTTTTGTGATTTTTTAAAATCAGTTTTGTGGGTTACCGTGGTACTTTTTCCACTCTATCAATGTCTTTAATGGTATTCAGTGACCATACGGAAACAGCATATTCCAAATGTGGACGAACTAACGATTTATATAGCTTGTTAATGAGAGATGGACTTTTGAAGTCAAAAGATCTCTCAATCAGACTTAGACTCTTATTTGCTTTTTCAAAGGCTAAAATACACTGCTTAGATGATTTGAGATCGTTACTGATAATTATGCCGAGATCCTTTTCACTATCCACCTTTGTTAACGAATTTCCAAATAACTTGTAATCGTACTGTTATTTTACCTATGTGCATAACCTTGCATTTACTTGTGTTAAATTTCATCAGCCACTTTTCAGACCATTGCTGTAGTTTAACTAAATCTTCTTGAATATCTAATTAGTTTAAGTGATCATTTACTACTCCGCACATTTTTGTATTATCACCAAATTTGGAGACCACATATTTCAGTCCGTGGTCTACATCATTTATACAAGGTGCGGCATAAATAACGTCTTTTGTTTAAATGAAACAGAATTAAAACCTTTTTAATTTACCTTTATTTTTTTAACATGAATGTATTCCACAGGTTAACAGATTAATGATGTATTAAAAAAATTAATAGAATGCTTATTGGGTTCAATAATGGTCAATAAAAAATAAATCAAACCAACTTTAAGAAAAAAAAAGGGTGATACTTATGCCGCACCCTGTATATACTATGAATAGAAGTGGCCCAAGAACGGAACCCTGAGGAACTCCTCTCGTAACATTTTTTCATCTAAAATTTTTGCCATTTAGAACACTGTTTTTGATCGTTTAATGAATTACTAGTCCAACTTAATAGGCTACCACAAATTCCGTGTAAAGGTAATTTGATAAGTAATCTTTCGTGGGGGACGGTATAAAAAGTTTTTGCAAAGTTTAGATATATCAAATCTAAATCGTTTGTCACAATTCGAGATGACTGTGTTGTAGAATTCGAGTAAGTTAGTCACGCAGGAACGTTTCCGTCTAAATCCATGCTGGCTATCATTTAACAAACTTACTTTCTAAATGGCGCTCGACTGCATCTCTGATGATAGTTTCCATATTTCCTCCGATTGAAATAAAGACCTGTATTTATTTAGTTTCTTTCGGTCACCTTTTTTGTTTATGGGAGTAACGTTAGCTAGCTTCCATTTTCTTGGGACATCTCCGAATATGATAGATTTCTTGAAAAAAAGAAAAGAAAAAAATTCCAATGGAACAACAATCTCATTTTATATTTCCTTTGAGATTCTTGGATGCCATCCGTCAGGCCCTGGTGTTTTATTAACTTTGAATTTTTCTATACACCTTTTAGTTTTTTCTTTTATTATATTTACTGTAGTAAGTTCACCCAATTCTTTTCACAGGTTTCAGTTTGGAGTTCACTTTGAGGTTTTTCGTTTACGAATACCGAGCTAGAATAGTTGTTTAAAATATCACATATTCCTTCATTTGAATAATCAAGTTGACCGTCAGCAGATAATAGTGAGCCAATATGATTCCTAATAACCATTTTATCTCTAATGTAACTATAGGATTTTGAGGGATTCTCTTTGGATTTATCAGTGATATTCATTTTGTATTGTCATTTTCGTTTTTTATTTTATTTTCTAAATCTCTCTGTATTATTACATAACTTGGATAGTCATTAGGTGCATTTATATTTCTTATAAGCCTGTTTCATTTTAGCAATACTTTTTTTTTAGTTTCTTCGTCAAGCTATTTTGGGCGAGCCTGATTTGGGGGGTGCGTCTGTCCTTAAACGGAATGTAAGGTATTCTTTTTACATTATCATTAAGAGTATGAATTTCATATTCGGACGTAGGTGCTAAGTCCTTGCCCGCGGTGACATTTTATTCCGGTTGAATACCGTTTATTTTATTCAGCCGACGGTATATCAATGTAATGTAAGAGTTGAAACCTCGACTTTTACAAATATGTGAATAAACTTTATTTTTGACTAAGGGGTACTATACTGCAATGTTTAACACCATTTTGATTAACAGTTTCAGCGGGATTTTCTTTTTCGTCAAATCCCTTAAGCCTAATGCCAAGCGACCTTACTTGGCTGAAGACACAACATTGTACTGAAGGTCAATACCTCCGTATCTTCTCTAGCTTACGGGGTGTGACCATAACAATGGGTTTATTGCTTTGAAACACCCAGAAAATGCGACTTCTGAAACATACAAGCGCGCGCCAGAGAAAGAGAAAGGAGGTAAAGATGGAGAGAAAAAGAAATGGAGAGGGAAAGAACCAAACACAGAGAGAGAGAGAGAATGCGCACATCCCCGTGTTTCGGGTCGGATTTTGTTTGATCATCTTTTGTTTTACTGCACGAACAATATTACCAAAACTTTCACTACATATAACACTAACAAAACACTAATTAACCATTCTCAAAGCAGAATATATGCAACGAAACAAGTAATTATCCATTACCTAGACAACATTGCTCAAGCTAAACTAAACTTGTTTGTATGCGTAGTCCATCAAAAGCAAACTTCTTGAGTACTTCTGTCAATACACCACAAAGGCCGAGAGCCCCCCCCGGTTCTCTTGGCCCATGAGCGATCGCCGACCAATTGGAATTCAGCGGTGGCTTCTGCTCACACACTGCAATCAACTTGAGTTCGCGTGCCCTCACACACAACCCCAAGCATATACACATGCACGTACACATACACGAGCGTATACACAAGTTGACACGTCTGTTCTGGCTTCTCTTAGGGGATTTTGTTCATTAAAAGGAAAATACAGCCGTCTTTGTGAAGGTTACCATTTCATTTCGAAGAAGCCATCGTCTAATAACTAATGAGAAACGACCACAAAGAGCCATCGCGTAAAGGCATTAATTGTATAAATGTCAGATATAGCAAAACATGTCAGAGGAAACGCCATATAAGAACAAAGCCTTATTTCCAGTTCGCTTGTTAGAGCTTTACCAAGTGTAGTAAACAAACTGAGTAACTCCCGGAGGGACGGAGGGACCTAGTGTGGGACACCTGTCCAAACAACCAATGGAATTAGGCAAAGGACGCTTACCCACTGTGCCGGAGGAGGAAGACAAAAGAGTTGAGGATTCTTTTTTTCTCACGTAATGTTTTCTCCGACAATAAAGGCTTTAACCAGTTAGTACCTTTGTAAAATTCTTTATACTTATTCTTCCTGAGACCAGAATTTATTCAGCTGAGAAGGGAACCCCTGGGTGCATGCGAGTTAACCGGGCCCAACATCTATAATTCTGCACCAAGGATGACATCGGCACTATCAGTAATCAAATTATGGTACCAAAGAACCCGAATATATTGCAGTTATATTCCGGTAGCTTTGCAGGTCATGAGGAGTGCCAATTTCAACACGTTTTGTTGGTTGTTTTTTGCCCTTCTTTTTCCAAAAGTCTGGCTTTTTCTCTGTATTATTATATATAAAATACCGGTGCATTGATTAATGATGTATAAAGAAACGAGTACAAAAACAAATCGATATGTCTGTAGATATATCAATGGCTAAACAAGCAAATAAATAAATGAAAAAATGTGTAAAAGAA
>NC_134810.1:14512923-14515423 GCF_046742065.1 Oratosquilla oratoria | reverse complement strand
TACTTATGTATGTACGAGTATGTATGTATATACTGTATATACTTGTTTTATCGTAGCTGCCGCAATGTGTGACCTCTTGGGTAACCCAGGGTCTGACTCGTTTAGCTTTGAGGAAGTTTCCTTTGGCTGGAAGAAGTTCAATAAGAAAGTCAGGATAGACATATGATTCACTCGCTGGTCATGCTAGATAGATGCCTGAGTCTAATCTAACCTATATAACCCAACACCTAAGGTCTCCTATGGAGACGTCCCCTTCCCCCCACACCCCCGAGCCTATATTGAGCCTAGTCCACACTCTATCCGGGGGCTGCCCTCTGAGGATATCTTAATTAGTTCAATTTATGTTATCCCGTAATTGTGAACGAGATATTAGTGTATTAAACGCCACTAAGTTTTGATGTGCTCAACCATGCTAGGCTGCGCTTCGAGCTTGGCAAGTATTAGTAGAATTATTACGAAAGGTATCCTCCAAATATGTAAAATTGGTGATTAGGGTTTCTAGGATGGGAACTTGATCATAGAACCTACACTAAGACCATGTTTCTCAAGTATTAATTTAGTATTTGAAAGAAGTTAATTAAATGACATTTTTATTTGTGGTAATTGTTGACGAATCAGCCGCGCATTTATCAAAATCGTGTATATCACGGACTGATTGAGGACGGGTAGCTGGAGGGAGGTGTGAAAGGTCATATTATTATGAGATAATTATCAAATATCTTAATGAATATTATGTGTTATACGAGTTTATATGATCCCAAACAAACTCGATACAGATTGTGATAAACAGCGTCGACAGGAGCGAGGGTGTTGTATTATGGTATGTGGATATTTTGTTAACAATTAAAACGCGATCATCAATCTATATCCTCACAATTACGAAACGTGTATCCCACTATTCTTAAGGTACTGCACTGCTTTCAAATACGAAGACTAATTTGTCTGTATTCCATCTGTTTACGGACTTTTATTATTTTATATCAAAGTTTCACCAAGACAGGTTAGGTGTGATATGCAACTTCACCTATTGTGGAACCTAACATCTAGAACTGGACAGTACCAAATTATACCTTAGAGAGATTTTTCCAAATATCTAAATAGCAAATATTAGTTTATACTGCACTGATAATAATAATGAATAGCCATTTCTCAAAATGACATGATAAAAGATGTATGTAATTCATAAATTTTCCAAACTTATATAAAAGATATTTGCTCATTGTATGTGATTAGATATACATCAGTCAAGGTGGAGGATTTCAGGCACTTTACCATCTATACAATTATAAACTTGAGATAAACATGATATTGATAATATAGCTGAAATCACACTGACGAAGTTCTACAATTTTATTTCAAAATACAAATCAGAGATTCCTAACATAGATACTAAAGCTACTGATAACCGTTAAATGTTTATAACTGAATACGAAAATGATAATATAATTGGCAAGGTATTTATTCTATGCCTAATATTATTGAAAAATAACGTGTTTTTCTACATCAATGCAGAAATCTATATATATTTTTGAGACCAGTATTGTTCTAGTAATATCAGTTACGTAAATATGACTCTTTTTATTTTCTTTCTATTTGCAACATTGTAACACTAATATGTATTGTATGTTTATAACTGAATACGAAAATAATAATACTAATCGGCTAGGTATTTATTTTATGCCAAATATTATTGAAAAAATAACACGTGTTTTTTCTACAGAAATGCAAAAAATCTATATATATTTGGAGACCAGTATTGTTCTAGTAATAGTTACGTAAATATGACTCCTCTTTTTATTTTCTTTCTATTTGCGACATTTTTACACTAATATGTATTGTGTGTTTATAACTGAATACGAAAATAATAATATAATCGGCAAGGTATTTATTTTATGCCAAATATTATTGAAAATATAACGTGTTTTTTTTTACAGAAATGCCAAAAATCTATATACTTTTTGAGACCAGTATTGTTCTAGTAATATCATTTACGTAAATATGACGCCTCTTTTTTTCTTTCTATTTGCGACATCGTAACACTAATATGTATTGTATGTTTATAACTGTATACGAAAATAATAATATAATCGGCAAGGTATTTATTTTATGCCTAATATTATTGAAAAAATAAAATGTGTTTTTCTACAGAAATGCAAAAATCTATATTTTTGAGACCAGTATTGTTCTAGTAATATCAGTTACGTAAATATAACTCTTCTTTTTATTTTATTTCTATTTACCACATTGTAACACTAATATAAGTTACTGCGCAAAGTCGAGGACACTACAACAAACGGCACATTATGTTCACGTCTTTCTGTTCTGCGTGTCCAGGGTGGAGAGTTGTGACATTGTAATGTTTGTGAACTTGTAAATACAAACAATTTCATTTGGTAATGAATGTATATGATTATATATTATGTTCATGTAGACATATACTTGTATTAAGATTAATCTACTTTAAATCTGTGGTTACACATAGAATATCCATGCCTGCACA
>NC_134810.1:14495423-14510423 GCF_046742065.1 Oratosquilla oratoria | reverse complement strand
GGGGTGGACCTCACCACCTCTCCGAGTTACCATAGTTGGTGGCGAATGTGAACATCACATTGTGGCTCACGTAACAATGAAGACATTTTTACAATTAAATATGATAACACTAATACCAAAGAAATTATTAATAGAAAATATAACAATAGTAATGATAACGATGAAGATAAATATTTAAATAATAATATTAACAATAATAACAAAAATGATAGTAGCAATACAGGAAATAATAACAATAAAATAAAAGTAATAATAATAAAAAAAAAAAAAAAAAGATAATACTAATAACCAAGAAATAAAAATTATTAATAGTAATTATGACAATAATAGTGAAAACAATGATAATAAAAACGAAAAATTAATTAAATATTTAAATAGTAACAATAATAATAACAATAATAATAATAATATGCAGCGAAGAGTATTTACAAGAGGAAATTGAATACGTAACCGCTGCGTTCAGGAACCTAAGTTACCCAGAGGGCATGTTAGGGACGTCACTACGGAAAGCCATTAAAATCATTAGGGACATCATCATCACGACCGCCGACAAAGGAGGTGGCGTTGTCATCATGAACAAGAGGGTCTACACCAACAAAATGGAACGTTTACTCTCTGACCAATCCACATATTGTAAACAAAGGGACGGTACAGCCAGCAAAGAAGCCAAGAAGTTCAACACCGACATCAGAAAAATCCTCAAAAGAACCGAAAAGGGAAAAAGACTCCTCTACCTCCTAGAGGAAGACCCAACAATCCCATCCATGAAAGGACTTCCGAAAATCCACAAACAGGACATTCCCCTCCGACCTATAACTTCTGGCATAGGTAGCGCACCACATAGACTAGCCAAACCTCTTTCATCCTCCTTAGGTAGCATTAGCGGAACACACCTTAGAAACTCCTCCGACCTAATAGACAAACTCAACACATTTGACTTCACAGACCAACGCCTGATAAGCTTTGACATCACTTCCCTCTACACAAACGTAACAATAGACGGTGCCCTTCGGGCTGTTAAAGAAACAGTACAACACATTGACACCGACAACTTACCCATCAACAAGCGTGACTACTTGGAGTTGGTGGATAAGTGCATAAAATTTGGTTCTTTTGTTTTTAACAAGCAGGAATACAGACAACATGAGGGCCTTCCAATGGGGTCTCCATTGAGTGCGGTGGCAGCATCGCTCTACATGGAGACTTTGGAAAGGGACCACCTTCTGCATATCGTCCCAGCTAACTCCAAGTGGTACCGTTATGTTGACGACATCCTCTTCATTTCACACAAAACAAACGACACAAGAAACATACTGGAACAACTGAACAACGTGGACAAAAGAATTAAATTCACAGTAGAGGAAGAGACCAACGGTTCCCTACCTTTCCTAGACGCTGTCGTCATTAGATCGGACAGCAGCGCTAGGTTCAAGGTATACCGTAAACCGACAAACAAAGACGACTTCATCCACTATTTTAGCGCACACGACGAGAAGACCAAATCAGGGGTTATCATTGGGTTTTACCTTAGGGCTCTTAGAATATGCAGCGAAGAGTATTTACAAGAGGAAATTGAATACGTAACCGCTGCGTTCAGGAACCTAAGGTACCCAGAGGGCATGTTAGGGACGTCACTACGGAAAGCCATTAAAATCAGACAGAGGAAAGGATGTGAAGAGAGGACAAATTTACGATACCTTGTGGTTCCTAACTCTGGCCTCTCTCGCATGCTTTCCAAAACGTTGAGACAGACAGGACTCATCATAGTAAATGACACAGGGAAGAAAATAGGACACTTGACCACCAACAGAACCAAGACGAACCGTGACAATAGCATCGTTTACAAAATTCCCTGCAAAGGATGTGACTGTGCATACTACGGAGAGACATACAGAGGACTTAACAACAGACTCGAGGAACACAAAGCGGACATTAGACATCACCGAGAAACCAACGCTCTAGTTAAC
Organism: Oratosquilla oratoria; assembly: GCF_046742065.1. Lineage (NCBI taxonomy): Eukaryota > Metazoa > Arthropoda > Malacostraca > Stomatopoda > Squillidae > Oratosquilla > Oratosquilla oratoria. The sequence continues at coordinate 14,508,456 of NC_134810.1, read as the reverse complement.
CACATTGACACAGAGGGACATTTGCCTAACTGGGAGGGTTCCACCATTCTAGCTAAAGGACTACACAAGAAACAACGGAAAATAATTGAATCACTTTACATTGCCAACCACAAAAACACAAACAAGAGAACTGGTGACTTGAAATGGACAAAATCTACCGCGACACTTGCCCTCCATGAATGGCTTCCCAGACCCCCCGACCCTAAGTAGATACCTTTTTCCCACTTCGGCCTACCCTCTCCAGCTTTCTTCCTTTCACTCTGAAGTTCCTCCATGCTACCTTGCCCCAACTTTTTATCATGATTTATTCTTTTAATGCTATTTGTTACTATTTATTTTCAACACTATTATTATTATCATTATTATTATTACTTTCATTATCTTTATTATTATTATTGTTATTATTATTGTTACTATTTAAATATTTAATTAATTTTTCGTTTTTATTATCATTGTTTTCACTATTATTGTCATAATTACTATTAATAATTTTTATTTCTTGGTTATTAGTATTATCATTTTTATTTTTATTATTGTTTTTATTATTACTTTTATTTTATTGTTATTTCCTGTATTGCTACTATCATTTTTGTTATTATTGTTAATATTATTATTTGAATATTTATCTTCATCGTTATCATTACTATTGTTATATTTTCTATTAATAATTTCTTTGGTATTAGTGTTATCATATTTAATTGTAAAAATGTCTTCATTGTTACGTGAGCCACAATGTGATGTTCACATTCGCCACCAACTATGGTAACTCGGAGAGGTGGTGAGGTCCACCCCATGTATATAATGCCCACAGCCCGTTTGTACACATATTCCTTTGAAAAAGCATACCTGCGAAACTAGTCAGGAATAAACTCAAGACTAAGACTTAAGTGTTTCCTATTCCGCTTACATCAACCTGTCAGAATGTCTCAATATACATATATGTATATATGTATATATATACACACACACACACACACATACACACGCACGCACGCACGTGCACACATCAATACTCGCTTTAGGAATATTTTATAAAAGGTTTCTCCCACAGGATTTTGAACCAAAGACAGAGATTACGCGTCCACGGTGGAATTTGCTCAGCTATTGACGGAGATATAAGGCGGGTTCGTCCCGCCATGTGACTTGGGTAGTCATTTATTCATATGTATATATATTTAACACTTTCCTCTTCCAGGTCATGAAAGCCGCGGTATTTCATGCTTCTGGGAAATAGACTAATTTTCCGCCACATGCAACGGTCGGATGGCCGAGGATTGGAGACGAGGAGGCAACCATGACCGCAAGATTACAAGGTCGCCGCCCATCAAGGCCTGTGATATAAAGGGCTTAGTAATTATTCTCACAGCCGGGAGGGGAAAACACCATTCTCATACAACTAAAAATATAGAAAAAAAAAATGGATGACTAAATGAATAAGTAAACAATTAAATAAATAAATTAACAAAATCATACATAAATAAACGAATTGATAAACGAAAAAATTTATGAATATGAATAAATAAACAAAAAAGTAGATGGACAGATAGATAAATGTACAAATAGATACACGAGAGAATAAATAAAGATATATATATATGTATATATGTATGTATATATATATATGTACATATGTATATATGAATAAAAATGTGAATGAATGAATAAATAAAATAAATGAACAAACAAATAAACGCATCAAGAAATAGATAATCATGTAAATGAACAAATAAAATTATGATAAAAAGGGTAAAAAAAAAATTAAGATTTCTTTAAATGAAAAGAGGCCACTAGAAACTTCCTAGTCATGATTCTTTTGTTTTTTGACACTTTAAAATGGCATTTTTTTCCTCTCGACTAAGCAAATCACCTTCCAGAAGCAACAATATTGTTGCAAGTGGAAGAGCAAGCAAGACTAAAAGTGTACTGCTTAAAGACTTAACCTTTTTACATAGGAAGATGATTCCCTTGTATGAATCTCACATGGTAACAACCACAGCAAAGTCAATATTCGAAAAACGCAGCTGAGGTAATGACAATTTTGAAAATTCAGAATTCTGAAATTACTATATATATATACATATATATACATATATGTATATATATATATATACATATATATATATATATATATATATATACACATATACATTTTAACAACCACAATGCACTTTAATTCTAAGCCATCAAAGGCCGACATGCAGAAATTGAAGTGTGGTACTGTCAAGGACTCGAACCCGGCATCTTCATGACATTTGCGGCAGTGACTTACCAACTAGGCTATCAAGAGACATATAAGCTGAGCGCAATTTTTTCTATATATTTGTATGCTCGAGATACATACACACATGAAATTTTGCGTTCAACCCATCTCCACTATGACAGTACAATTGGAAGTATACAAACGCGGGAAAGTATTTGTACAACACTGAATGGGTCCCAGTGATTAGAGATACATTTTAACAGCCACAATACACTTTAAAGTGCATTGTGGTTGTTAAAATGTATCTTTAATTACTGGGATGATGTTTTTATTTGTGTTTTTTCTGTGTACTAAGAAAGCAGTCCTATTCCCTTTTCTTCATATTACCGTGTCTAGGAAAGCTAATTTGTCTTAGACATGGTAATAAGGAGAAAAAGGAATAAGACTACTTTCTCAGTACACAGAAAAAAACACAAATAAAAACGACATTATCCACTATTACTCTGCTCACCACCCAAGAATAAAAAGCGGGGTAGTAATAGGTTTCTTTTTGAGAGCATACCGGGAGTGCGGTGAGGAATTTCTCCAAGGAGAAATTGAATACATTTTTGAAATATTTAGGAAACTGTGTTACCCACAAGGTCTCTTACATAGGCTAAAAGAAAAAGCTTTATAAATAACAAAAAGAACCAGAGTAAGCCAAATATGTGAGAACAAAGGGGACAGCCGGGGGTTTTTGTCCGTCCCCAATTCCAAACACGCAGATGAAATCGGACAGTTGTTCACCAAGGCAGGATTAAGAGTTGCATATGGCACAGGGACCAAAATATATAACATAATTAAAAACAAAAACAAAAATGAGTACCATATGGGTGCTGAGGACAGCCTGATATATAAAATTCCTTGTAAAAGCTGTCCCGTCAGTTATTTTGGGGAAACTGGCAGAGGAATGAAAAAACAACGACTATATGAACACAAGAATGACGTAAAAGCCCACCGGACATCAAATTCTCTTGTGGTTCATATAGACAATTTTGGCCACTTTCCTGACTGGGAAAATACAGAGGTACTCCACAAAGGGCTAAGAAAGCAAGAAAAAACTAATCGAAGCAGCGTACATCGCTTCAAAACCGTACAACAATCATAGAGAAGGATTTATTAAATTATCAAAGCTGACCAGCGACTTTGTTCGAGGTGAAGCGGAACGAAGGAAGGACGGAGATAGGGGAGGAACGGGGTAAGAAAGTGAAGTACATAAGCTGTAAATATTTACTTAGTATATACTCTGAGGAAGTCATTTAAGGACGAAACGTTAGTAATAAAACTCCTACGTTTTTTTGGCGTTTATCTCATCACTCTTCCCACTCATTCTGTCATACATACATACATATATATATATATATATATATATATATATATACATATATATAGATATATATATATATATGTATATGCGTAAATAACCACTAGGAAAAAGTAAACTAACGAAGCAGAGCGCTTTCGTGTAATTACATCTTCAGTGCAGATACAAAGAAGGAATTTGTATCTGCACTGAAGATGTAATTACACGAAAGCGCTCTGCTTCGTTAGTTTACTTTTTCCTAGTGGTTATTTACGCATTTGTGAACACACGCTCCTGGTGTTTTTATTGCATATATATATATATATATATATATACATATACGTATGTGTATATTCTATAGCAAAGAATGAGTTGTAAAAAAAAATTAATACTCCGATTTGTTTATCTCTTGTTTCTTTCTTAGTTCATTGTACAACTTTATTTTTCAGAAAGTCGCACCAGAAAAAATTCTTTTAACAAAAGGTGTACTTCTTGTAGAAAGAGCCTCATTCTTTGAGGCAAAGTGTATATCGCAGATTCATAAGTCTCTTGTCGTGCTCTGCACTTCATTATTTCATAAAAGTACACATCCCAGCAATACCTTGAAAAGATTTCAATTTAAATATTCTTAGGGCTTGGTATAAGAGAATAAGAGAAATTGAAGAAGAAAAATCTTGGATGTTAGACTGAGACTAAAGGAAGGTGGCGGGAAGGAAGGAGGACAGAATTCTGAGGACGTTCTGTACTCCATTAACATACATTTGAATCTACATTTTAGAAAAGTTCAAACAAAGAAACAGGGTGTCCATTATACTAGGAAAAAGAACAACAACTTTGGAACATTAGTAATTAAAGTGTGTTAAGTAAAATCAGAAACAGAAATAGTCTACTCTAAGAGTCATGTTCAGAGCATAAAGAAAATTTTATAAAAGTATTAATTTTGTTTCAAGAATGTGAAGTAAAATGCAAAAATTAAAAAATGAAGAGGAAACATCATTAAACAACGCAGTAAGTTTGCAATAGAAAAAAAAAAATGGTTACCATGACGATGGCAAACATACTGATACTACATTACTACCGATAATATTGCTACTACTAGTACTACTACTATCTGCTGAGTATTAACTTTTACAAGTTACTGCTGTCAATTACCAACGACCAACTACTACCTACCAACAACCAGAGACCAATGGCGAGCACTTGTATTTGGTGGTACTGCAAGATGAAGAGAAAAGCTAACCATTTTCAAAACCTGTCAAACCCCCCCCCACACACACACAAACACACACACACACACACACACACACACACACACACACACACACACACACACACACACACACACACACACACACACACACACACACACATTGATAAGGAGGTGCAGTCTCGAGGGGCTGGAACTTGGTCTCTGTAATGGGCCCAAGATCTCTTTTTATTAGCTTCAGCTGTATTTCTTACACTTTTTCACACAGAGTGAGCTGACAACCGGCAATTACTCTCCATTTTGAGCCGGTGACATACAAACAGTCCCACACTGATGTAACAGGAACAGTTCAATTTTTTTTCCAGAGAGATGTGGAAGGTTCCGAAGACCCTTACCAGCCCCTGTGGGGCTACGAGTTCCACCTAGAGAAACTCGAGGCAAAAATTGATTGGTTGACCAACTACCATCTACACACTAATAACTACCCACAACATATCACAAACTACCAACTACCAATCCCTAACCTAGGTGCTAGTTACTAACCACCACCTACCAACCTTAATCTTATCTTTCGTTATATATTTTTTGAGAAATATATTAGATATAGTCTCAAATGAGAAATATTGATTTTCGAAGTATGATATTGAATTCAGAGCTATCCACTTTCGTTAGTTAGTTAGCGATTAACATAATTTCTCAACTCTCTCAGGTTATTTTCATTAAATAGAAAAATACACACAGGAATATGCCAGTTTTGTTACAGTCTGTTTCATACGCGAATCCTGGAAAGTCGTAATTCAGGCTCTATAGCAGTGATACTCAGCCCTTCCTCCCTCGTTTGCTCCCTCGGCCTGAAGCATTTCCCCCATTTGACATCCATACAAAAATGCCTAATTTACATAACACAGAAAAAAGTAAAATATACTTGGTAATAAGGCTCTGTACCAAACAAACTTTGGACAAAACGCATAATACAATAATACATAGCACGTGACTGACAAGGTATAATATAGAAAAGTTGTTAAATTTTCAGGTATGATGTACTAACCCCCTACCATATAATCTTCGCACTCAGGGGGGAAGTTCAATTTTGGCAGAAATTCATGGTTGCGGGTTTTGGCATTACCTCGTCATGCACCCTGACAAGCCATTTGTGTTTTTGGTGGTCGTGACAAAAGGGTCAGACACCAAATTGAGGTTGATAATTGGTCGCGTTAATGTAAAAGTTCCAACACTACGGAAAGACTTCCGAGTTGTTATTTGGTGTCAAATATGAAGAATATGTTACCCGTTCGAGTGAAAATATTAAATCTATTAATTGGGGACCGTGATGTAAAATCCCTATACTATGCATAACCCTTTTGTTCAAGCAACATTTTACAACAATAAAATTCTGTGAGCTGAATACATTCAATCTAAAACATTTTGCAACCTGGGAAAACTTCCCTCTTAGTTAGAGCGTCACTACTTGTGGCAAAGGTCAGGAGGAGAGGAGTTCGAATCTTACCCAGCAAAGATGCATAACCCTTTTGTTCAAGCAACATTTTACAACAATAACATTCTGTGAGCCGAGTAAATCCAATCTAAAACATTTTGCAACCTGGGAAAACCACCCTCTTAGTTAGAGCGTCACTACTTGTGGCAGAGTTCAGGAGGAGAGGCAGTTCGAATCTTACCTAGCAGAGAGTAAAGGCGTCATACTACACCAAATTCACTGCTTCATGAAAGGCTTCTGCAGGAAAGCACCGTCCTAACCTGCTCCTAGAGGAGGAATTAATTATGGATTAACAGATATTATCAATATTCCTACTTTGTTATCTATCATAAAAGTATTCTCAAGATCGAAAGTGTGATATATTTAGGGAACAAACGCCTAACACCGTCAACAATCTTAGAACGCCATATTTCGTACATGAAACCATTTTGCCCAACATAACTGAATTTCTTATCAGTTAAACCCTACTTGATTATTTCCTCTTTCACAAACAAATTCGCTGTAAAAATTGTTCCCCATAATGTAAAATTTGTTTTAACATAACAAATGAATGAAGGAGGCTTCAAGAGACCATAAGGCCTACACTAGGCATGTGCAATACCACCAATCATCCCCATCCATAAAGTCATTAAACTTTTTCCAACAATTACTAGATTCAGCGGTCTCTACATGGTCACTAAGCCTATCCCATTCGTTAACCACTCTATTGGTAAACCAGTTCTTGCCTATTTCCTTCTTAAGTCTAAATTTGTCCAATTTAAATCCATTACTACAAGTCCTACCCTGCTGTCTTCATATGATGACCTTGCCTTCACAACCCTTGTTAAAGCCCGTGAACCATTTGATTACCTTTATTATTGCTGTATAAAATTAATTTCACTCATGTTTTTGTTGTTAGTGTTATAGAAACATTTGTTATAGGCCCAATAAAGTTGTATTATCATAGATAAATTCATGATCAAGAACAGAACTTCTGACAGTTTCTGTTTGTAAATACCGGAGGCTTCTCCTTTGTGTTGTCGCATACCTTGTCTGCGTGCGCGATCGACCTCGCAAAATTACTTCGAACTTCTGGAAGAGGTTTTGGTGTGACCCATTAAGAAAGTTTGCGAAGCGTCGAATATTCTATCGAGGCATCCCTCACGGCCTAAACAACACACATGATGTTAAACTTCCTTGCAAACTTGTTAACATGGTCAGCGTTGTAAACATCCCACTACAAACGGTATCAAGCAACGTTCACACCTGCTAGGGTATTGCTGATCTTCCCGATACAAACGTAAACTACATCGGCAACAGGCTGGTCACACGGTGCTGGTGAAAACTCGAGAAAAGGCTGGGAGACGCCTTTCTTTGGTATTGAATTTTGGATGGCATCACTCAAAACCATCGTATTTGTAAATCTAAAATTGGGTCACCATTTCTAAACAGCGAATAAAGCAAGCAAAGATACGTATTCTTGTAATCACATAAAAGGAAAGCATAGGCATGCACACACACACAAATACACACACACACACACACACACACACACACACACACACACACACACACACACACACACAAATATACAAATACACACACAGTGGTAGAATACTCGGCCACCACTACGGCGGTCCAGGTTTTGAATCCTGCCGAGGGCTGAAATAACTTCGGTATCACAAATACACACACAAATACACACACACAAATACACACACACAAATACACACACACAAATACACACAAATACACACACACACACACACACACACACACACACACACACACACACACACACACACACACACACACACACACACACACACACACACTTTTCATAACGCTACCCTCATTTAATGACATGTTCTTAATTACTTACTTCCTGCTTGGTTCTATTTTTCATAATTCCTTGATCAGATGAATCCGTTGTAACAGTTTTATTAGATACAATATATCATATATAAGAGTAATTATCATAAAAGTGTGTTGTAAGTTATTTGTGCAAAAGCCATTCTTCTTGCAGAACATATCAGTAATAACTCTCAATGTAATATTTACATACATACATACATTGCATACATACATACATACATACATATATGCATACATACACACATACATACATACACACATACACATGATATGACTTTTTAACTTGAAAAAATCTGATGTATTTGATGAAGTTTTGCCTATATGTTAGTTTTTTTAATTTGATTTCTATTTGGTTATGTAAAAACCTCCGATACCCAACATCATTTCATATTTGCTGTACAAGGAAATGAGGCCAAAGAGGTTGTCAGCAGCAGTATTAGTAGCAGCTGTTTGAAATAATTAGTTGCAGTTTTGAATGTGTGCTATATTATGTAGACAAAGAAACAGTGACTTTACGACTTTAGAGGTATTTAATTATTTTTGAAAAGTTATTATTACATAACATTTTCAAAGACATGTGTAAACCCATTTTTTTTGGGGGGGGGGTCAATTTCGCTCACCAATACGAAACTGAGTTCTACACATTAGAAAACACTACAGCGTATGACAAACCACCAACAAAGTTTCATTGCCTTATTCCAATTGGAAATGTTTTAATATTTTTACATCGGTGGGTGTGGTTCAAGGGCGTTTAAATGACCGCCCTTTAAATCGTGTATAAACAATGCGACACGTGTATGACTTATTTTTTAGCATTTACCTTTTTTCAATTTGAAAAGTGTTGTCAAGCTAGTAAAAGTGTTCGGAATATCTAGAAAGTGGCAGAATTAAGAATTTGAAAAAACTAAAATGTCTTTCCGATATTAAACAACCAAGTGGAAACTGGCTTTTTCGGTGAAGACAAAGAACGTCTCAGAAAACAAATTGAATCAGGAGGCCGAGTGGGATACACGATTGAGAAAATGGCTCCTAAGTCAACGTTCCATGCTTTGGAAGACGCTGTCTCTAAATTGAAGTGTCCTATGGCTTTAAGATTTTTCCCACTCATTGGATAGAGAAACAATCAGTACTTGATCAGACTCGTTCAAGTATGGTCGCCGAGCAAGCTATGAAGCTCATGTGTAATTGTGTGTGTGTGTGTAATTGTGTGTGTGTGTGTAATTGTGTGTGTGTAATTGTGTGTGTGTGTGTAATTGTGTGTGTGTGTGTGTGTGTAATTGTGTGTGTGTGTGTGTGTGTGTGTAATTGTGTGTGTGTGTGTAATTGTGTGTGTGTGTGTGTGTAATTGTGTGTGTGTGTGTGTAATTGTGTGTGTGTGTGTAATTGTGTGTGTGTGTGTGTGTAATTGTGTGTGTGTGTGTGTGTGTAATTGTGTGTGTGTGTGTGTAATTGTGTGTGTGTGTGTGTGTGTGTAATTGTGTGTGTGTGTATTTACCTAGTTGTACCTAGTTGTATTTACCTAGTTGTATTTTACGGGAAGGGGAGCTATGCTCGTGGGGTCCCGTCTTCATATCTCATTTTATCTAAACTATTTTTAAATTCATGTATTGTTTTTGCACACACCACTTTCTCATCTAACTTGTTCCAACTGTCTATTACTCTGTGATGAAAGCTGTTCTTTTTCAAATCTCTTCTATAGCTGTCTTTTTTTATTTTCTTTCCGTGTCCTCTTGTATTTCTGTCATACCATTTTATCAGATTCTCTCTATCAGTAATTTCTATGCCTTTCATGATTCTGTAAATAGCTATCAAATCTCCTCTCTCTCTTCTTTGCTCTAGTGTCTGTAGTTTAAGTTTTTGTAGTCTCTCTTCATATGATAGTTTTGAGAGTGTTGGTGCCAGTTTTGTGATTGCTCTTTGTATTCTTTCAAGTTTTTTTATACATTTTTTTGTACTTGGTGACCATATCGTTGCTGCATATTCCAATCTTGGTCTTATCAGGGTGATTAGGATTTTCCTCACCATTTCTTCATCCAGGTATGTAAATGCCACTTTGATTGTTCTTATTAAATTATAAGTTTCTCCAAAAATCTTATTTATATGTTTCTCAGGTGACATATTATTCATAACAATGACTCCCAGGTCCTTCTCATTTTCTACTTTTTTTATTCCTTCTTCTCCCAAATTATATGATCCTGTTATTCTGTTTTTGCTTTTTCCAAATTCCATTATACTACACTTTTTTGTATTGAACTCCATCTCCCACTTCCTACTCCATTCTTGTACTTTATTTAGATCTCTCTGTAGTGATTCACAATCTTCTTCAGTTTTCACTCTTTTCAGTAGTTTTGCATCATCTGCAAAGAAGCTCATATAGCTTTCAATTCCTTCATCCATATCATTAATATATATAGCAAACATTATTGGGGCCAGAACTGTTCCCTGCGGGACACCGCTTATTACTTCATTCCATTTTGAGTGCTGATCTCTTATCACTACTCTCATTTTCCTTTCTTGCAAAAAGTCTTCCATCCAATTTAGCAATTTACCTTGTATTCCTCCTTCATATTCTAATTTCTTAAGCAACTTCTTATGTGGTACTTTGTCAAAAGCTTTTTTTAGGTCTAGAAATGCACAATCAGCCCATCCATCTCTTTCTTGTATTATATTAGCCTTGAATAGAAACATATTAAATTGGTGACGCATGATCGTCCTTGTCTGAATCCAAATTGCCTTGGATTTAGTACGTTGTTTTTTTCCAAGTATTTTACCCATCTACTTTTGACAATTCTTTCACAAATTTTTGCTATTGTACTTGTTAGAGAGACTGGTCTATAGTTGGTAGGGTCTTCTTTATTTCCTCCTTTATATATAGGTACTATATTTGCTTTTTTCCAATCTTCTGGAACTTTTCCTTCTTTTAAGGAACTGCTTATCATGCTATGTATTTTGTCTGCCAGTTCATTCCTGCATTCTTTCAGAATCCAGTTTGCTATTTCATCTGGCCCATGCGATTTTCTGACATCAAAATTACCCAAGTGTGTCAATATTTCATTCTTTGTTACTTCTATTTCTTCCATAGGGGGGACTTTTTCTTTCCACTCAATCTCTTCAGGTTGTATATTTTCCCTTGTAAACACTGATTTAAAATGTTTGTTCATAATTTCTGCCATTTCCATTTCCTCAGTGTATTCAACTCCTCCTTGTCTTAATTTCTCTAAGTCTTGTTTGTTTTTCAGTTTATTGTTTACAAATCTGTAGAATAGTTTTGGTTGATCTTTACACTTTTCTATAATATCTTTTTCATATTTTCTTTTTTCCTCTCTGCACTTTTGTACATATTCATTTCTATAACCAGTATATATTTTCCATTTTTCAGGTCTTCTGTCTTTTTTCCATCTGGTCCAGGCTTTGTCTCTTTTGTCTTTTAACTCCCTACAACTTTTGTTGTACCAGCATTTTACATATTCTTTTTCTTGTTTTTGTCTTGGGACATACTTTTCCACTCCTTTTTTGTAAATTTTTGTCAAAATATTCCATTTCTCTTCCACTGATGTTTCTTCTTTGTATATTTCTTCCCAGTTTTCTTGTTGGAAGAATTCTCTTATTTTATCAAAGTTTGTTTTTTCATACATCATTCTTCCTTTTCTATATTGTTCATTTCTTTTCATATATTTTTCTTCATTAAGTTCCAGTTCAATCAATATGTGGTCACTTTTACCTATTGGTGTTTTATATTCAATCTTGTCCACTATTCTAGGTTCAGATGTAATTATTAAGTCTAGCCTCGATGGTTCTTCTTCATTTCTATACCTAGTGTTCTCTTGTATCCATTGTGTCATTGAATGGTCAGTAATCATCTCAAGTAGAGCATTTCCCCATGAGTCATCACCACTCTTTACTGTCATTTCTTCCCAGCAGATTTCTTTGCAATTAAAGTCGCCCATCATAACTATTCTTCCTCCGTCTTCCATTATTTTAGTTAATGCTATCTTTGTGTCCTCTAACATACTTTTATATTCACTCTCCTCCCATGAGGCTGTTTTCGGAGGCACATAATTGATCACAAATTTTCTGCTCTTCTTATCTCTGTCTTCCACTTCTATCATAATCATCTCTACTGTATTCTTTCCATATATGACACCTTTCACGTTTATATCCTTCTTAGTCAGGAACATAACTCCACCCCCTTGCTTTTTCTCTCTGTTTCTAATCCAATAATTGTATGCATCATGTCCTACACTGTTGGGTGGTAGTGGGCCTTTTAATTTTGTTTCTACAATTCCCATTATGTCCGGTTCTTTTTCTTTCAAATAATCATTCAGCTCATTCAATCCTGTTATTAATCCATCTATATTTGTGTAAGACACTCTTAGTTTTCTGCCACTTCCATTGTGTTCTCTGTTTCCCTTATGTTTTTCTTTTGTATGTCGAACTTCCTTAGTTTCATGTTCACTACTCTCCAATAGAATCTCTCTTTCTCTGACTCCGTTCTGTTCTCGTTTTTTGCCTTAGCTTCCAGTCTTTTCTGCTTTTCTTCCTCTCTCTCCTCTTTATTCATTTCTCTTTTTATCCATATATTTTTTTATTGTTCACTTGTTGCTAGTTTCCCTGTTTTGGATAAGATATTCTCTGCCGTTGTTTGTGACTTGAATTTAATCTTAATTGGTCTGGTCTTGTCTGTGCTATACTTTCCGAGCCTGAATTTCTCTTCGATTTGTTTCATAATTTCTGGTTCATCTTCCTGAACTGATTCTAGTAATTGGCTTACTTTTTCATTTTCCTCTTTGATTCTTGTGGTTCTATCTGTGTTGTGTTTCTCTTCCATTCCTAATATAATTATACATTTCTTCTTGTCTGCTAAATCCCTTACTATATTCTCCTTTTGTCTCATCACTTTAATAACTGAGTCTTCAGTATGTTCTTTCAATTGCT
>NC_134810.1:14457923-14487923 GCF_046742065.1 Oratosquilla oratoria | reverse complement strand
TTTGACCTATATAGAATTTGTTACACATTTTGCAAGGAATTTTGTAAATGCATCCTTTTTGACATTTGATACTATTATTAATCAATAAATGTGTAACTGTACTGTGTATATGTAAATATATGTAGAATCTGGCAACTCCCCGAGTTTCCTTCAGAGATTGCATGTATGTTTAAATCAGAGAGAACACTGGAACATTAAAGAAAAGAGACCGCTTAAACTTTGTCTCTCCAAGCCCAGACACAAATGTAGATAGTACCTACAAATCTACATTCTGGTGCCAGCGAGGGATTCCAAGCAACAACTTTACCATTCCACCGAAGCAACAACTCTACGACAGCAGCTCCGGTTAAACATAGCCATTTCCCAAGGTTACGATCTTCGCTGAAATCCAGCATCCTAATACGAAGCGAAGAGTTGTACTTCTGTTCTGTGCATCACCCATTATCACTACAAAGCACCGCTGCATTGCTTCACTCCATTGTACAAGCACTACAAGCAAATCCCTCTTCATACGGCATCCTACTGTAAAGCACCGTTGCATTGCTTCGTTGCATCCTCCAGCATCTACTGCGAGGTAACACCTCTTCGCGGCATTCTCCAGCATCTATGATGCCCGCCGCCTCCACGTAAACACCGAGAAGTTGGACGACCTCCTTTCTCCAACATCGTATCACGCTTCGCACGTCACTGCACCAACAGCCAACGATCATCATCTACGAGCCAACACTACAACGCTCCAACGATCATCTCTGCGCGCTAACGGTCGTCGTGGCATCAACAGCCAATGCCCGTCCCCCCACTCCACGCGTCCACCTTCACAAGATCTTTATCTCCTTTTTTCTATTTTTCTTTTTGCATATGTCATACATATGTATTTTTAACTCACCAACAAGCACACTGTACTAATTCCTTCCCCTGTTTCCAGCAGTGCATCTTACAATCAATTCGCCCCACTGTATCATCAGTTTGGAACCCCCCTACATTATCTTGAATAAGTAGATATGTTTCTGTTCTCATTATCACCTAGGAGCTAGACGCTCTCTGCCCTTTTTATTCTCAACTAGTCAATGAACGTATCCAAACCCCTTTCTGACTCGACATACTGACCCTGTGCACGAAGCCGTTCTACGCTCAATTCCAGAACACCAAGCATGTCCCCTCTTTCTGCTAACAACTCTTCAGAAAATTCACCTGCTACTCAAAACACCATGACAACACAAAACTTTATCACCGTAGTCAAGGATGAGACATTACCTCTCTTTAACGACAAGAACATTCCTGTACACAAATTCCTCTGTAAGGTTGAATCAGAGATAACACGAAGAAACGTCATAGACGACAAGACTAAAATCTCCATACTAACATCCAGAAAAGATAAGAATAACACATTAGCTGATGATGTCATTCAGTCAGATTTGAGGAAATCTCAACCTATCATAAATTCATAGAACACTTTAGAAAGTTCTTTGTTGCATTTAAGCCACATGGAGCACTTTCCCCCTTATACTCTTTGGCAAAAACTTACAATCACGGTCAACACAATACAAAAGAAAAAGTGGTCAAAATCGCTTTAACATTTAAAAGTAAACTCAGAGAAAGCCTAAAAAACTCAGACTGGGTCTCAAACAACAAAATTTTATTGAAACACGTAGTCTCACTCATGGCATACTTTTGACTATTCTCCCAATTACACCCAGACACACTCCAGAAAGGTAGCACAATTCTATTCATACCAGGTATCATGCTAGACGAATTCTCCAGAAATTCTCTGACACGGACAAAGCTATCACTCAGATCCAGAGCCAGTCAGTACCCATCGCACCCTCCCACACAATAACCCAGGCCACACTGTCCCCCTCACATAACACGAGATCAAAACCTCTTTGTAAACGTGCCATATACTTTCTCGAATCTGCAGACACAACTGGCACAAAAAACTTTCCTCCTGATCTCGACAATTACACGTTAGTTGGTGATATTCTGTATCACAAACCAATACTAACAAAA
This sequence comes from Oratosquilla oratoria, assembly GCF_046742065.1. Taxonomy (NCBI): domain Eukaryota; kingdom Metazoa; phylum Arthropoda; class Malacostraca; order Stomatopoda; family Squillidae; genus Oratosquilla; species Oratosquilla oratoria. The sequence continues at coordinate 14,485,916 of NC_134810.1, read as the reverse complement.
ATGAACCCAACAGATCAGTGTTTCAATTTGTAGTCCCTACGGAGCTCATTCCAGAAGTTTTAAAGCTTATACACGATTATCCATCGCTGCACACCCTGGGAAGGAAAAATGCGTTATACAAGCCAGATTGCACTACTTCTGGTAACCAGAAGGTTATACACACCTACATTGATGCTTGTTACCTGTGCGCGATTCACAAAGGTCATATCAGCGGTCATGCTCCAATTTTGATTTACCCCACCCCTTCTTAAGATACCACTTACACATACCGGAAACCAATATCTCGTTGTCTGTGTCGACCATCTTTTACGATTTTGTATTCTTTCCCCTACCAGACAAAACAGCATATGTAGCAAAGACCATTATTGACAAACTCATATGCCCCTCTACTACACCCAAAACTCTGATTTCTGACAACGGGGCTGAATTCAACAATGAGATTCTTTCGCACATATGTGATTATTTTCAAATGAAGAAATGCAACACTACTACTTATCACTCTAGTTCAAATGGCTTAGATGAACGCCAGAATAGAAAGATTTTCAATATACTTAGACATCTTGCTTTTGATCTTTACCCTTCTTGGGATGAACATGTCCCAATGATTCAAGCTTGTATAGTTCCATTAACAGGTCAATATCGGAATCTCCTCATTTTGTCCTCTTTGGCTCGGACAAAAAGCTCCCATATGACCTTCTTTCAGGATTACCTCCCATTTACAATTTCAATGATGTCAAGGTCAAATAGTAAATTTCAATAATCTTTTCAAAAGAATTAATATTACTTTTCATTTAAGGACATAACGGTCCGTTTGCATATTTGCATAACAAATCAGCCAGAGCTTGTACCTTTGAATTTAGAAACATTGTTTACACCTTTAATCACAACCCCACCTCGAAGCTCTCCCCTAGATTCTCCGGACCCTATCATACCGTTGGACATGAGTCAATGAACAGTCAAAGCAATCTGGTTGCACGATCTTACGGAGACCGTCTTGCACAAAGATCATATCAAAAGAGTCCCCCACGGCCTCTACATACTGTCCCTTCAAAACTTCTACTACCCCTGCAATAGAGGACCATCACCAATCCTCTCCACCAAAACCTCCAGTTTCCCTCCACGTTATAATCTTCACAATCGAGCGACAACTTCATAAATGTATATTTTTGCCTAGGTGAACGAAAATAATATCAATTACCGCATGCTCACACAATTAAGTTTATTTAATTTTATTCATGAACATTTCCCCATACCACCACTATTCTAACATTGTATCTTCACGCCAAGGGTCTGCAAAAGGCCTTGTATTATTTATCTTCCATGATAATCAATCTCACTGTGGACAGTGAGGGTAGCTGACCGATCGTCTGTTGTCAGTCCCTTCGATGTCCAGCGTGCACACGCGTGCACACACGCATATGGAGCGAGCAGTACTCCAACGCCTTCAATTCAACTCTCGAGGGATCCTCTATTGTTCCTCATGATCTGACGACAAGGGACATTCAATTATTCCTAGTGACCCGAGGACTAGACTTTCCAGACAACACCCTGATCACCTGTGGACATCGCGCTCCCCGATTACAATAGAAGCGTCGCCGGGTCATCGTCGCCCAATCGACGCGACGAACCTTTTTTATTTTGTACCCAAATGTAAATATAGCAACCCTTGTATATATGTAAATGTATGTAGAATCAGGCTACCCTCCGAGACTCCTTCGGAGGTTACACGTATGTTTAAATCAGAGAACACTGAAACATTAAAGAAAAGAGACCGCTTTGACTTTGCCTCTCCATACCCAGAAACAAATGTAGATAGTAACTACAAATGTACATATACACATGTATATACATATGCATAGATATACACATGTATATACATATACATACAAATACACATGTATATACATATGCATACAAATACACATATATATACATAAGCATACAAATACACATATATACATATGCATACAAATACACATGTATATACATGTACATATGTATACATACACACACACATACACACATAAATATATATATATATATATTACACATATTACAATACACTGAATGGTCTCCAGTACATAGATTTTCATCTTATCAACCATATTAACTTATTCAATTTTAATTTCTTGGAAATGCGATCAAGAGTAATATTGAGCTCGATGGAAGCATATATATATATATATATATATATATATATATATATATATATATATATATATATACATACATGTATACATATGCACGTACATATACACCCGCATATACACATCCCTGTGAAACAAATTCTTATATCCACGTGAGCTCGGTGACGACTGACATATTTTGTTCTGAGTAGCATTAGGTAACTCTATTTAGGTAATAATTAGATTGTGAATAAGTAGAATCTAGTACGCCCCTTAACTGAATAAGATACCTTGCAGTTAATCCCATCATACATATTACAACACACAGTGAATGGTCTCCGGTACATAGATTTTCATCCTATCAACCACATTAACTTTTTCAATTTTAATTTTTTGGAAACACGATCGAGAGTAACATTGAGCTCGATGGAAATATATAATATATATATATATATATATATATATATATATATATATATATATATATATATATGTATATATGATATATATATATATATATATATATTTTTATATATTATTATATATATATATATATATATATATATATATATATATATATATATATATACTAATTCAAGAAGGTTTTTGTTCCCAGTCTTGTTTAAACTCTTAAAAGCGATACCACACTTTATAGATTTATCAAATTCAAAGTGGACAATTTTTTTACCAGCATAGGAGTCCGTAGACACAAGGCTTTAAAATTTTTCCATTTAATATCTCTTGTCTACTAACTTACCTTATAGATTTGTCTCTGGTTAACTGCTGATGATGTTATTCACTTGATAATAGTCTTGGGTTGAGTTCCTTAAGATACTATTTCTTTATTCTATTTCTTATTATAAAATTGTTAGTACCTGGTACACAACTCTGAAATATAAGAAAACCTATTAGTGGCCTGACAAGAGGAAACAATTCAAATAATAAACAATTAGGAAATGTCTCCAACAATTGCAAGAATTTCTCGTGAGAAATTAAATTAACATACGTTAAACCGGCTTCCCAATTTATGTGCCTTGTATTTTGTGTATGCATGGAGATTACTAAACACCTATTCTCATTATATTATTTTCTTTATCTAATATAAGATTATAAAGTCAGTGAAGATACCTATCATCGATCCAAAGGTATCAGGTGCACAAACAAATGCGTATATAGTCAATTTTAAACTACCATCACATATAATTCGGTTCTCTGGAGTAAGGTATTAGAAATGAAGATAAGGGGGTGGTAAGAGAGGACAGGAGTTGGTGACCCGGAAAGGAAAAGGAAAGAATATTTATCATACAAGTGACACGTGGAACGATGAAGGTTGAGCCAAAATGAAACGCAGTAGGGTACAATGATGTGGATCCTAAATTAGTTTGGATTTAGATTTGAGACTTAATGTTGTTAACCGCGACTGATATATGCATATGTATACATGTGCGATATATATATATATATATATATATATATATATATATATATATATGTATATATGTATATATATGTGTGTGTGTGTATGTGTGTGAAAAAGTTGGAAAAAGAGAGTCACGGGTCTCGTGGCGAGTTTATTCCTGACCGGTTTCGCTTGTAGCGAAACCGGTCAGAAATAAACTCGGAATGATACCCGTGACTCCCTTTTTCTACCTTCTTCAACTTACCACAATGTCTCAAAACACACACACACACACACACACACACACACACACACACACACACACACACACACACACACACACACACATATATATATATATATATATATATATATATGCGGAAAAACCACCAAGGAAAAAGATAAACTGATGGTGGTTTTTCCGCATATTTAGAATCACGAGTTTATGTGATTTCTCATCCATATATATATATATATGTAACGAGGAAGGTATAAGTAATAAAGGAAATTATTTCAATTTAATACCCTTTATTACGCAAAACTCAAAAACTGCTGAATAGCAATAGCTTTTATTTTGTTCAATTTTAATTTCAAGTTTATTGATAACCTACGTGTTTTTGGAATAGAATATTAAATTTTTCAATGATTATACAAAATTAATACAAAATTAAGCACCATTTCGCCTCTGACATTTCTTTCATCCTATCCAAATTTTCCACCGACTAACATGTATCTATACTTCATTCCAATATGAAATTACACTCGATTTCTGCCGTGCAGCTGGGTACAGTTTGTAGTCCTGCAGATTCCTGCTCCACACAGACACCAGTGACGCAAGTTTCTTACCTCCTTCAGAAAATATATTTCTCCACTTTGTTCATAAGACAGAAAAATTTGGTTTCAATCATTAGAAAGAACAGTCATTCTACAACTGTTTTATTTTTATTTTTATTTTTTTTTGAAACTCGGTAGAGTAAGAAACCAACTAATCATGTAGAGTTGAAGTCCAGGAAAAGAAATTATCGGTTGATATACATCTTTACTTATAATCAACGGTTACAGCAATTATGATAAGTGTAGAATAAACCATGTGTTCCCCTATATGAACAACAACTGAACACAATAGTACATTGGCATTTCACACAGAAAGCCATAGAGGATAAAATAAGGATATTCATAAGTATTTTACCTCACGACGCTCGTGGCACGAAGGAGGGAGGAAGGGATGGTAGTTACCGACTCTTTCCATCCTCCTAAACTCCTCCTCCTCTTTCTCCTCCTCTTTCTCTTCCTCCTCCTCTTCCTCCTCTTCTTCTTCTTCCTCTTCCTTCCAACTTATTCATCACTGAACTAATATGAGACAGTATTCATTTTATTTATAATATATCTCTATTTCTCTTACCTTTTTGAGTGCACTCAAATAATCTACTTACCGTCTTCACAGATTATTGTTAAATTCACATAACATGAAAATAGTCACGGGTAAGAATGATGGAAAGTAAATAATTTCTCATTATGAATCAAATTATGAATAAGTTGGAAGGAGGAGGAAGAGGAGGAGGGAAGGAGTCGGCAACATCCATCCCCCCTCCCTCCCTCGCGCCACGAGCGTCATGATGCAAAATATTTATACAAATCCTTAATTTTGATTTTTAATGGCTTCCCATGTAAAATATGAATGCACCATCATGTTTATGTAGGAGAAAACATGTTTTATTCTACACTTGTTATCATAATTGCTGCAAAAACTAAAGTTGTGTATAAACCGATAATTTCTTTTCATTGATTCAACTCCACATAACTAATTAGTTTCTTGCTCTATCGACTTTTACAATTTTATCATAGTTGTAGAATGACTGTTCTTTCTAATTATTGAAACCAAAATTTCTTACATCATGTGGGGAAATATTTTCTGAAGGAAGTAAGGAATTTGCGTGTCGCTGGTGCAGAATTCTGCAGGACTACCAACTGTACCCAGCTGCACGGTAGAAATCGAGTGTAATTTCTTACTGGAATGAAATATATATGTTTTTTGGCTTATACTTACATCGCCAAAGTACTTAAATTTGACGCTTTATTCCTGGGGAAAATTGAACATAAACTTCGATAATTTCTAGAATGTAATTTTGCACAAGTTAATCATAATTCACGCTACCTTACCTGACACTGCTACGTTTCGCTACATTACTCCATTGGACTTTTCCCTCTTCTTCTTTATGCCTCAAAAGTAGAAATATCTCGCTTAGTCCCCACCGCGTCCCATACCACAACCTCTCAAGTTTGTGGTCTTTTAAAAGTGTTCTTCCATTATAAGTGTAGATGCCCCTCTCCTTCATATTACCTAAACCCCAAAAATTGGATCTGGTCGGACAGTGAATGTTCACATTCATTAGTACACTACCCACAAGCACACGAGGTAATGTGACTGGAAAATTAAGTGATGATGACCCAATAGGAACGCCCGTGATATCACTGATTGTGCTATCCATATTTGTTTTGGATGGTGTGGTAATCTCACCTCCTTACTTATCAGTTTTTTTTATGAGATACAGCTTTCGTGCCACCTTATTCTAAATATTCTGTGGATTCCTAAATACACGTATTATAGGGTGCCCAATGGTCCACGCCGTCATTATGATGGTACTCCATATAACTATGAGGATTCCTTGTTCACCACCAGGCATATGACAGTAGTTGGTGCTGTCATTGAGTGCGTACGAGATAACTTTCGTTTCATCTTTCGTAAAGAATTTGTGTGACTATGGTGAAATTTATATCCCTTAATCGACATAGGTAATACAGTCACAAATGTTTCAGAACCTTCCCACCAATGTATATATATATATATATATATATATATATATTATACATATATATATACATATATATATATTATACATATATATATATATATATATATTATACATATATATATACATATATATTGTGTAAAGATATGTAGAACAAGAAGGATAGGAGACAATAAAAGGAAGGGTACTGAGTGGCGGGATAATAAGATGAAGAAGGTAGTAAAAGAGAAGAAGCGGGCATTCAGGGACTGGTTGCAAAGTAGGACGAGGGAGAACATATGAAAGGTACCAAGAAAAAAGAAGACACGCAGAACAAAAGATAAAGGAGGCAAGGATAGCAGTTGCAAATGGGTAAGGAGTATGACAGAAATTTTTGGAAGTAACAGAAATAGGTTTTGGAAGGGAAGACAGGAAGGAGACGTGAGTACGCGAGTCAAGTAGAGAAGAAAATGTAAATGTCACAGATGAACAGATGTTTACAGAAAAGGAGGTGACAAGAACAAGATGGGCAGATTATTTTAGAGAGCAGTTGAATGTAGAGGATAGGGAGGGATTGGTGGTAGCAGTGGGAAGCGGTAAGAAAATGAGACTGGCAGAAGAAAATGGAAGAGAAATAAGAAAATTTAAGGTGCAAGTATTTTCTAAAATGGTGAAAGCAGGTAAGACACCTGGGTTAGATGGGTGTCATACGGAGTGTGTGAAGAAGGGAGGTACAGTAATAATGGACTAGCTATTGAGGTTGTTCAATGTGTGTCTAAAGGAGGGTAGAGTTCCGGAGTTATGGAGGAGTGCCTGTATAGTACCGTTATACTAAGGGAAAAGGGACAAACGTGAGTATAGTAGTTTCAGCGGAATTAGTTTGTTGGGTGTAGTTGGGGCATATGGAAGAGTTTTAATTAAGAGGATTAGGAGAGGCACAGAGGGAGAAAGCTTTAGGATTTTTTTTTTTTTGTAAGGATTGTAGATTTGGAAAAGGCTTATGGCAGGATGGACAGAAAGGCCTTGTGGAAGGTTTTGCGGATATATGGAATTAGGGAAAAGCTGTTAAGGGCAGTCAAGAGTTTTTATAAAAGTAGTATGTAACAGGGTTGTTACATAAGGGGGACTTATTGCGGAAAAGAAATACCTTGATGGTGATTTCTTCGTTTTATTAAGAATATGATCTGGCGATTACAGATTAGGAAGGTTTTGTACAATTAGGTCCTTGACCTAACACTCCTCGTGCCGGGTCTTAACCTCGGCACTGCCTCCTGCCAGGTACGTGACCTGGGGAGTCCTTCCTGCCAGGTCGGTGACCTGGGTAGTCCGTGACCTGGGCAGTCCTTCTTGCCAAGTTCGTGATCTGGGGAGTTCTTCCTGCCAGGTCGGTGACCTGGGCAGTCCCATCTCTTGGCAGCACAGCCGTCGTAATAAAGGTGGTTGGTGGGTTGCCGTATGTGAAATGTGTTAGTTATCAATTATGGGTATGGGTAGTTCCACTATACAAGAGTTAGTTGTATGTTTGGTGGGCTTGGCTAGACATGGTGTATATCTGTTAACTTACGGCAATGTAATTGGGGTAGGTATGAGAAAGGGTTCAATGGGTCTGTCTGGTGGTATTAGGCATCTTGTGTTGTGACATTGTGGGGGCATCCTGTTATGATCTTACTTGGGTGTTTGAGATCGGGAAATCTGTGAAGTCTGCAAGATTAGAGGTCTTGCCAAAGACGGGTACCATGTTGCATATTTGTGAATCATGTGCGTGGTTGGTGATGGTTAGTGACGGTTACAAGTAGAGCCTGTGTTAGAATTGGAAATGGAGAGAGCGAGTGGTTTGAGGTAAGGGTGGGACTGCGACAGTTAAGTGTGTACATGGATGGGTGGTGCGGTGATGTAAAGGTGAAGGTAATGGGTAGTGAACCGAAGATGGTTAAAGGAAATGGAGACAAGTGGAGGATGAGCCATTTGTTGTTTGCTGACGATACTGCGTTTGTAGCAGGGTCAGAGGAAGGATTAAGGGAGTTGGTAACGGAATTTGAGAGGGTATACAATAGAAATTTGAAGGTAAATGTGGGTAAAAGGAAGGTGATGAAATGTACAAGGGGATGACAGAGAGTTGGAACTAAGTCTTAAAGAAGAAAAACTGGAGGAAGGGGATAGCTTTAAGTATTTGGGGTCACATGTGGCAGGAAAAGGAGTGGTGGAAATAAATTGTAGACTGAGAGAAGCAAGTAAATGACCAGGAGGATTAAAGTGTCGTGAGAAATACGAAATTGGGAATGGATGCAAAGAGGAGAATATATGAAGGGGGTGATCCTGCTAACAGCACTGTATGGCGCAGAAACATAGAATTTAAGAGAGGCACAGATGAAAAGTTTAAACGAGTTTGAGATGAAATGTTTGAGAAGTATGGTACGGGTCACAAAAGTTGGATAGAGTGAAAAACGAAGAAGAGAGCTGGAGTGGAAAAGGATATGTCAGAGAGGGTTTATGAAAGAATGTTGGGATGGTTTGGACACAAAAAATGAGTGAAGAAAGATGAAAAAAAAAGGAGTGAACTTGAGGAAAAGACCAAGGATAAGATGGATGGATGGGGTGAAAGGGGCGTTGAGCAAGAGGGGAATGTCTGTCGAGCAAGGAAGGGAGCGGTCAGGAAATAGTAGTGAGTGGAGAATGGCTGCGTATAGATGATACTATGTTGCATGGGAGGGGATAGGGAATGGGGTGTTAGGGACTGGTTATATATGAATGACAATTTGACGCTGCCGAAGAGTCGCCGATTAAGTGAAACGGCCTTGTTGTGGATGTGCTGTGTCTTGCTGCATTGTTTCTGACCCAAAGCAGTGGGCGGGATACAGGGATGAACCGTCATCTATGAGGCGCTAAGATGAGAGGAAATAAAGCGTGGTAGATGGGAATGGAATGGGTGCTAGTGAAATGGGTGGGTGTGGGTACATGCTTTTTGACTGCTACCTCCCTTGTAAGTGGGAAAAGGCCCATAGTGTGTGTGCGTGCCTGCGTGCGTGTGTGTGTCTATATATATATATATATATATATATATATATATATATATATATATATATATATATATATGCGAGTTTCGCTCTTATGGTGTTAATAATTAAAAATGTTAATGTTCTCCACAGATATAGAAGCAATGAGAGCTTCGCAGTTGGCCGTAGTGTGCATCATCAGTATCACTATGACAGGTTAGTAGAAACTTAACATACCTATACACACATTCATACATACACGCACACGCGCGCAGACACACACACGCGCGCAGACACACACACGCGCGCAGACACACACACACACACACACACACACACACACACACACACACACACACACACACACACACACACACACACACACACACACAATCTACGTATATACAGTGTATATATATATATATATTATATATATATATATATATATATATTACATATATGTATACAAACTATATATAAGGACTTATGTGCAGTTATATGTATTGCGTGAGTGGGTGATATGTGTATGTGAATATGTGCATGTATGTTTTTCTGTGCTTCCTTCATTATTGAGAAATACATATCTACAAGATTCCTTTTAAAATATTGAAATCTTATATTTCTCCTTTTGTAGTGGTACTGGTTTGTGGCGTGGAAGTGTACCGCTTTCAGGAGGACGGCGTTCAGCGCGATTCTTACATAAAGTGGGCCGGAGACTACTCCAAGGCCTTCCCGCTCGACTCTCACACCGTCTGCACAAGACTCAAGTTCTTCTATCTGTGGCAGATGGCTGTATTCAACGGTGTCATAGACAACAGTACTGGTCTCAACGACGTACTGGTTACTCGAGGACGTAAGTAAGGTCTCACTAAGATCATATTTTCAGAATAGTCTCTTTGATCAACTCTTGGATACGTTACTGATTCCAAGAAAGTCTGTTAACGTTACTGTTGGGTTGTTGTTTGTCACCAACAGACCCTATTGGATTCATTATGTTGTTTGTTTATTGAGTATTGGCCTAATTTTTCTTCCAACGTCCTGATTGGTTTGAGTAGATAACGTCTTAAGAAAGGTTGAAGTTTATCAATGTTAAAAGCTAAAACGTATTTACTGGAACTTCTCTAAGGTTCCATAGAAGCACACGTACTCGTATATGCCTCACCTTCACGGGCAAAGATGGGGTAAATATTGACAAAGAATTGTATATGCATACGTTATCTCACAAAAGAATATGTCCCTGTTTGTTTAGGAAGTGTGAGGAAGATTTGTTGTAGAGATTTGGTGAAGGATGGAAATGAGGAAAAATAGGTAAACAGAAGAATAAATAAACCTATTGTATGTTTAATATCCGAAAATATCACAAAAGTGGCACGTCATTTTGATATTTCCCATATTTTAATCATATGATAGATAAATATGTCAAATCAAAATGGAAAGAGATAAAGAGATGGAAAGAAAGATACAATGAGATAAAAAGATGTAGAGATGGAGAGTGATGGAGAGATGGAGAGGGAGATGTAGAGGAAAATGGAGAGGTAGATGGAGAGAGAAATAGAGAGGGAGAAGGAGATGGGGAGGGAGAGGGAGAGGGAGAGGGAGAGGTAGATGGAGATATATGTGTAAAGATGGGAAGATTAAGAAGTATGAATAAGAGAAATGGACGGAGACAGATTTAGAGTGAGAAAGGAGTGGATAGTGAAAAGGATCTCTGTGTAATTATCAGTAACGATCTCAAATCATCTAAGCAGTGTATTTCAGCCTCTGAGAAAGCAAACATGATTCTAGGACTGATTGCTCGATCTTTTGAATTCCAAAGTCCATATCTCATTAACAAGCTATATAAATCGTTAGTTCGTCCACATTTGGAATATGCTGTTTCCGTATGGTCACCGAATCTCATTAAAGACATTGACAGACTGGGAAAAGTACAACGGCGAGCCACAAAACAGATTCCAAATATCAAAAATAAATCACACGAAAATCGACAAAAACATATGAATATGTTTTCCCTAAAAAAAGCGTAGACTCAGAGGTGACTTGATACAGGTTTTTAAGATTCTGAAGGGAATTGACAAATCATAAGTGACCAATTTTTCACACTGAATCAGATTACGACAAGAAATAATGGTCTGAAACTGCCAGGAAATAGATTTAATTTGGGAGTGGGTAGAAGCAACTTCGCCAACCGTGTAGTTAATGAATGGAATAAACTTCCTGCAAAGGCAGAGCAAAGTAGTTCAGTTCGAAGTTTTACGATTTGTTTAGTTAAACACTAAGATGCTGTATTGACTGTCATTTATTTTATATTGTTTATTTGTTTGTTTTGTCTTTGTTATTATTTGCTTGATTTTTACTTATTATTAGTTACCTGTCAATTTATTATTATTTACTATTTACCTGTTTATTATTCACCTATACCTATGCATTTGTTTATTTTATTCATAACTATTGATATTATATATATATTTTTATTTATCATTATTATAATTTTTTCGCATTCGATCTAGTTATGGACCAAAAGGTCTTCTGTCGGCATGCTTCGCCTTTGTAATCCTTTGAGAGAGAGGAAGAGAGAGAGAGAGAGAGAGAGAGAGAGAGAGAGAGAGAGAGAGAGAGAGAGAGAGAACGAAAGAAAACGAGCGAGCGAGCGAGCGAGAGAGCGAGAGAGAGAGAGAGAGAGAGAGAGAGAGAGAGAGAGAGAGAGAGAGAGAGAGAGAGAGAGAGAGAGAGAGAGAGAGTTTAGGAAACTACCATTCAGAGGTGATTGGATGACGTAGTGACACACCTGAATCTGAAATGGGAAACATCTGAATTTCTGCTAATTCGCGGCATTCATATAATATAGTCAAGGTTGTGGCAACAGTGAAGTACAAGACCTTTCTTACATATCGCAATTTACTGAAGTTGATCGGTGAAGCTGCATCCATTTACAATACTAGCCACAACAGCAATTAAAATGAAAGATAGTTATGAGTGCCTCTCCCTAAGATGAGAGTTATTGATTGCTCACGCCAGGCGACTATGATGACGTTTGGTTATTTGATGTTATTTGGGTAAAGGAATATTGAAAATTCAATAACATTTAGGTGTTTCAAACTTCGAAAAATTCTGGTCTTGATAAAAGCACTACAAATCAATGAAAATAATTTGTGTGGAAATAATCCTAAAGAGACCACCACCATGGGTGACGAAAATTCACAAAAATAATCAAATATACCCCCAATCAATACTTATATATTACTTTTCAAAGACATATCCTTTTCTATAAAAACAAAAACATTACTGCTGTTAAAACCAAGAAAAGAAAAGATACAAGACAAGGATTTTCTTAATAAATAATAGTTCACCGATTGTTGATAAAGACGAGAATGAAAAATAATATATACCTTCTTGCTTACGAGATAATATAATCTTGGAAATAAAATTAAAAAGAAATTAGCACAAATTGAACTCGGCAGTTATTGTGCCGAGGCAAAGATCAGAAAAATACTGAATACTTAAACAAAGTTCACATGAAATATATAATTGGAAAACATCTGAAAACTGTCCCAAGACATCTCAGTAAGTATAAAAAAAAATCTAAATTGCAAACAATGCAAGTTCAAATAATAGATTTTGATTTGAGAGTTACTATGATAAAAACATGATTATAAATCAAATAAGAACAAAGGCAGTATGAAGTTGGAATAATTATATATGGGCCATCTGAGAAGAATGTTCTCGTTGTTTGAGGAGAGCAGCAAATAAGCTCTAAATCAGTAATTACCAATTTCTATTTCTTTCTCGATAATCAGTGCCTCTATTCCTGTGGAAGATATCGCGTAAAAAAAAATAATAATAATAAGACCAGAGATAAAAGATAAACTTGAACAAGGCAGCTGAAAGGAGGATTGGTAGAAGTTAAGATTGATCATCACTCTCATTTGAATGACGATTATTACCCAAACGTAACAAAAATATTGACAGCATAAAGCTTATGGTCCCTATACACCACACAATGAAGTAACTGAAACTCAACTATAATGTGCGGCAGGATATGTGCGCACTTTCGCAATGGTCAAGTTCCCAGAAGAAAAAACAAAGCAGAATGCTCGCACAGACCCATTTGGAAATTGCGATCATCACAGCACCCTTTCCATATGACAGATATACCAAAGAGCATTAACAAATATACACGATCCTATGAAAACATACGCGTACATATGTATATATGTATCTATGCATGCGTGTATATACGTATGTATATATCCATATATGTATTTTATATGCATTATATGTATGTATTTTTGTATGTATAAAATTAAACACATTACATATAAGTATATGAATAAATGTATGAATGAATTTATGTGCAAATGTATGTGTGCTTGCATGCATATATTTTTGTGTGCATGTATATATGCATGTATTTTTGTGTGCATGTATATATGCATGTATTTTTGTGTGCATGTATATATGCATGTATTTTTGTGTGCATGTATATATGCATGTATTTTTGTGTGCATGTATATATGCATGTATTTTTGTGTATGTATGCACGTACGTGTGTATTTTGTGTATGTGTGTATTTTGTGTATATTCATTTTTGTGTCAATGTATTTATGTACGTGTATTTATGTACGTGTATGTATGCATGCATGTATGCATATATATGTATATTTGTGTCGGTGACGGAAATGATTAATAAGTTGGTAGACACAGGTTTCATGTCTATTTCTTGATGGCAGGGAAGCGTTGCTCCTGTTTTAAAATAGGGTGATAAATCGCCTGTGCATAACTACAGACCAATCAGTTTGACGTCTGTTATAATTATAATGCTGGAATCAATAATAGCTAATAGATTTAGAGATCACATCGAGAGATATAATTTGATTTGTGACTCACAGCATGGGCTCACCAAGAGTAAGTCACGTGTAACTATCTTCTATATTTTTACACCAATATATACAAGGCGTCAGATAACAATGATAGTTACGATGCTGTTTACCTTGACCATAGCAAAGCGTTCGACAAGGTGCTCCACCAGAGACTACTAAATAAAGTCAAAGCCCGTGACAAAGAAAAACTGAATGGATTAGAGCATGGATGAGAGACAGAAAACAGCGGGTCACCACTAACTGTGTAAAACCCAAATGAGAGAGTGTTATTAGTGGAGTTCCCCAAGGCTCGGTATTGGGTCCCTTATTGTTCATTATGTATATAAACGATTTGGACAGTGGTATTAGTTATGTTAGTAAGTTTGCAGACGACGATAAATTGGGATGCTAAATCAGGTCAAGATCTCAAGTTGCTCACAAGGTAGGTGAAATAGGAAATGGACTTCTACCTCTCAAATTGCAGTGTTAAACGTGCGTTTACACAATCCAGAGAACAGATATAGCTTAGATAACACCCTTTTACAGGTAACTGAGTGCGAGAGAGACTTAGGAGTTCTAGTGAGTCGTGACCTTAAATCCAAGAAACAGTGCATTAGCGTTAGGAATAGCGAACAGAGCACTAAGTTTCATTGCTAGGACGGTTACGAATAAAAGCGCAGAGATAATTATCAAACTATCTGGCATTAGTTAGACCCATCGTTGACTGCGATACAGTTTTGGTTTCCGTCATATAGAAAGGATATCAATTTACTAGAATCAGTAGAGAGGAGAATTACCAAAATTATACATGGACTCCGAAATTTACCATACAAGGACAGGTTTAGGTACTTTAATTTACACTTTCTAGAAAGACTCAGAGTAAAGGGTGACCTAATGGAAGTTTCCAAGTGGATCAAGGGCTTAAACAAGGGTGATGCAGACAAGGTCATCATATTAAGACAACAGGGCAGGACTCGCAGTAATGGATTTAAATTGGACAAATTTAGATTCAAGAAGGAAATAGGCAGGAACTGGTTTACCAATAGAGTGGTCAACGAATGGAATAGATTTAGAGCCATAGAGCGAGTGTTGAAACTATCGGTTGATTGAAGAGAATGTTAGACAACTTCATGGATGGGATGATAGGTGGTAATGGGCATGGAACTACCTAGTATAGGCCTTACGGTCTCTTATAGTCTTCTTACTTATGTTCTTATGATGTAAGTATACACACTACGTATCAGTTGAATGCATGCATAACTTTGTGTAAATGTAGGTATGTCTGTGCATATATGTATGAATGTATGTATGTATACATATACTTTTATGTGTATTTTTGTCTATGTATATATGTATATATGCATGTATGTATGTATGTATGTATGCATGCATGCATGCATGTATGTTTGTATGTATGCATGTGTGTTTGTATGTATGCATGTATGTTTGTATGTATGCATGTATGTTTGTATGTATGCATGTATGTTCGTATGTATGCATGCATGTATATATGTATGTATGCATGCATGTATGTATGCATGTATGCATGTTTGTATGTATGCATGTGTGTATGTTTGTATGTATGCATGTATGTTTGTGCATGTATGTTTGTATATATGCATGTATGTTCGTATGTATGCATGTATGTACGTATGTATGCATGTATGTATGTTTGTATGTTTATATGTATATATGTATGCATGCATGTATGTATATATGCATATACAGTATGTATGCATACATGCATTTATGGGTGCATGCACATACGTATATATGCATGTATGTATATATGTGCGTATACGTAAATTATATATATATATATATATATATATATGTATATATATATACATATATATATACATACATAAATATATACATGTATATATACATATATATACATGTATATATACATATATATACATGTATATATACATATATATACATATACATACATATATATATACATGTATATATACATATATATATATGTATATACATATATATATACATATATATACATGTATATATACATGTATATATACATATATATATACATGTATATGCCATTGTGATTCATATATATATATATATATATATATATATATATATATGTATATACATGAACGTATGTATCCATATATGCATGTATGCATGCATGTATGTATGCATGTGTGTATGATGTATTTTATATGCATGCATATATGCATGTATTTTTGTGTGTATACATATTGCATACAATTGTATGAATACATGTATGAATGAATTTGTGTGTAAATGTGTGAGCATATACATATGTATGTATTTTTATGTGTATGTATGTATGAATGTATGTATGCATTTCATTCCCACCCATTCCACTCCCATACACCACCGTTTCCTCCTTCCCATCTTAGCTCATCATGGATGACGGGTCATCCCTGTATCCCGCCCACTGCCCTAGATTAGAAACAATGCAGCAAGACAGCACATCCACAGCAAGGCCGCTTCATTTAATCGGCAACACCCTCTACACCACCCTCTCCGTTCCTCATGCAAAATAAGAAAATAGAAGACGAGGAGAAATCCCTTTGGGTTGTGTCAAAATATTATTCACACATAGCCACTCCCTAACCTCCCATTTCCCACCCCTCTCTTCTTTGCATTCCAGTATTATCTATACACAGACATTCTTCACTTACCCTTATTTTCTGTCAT
Organism: Oratosquilla oratoria; assembly: GCF_046742065.1. Classification (NCBI taxonomy): domain Eukaryota; kingdom Metazoa; phylum Arthropoda; class Malacostraca; order Stomatopoda; family Squillidae; genus Oratosquilla; species Oratosquilla oratoria. Next base: position 14,469,059 of record NC_134810.1, on the reverse strand, counting down.
CCTCGGTCGTCCCCTCATGTTCACTCCACCCACCTCTGCTTTCCACACCTCTTCTACTAATTTTTCTTCACTCATATCTTCAATGTGTCCAAAACATCCCAATACTTTTCCATTAGTCCTATCTGCCATCTCCTTTTCCAACCCAGCTCTCCTCCTCACCTCGTTTCTCACACTATCCAACCTTGTTACCTATACCATACTTCTCAGATATTTCAACTCAAACACATTAAATTTTTTCTTCTCTGCCTCTTTAAAATTCCATATCTCTGCCCCCATACAGTGCCGTCAGCACAGTCATCCTTTCATATAATTTCCTTGCATCTATTCCCAAGTCCCTATCTCTTATTACAAGCATATGTATATATATATATATATATTTATATATATATATATATATATATATATATATATATATATATATACATATATATATATATATATATATATACATTATATCTGTGTGTGTGTGTGTGTGTGTGTGTGTGTGTGTGTGTGTGTGTGTGTGTGTGTGTGTGTGTGTGTGTGTGTGTGTGTGTGTGTGTGTGTGTTTATGCATGCTTGCATGTACGCATGCATGTATGTCTGTATGCATGTATTATATATATCATTGTTATTTTTCCGTTTGTTGATTATTTGTCATTATCTATTTATTTATTCCATTCATTTATCTACATTTCCCCCGTATCCGAACTAGTTATGGACCAAAAGGTCTCCTGTCGGCATACTCTTCCTTTGTAATCATTTATATATAAAAAATTATGTATGCATATATATACACATGTATTGTATATGTATTTATGTATGGATCTATGCATTTATGACTATGTGTGTATTTTTGCGAGTATATATGTATATACGGAAACACTAAACGTGCACTGCATATAAATATTTATGCATATACGCACGCATATTTAAATCAGCTACTCTACGATGATTTCAATGGAAGTGTTAGCTCCAATTATTTTAGTAGGAGTAAAAGAAATATGATTTCATTTCAGAATCTCTTTAAGTTCAGCATCAGAATCTACTAAAACAAAACAAAATACATTTCACGCTGAGAATGCTATATAATCGGATTTTTATTGCTGTCTGTTCAACATGGGTTTATAAGGGTTAGCAGCTGTCAAGGACTTTGGCAATCGAAATATATATTTTCCTTGAAAATATATTTACTTTTAGATCTACTGTATAGTCGAGTTGATTTCGATACCTGGTGGTATGGGGTCTATATTTGCTGAAAACAGAAATGCAAACCTTTCCATAAATATGAATACTTTTGTGTGCTCTTGACTATTTGTATGTTGACTCATGTTATATATATATGTATATATGTATATATGTATGTATATGTATATATGTATGTATATGTATATATGTATGTATATGTATATATCTGTATATGTATATATATCTGTATATGTATATATATATATATATATACATATATACCCACATGTATATATGTATATATGTATACATATATACATATATACATGTGGGTATATATGTATATATATATATATACATATACATATATACATATACAGATATATATACATATACAGATATATATATAGATATAAACACATATACATATGTATATACATATACATATATATATATACATATACATATATATATACATATACATATATATATACATATACATATATATATACACATATACATATACATATATATATATACATATACATATATATACACATATACATATATATACTCACATATACATATATATACACATATACATATATATACTCACATATACACATATATACACACACACACACAATTATATATATATATATATATATATATATATATATATATACATGTGTGTGTGTGTGTGTGTGTGTGTGTGTGTGTGTGTGTGTGTGTGTGTGTGTGTGTGTGTGTGTGTGTGTGTGTGTGTGTGTGTGTGTGTGTGTGTGTGTGTGTGTGTGTGTGTGTGTGATCTAACTTCAGACAATTCTGTTCAGGGCTGAAAGGGGATGACATCAATTGCTGCCTCACTGATCCCTTTGCCTTGCAAAAACTCGTCTTTTGTTTTGATCTCTTATTTTCTATTTGCACATCTGATTCTCCCCCGAGCTACTCTGTTGACTCTTCATCACACGACGTCCGGGAGAGTTGCTCCTGAATTCCGAAAAACTACGCCCTGCGATTCCTCAGCTCTGTTCTTTGATATCCAGTTTTTAGACATTTATCTTGTGAAATGCGTTACACCATTTAGTATTATCACTTGATTAATCGATTTGGTCTAACTTGACAGTCATTTGACGATTTCTCTGGTCAGATATATCCATTTATCCTACTGGCGTTTTTTTTTTTTCCTTCTTCTTCTTTAACTTTCTTAAAAAATTATCTCCCCTTTGCATCTGTTGGGGATGCTTTTGGGCCAGAATTGCTAATCTATAACATAATCATATAGCTTATCATATAATATATGACACAGAATATCTCTTCTCTAGTCCATTATTTTTATTGGAATTTCTCTCAGACGAATAAAAATACATGGCAGCAAGGAAAATAAGACAATTCGAGATAGCTAAAGGGTCTGAAACAGTGATTGTTGACCTGGGGTACAATTATATATATATATATATATATATATATATATATATATATATATATATATATATATATATATATATATATATATATGTATATATATAGGTATATATATATAGTTATATATAGGTATATATATATGTAGGTATATATAGGTATATATAGGTATATATGTATATATATATATATATATATATATAAATATATATAGGTATATATATGTAGGTATATGTATATATATATATGTATATACATATATAGGTATATATGTATATACATATATAGGTATATATGTATATACATATATAGGTATTTTGCAGTAATTCACAAGGCACACGTGAAAATAATATGCAGAAAAAACCACTGGGAAATAAGAAGCTTAGTCCGAACGTTTTCGTCTATTTAAGACATTATCAAGGAATACACAGTTACAGAGACAAAGGTGGATATATATACATAAAGTAGAAGACAAGCTAGGAACATGGGAAGGACACACAAGATGCTTCACAATCAGATAGAGCCGATGTTTACATATTCGGACGTTTGGTCCATGACGTTACGTCACCCCGGCTTAGTAGCACTTGGAGAAGTTCTTACAATTTTATCAATAACAAAATCATCAAGCTTAAATAATCCTAAACTTAAATTGATATTATGGTCAAAGGTTTGTTTAATATGACTGGATTCAATAATGTTTCTTTCTAATAAGGATCTACAAGAAATTATTACATTAGAATTATCCCAGTCAATAGGATGATTGTGGTCTCTTACATGGACAAAAAGTCCACTGGAACTTTGCCCACTTCTTACACTATATTTGTGCTGATTTATCCTAGTTTTTAAGTCTTTACCAGTTTGGCCGATATAAAATTTGTTACATTTAAGGCATGGAATAGAGTAAACACAACCCTCATTTACTTCAGGTGAATTTTTAATGAGCTTACTTTTATAGTATTATTATTTTTGAAAACCAAGTTGATGTTGAATTGTTTGAGAATATTAGACAGACCAACTAATTTCTCACTGTAAGGAAGAACCAAAAGGTTCTTTTTGTCAAATACTTTTCTTACGTGTGAAGTGTTATGGAAAGTTTTGTAAACCATTTTATGAGATGTGTCTACTAAGTGCTTTGGATATTTTAATTCAGAATCTATGCTATATATCTTCCTCAGCTCATCATCCAAAAATTCCAGGCTACATATCCTGTAAGCTCTAAGAAACATAGAACTAGAGACAGAAAGTTTTGTCTTCTGATGATGAGCCGAGTAAAAGTGGACATATGATGCGACATTAGTAGGTTTTCTATAAACGTCATATTTAAATTGTTTACCATTTCGATGAATTAGAATATCCAAAAATGGCAACTTATTCTCTATTTCTATTTCAAAAGTAAATTTGATTGAAGGGACCGTACTGTAAATTGTAAATTTGTTTTTAATGGTGAATTCTATGTACAAAAATTTGGTATGGCAATGGGAAATCCTCTGTCCCCAGTACTTAGTAACTTGTACATGGAATTCTTTTAGATGAAACTACTACCTAGGATTCTTCCCCAACAAGTTGTGTGGAAAAGATATGCTGATGATATCTTTTGTCTTTGGCCAGTTAATCGTAACTTAAGATTTATTTCTTGAAAAACTAAATGGTACGGTCCCTTCAATCAAATTTACTTTTGAAATAGAAATAGAGAACAAGTTGCCATTGGATATTGTAATTCATCGAAATGGTAAACAATTTAAATATGACGTTTATAGAAAACCTACTAATGTCGCATCATATGTCCACTTTTACTCGGCTCATCATCAGAAGACAAAACTTTCTGTCTTTAGTTCTATGTTTCTTAGAGCTTACAGGATATGTAGCCTGGAATTTTTGGATGAGCTGAGGAAGATATATAGCATAGCTTCTGAATTAAAATATCCAAAGCACTTAGTAGACACATCTCATAAAATGGTTTACAAAACTTTCCATAACACTTCACACGTAAGAAAAGTATTTGACAAAAAGAACCTTTTGGTTCTTCCTTACAGTGAGAAATTAGTTGGTCTGCCTAATATTCTCAAACAATTCAACATCAACTTGGTTTTCAAAAATAATAATACTATAAAAAGCAAGCTCATTAAAAATTCACCTGAATTAAATGAGGGTTGTGTTTACTCTATTCCATGCCTTAAATGTAACAAATTTTATATCGGCCAAACTGGTAAAGACTTAAAAACTAGGATAAATCAGCATAAATATAGTGTAAGAAGTGGTCAAAGTTTCAGTGGGCTTTTTGTCCATGTAAGAGACCACAATCATCCTATTGACTGGGATAATTCTAATGTAATAATTTCTTGTAGATCCTTATTAGAAAGAAACATTATTGAATCCAGTCATATTAAACAAACCTTTGACCATAATATCAATTTAAGTTTAGGATTATTTAAGCTTGATGATTTTGTTATTGATAAAATTGTAAGAACTTCTCCAAGTGCTACTAAGCCGGGGTGACGTAACGTCATGGACCAAACGTCCGAATATGTAAACATCAGCTCTACCTGATTGTGAAGCATCTTGTGTGTCCTTCCCATGTTCCTAGCTTGTCTTCTACTTTATGTATATATATCCACCTTTGTCTCTGTAACTGTGTATTCCTTGATGTCTTAAATAGACGAAAACGATCGGACTAAGCTTATTTCCAAGTGTTTTTTTCTACATATATAGGTATATATGTATATACATATATAGGTATATATATATACAAAGTAGGTATATATACATACAAAGGATTACAAAGGCGGAGCATGCCGACAGGAAACATTTTGATCCATATCTAGGTCGGGTGCGAAAAAAAATCATATTGATAATAAAACAATAAATAAAAACTATAATAATGTAAATAACAAATAAAATACATAAATAAATGCATAGGTATAGTTAAATAATAAACAAACAGGTAAGTAGTAAATATTAATAAATTGACATATAACTAATAATAAATGAAAATCAGACAGACAAATGATAACAAAACAAAAACAAATAATATAAGATAAATTATAATCATTACAGCATCTTACTTAGGTATTTATCTAAATGATTCTTAAAGCTTCGAACTGAACTACATTGCACTACCTGTGCAGGAAGTTTATATATATATATACATACATATATATATATACATATATATATATATATATATATATATATATATATATATATTGGGGGGGGGATCGGCAATTTAATAAAGTTAGTTCCTTAGCTAGATAGGTATTATCAATTCATGTCACTTTTTCATAGTGTTAATTTTTGACAAGAGAGGGGCACGAGAAAATTTTGTCATACCTGAAAGGGTATGGGTACTGGAAAAGGTCATGACCTACCAGTCTAAACGATCCCCAGTGTATCTTGCTGCAGGCGACAATTTAGGTGCACAATTTCAAACCTTTACATCGGCTTGTTTTTCTAAATATCTTGACACGCAATTTCCACCACCGTCGCAACAAAGTCACCCACAGTGACAAATTTATATCTCTATGAATTATCTTTTATCTCGTTATTCCCAGCCTTCTGAAATCGTCGTACTTTGACGATTTACCGTCGTTCTAATTGCCACAAGCCGATTTTATTTGCCAGAGGCAAAACTATTTTCGATTAACCCTCACTTTTATTCATGACTCGTGCATCATTTGTTTCATTTAAACGATTTTTTATTCAGTCGAGGGAAGCTCAGTCCTCCGCTTAACGAACGGGTTAATTACTGTAAACAGAACAACACCATGTCATCCGTATTGCGGTTATTCGATTTTTTCTTTTTACCTAAGTCAACTTTCTATGATTAATTTCTATTGTTAGTAATTTGTTAATCAATATTTCGCACTCATTTCCGTTTGGCCGTCTTGTAAATATCTGATCAATTAGCGAGGGTTTCAGAAATATCTGATGTATCAAATTCAGTTTTATATAAGAAAATTAAAATATCTGATATTTCTATCACTTCAAGAATGTAACGATATCATCAAATATTGGCTTGAGTCTGAATTTACATCATCGTCATCGTCATTGCTATAGTTATCGTTATCATGCCAAAATAAAACATATAGACTACAGCACTGTTGCAAATGGATTATCATGTTGCAGGACCGTCCTCACTCATTTTCATATTTGGTTTCCTATCGACCAAAATGTCCCCTCTGGTGGTTTGTGCTTTTAAAGTATTTTGAACCAATTCTGTCAAACGCGTGGAGCCCCGGTTGGCTCGGTAGTTAACGCGATCGCTTCACAATCAAAGCATAGATGCAAACATGTACAAGTGCATATATACATGCTTACATGGTTAGGCTACATATATTCTGTATATATGGTCTTGTACATATAGATGCGTACATGTGCGTATGCATATATACTTGCATACAAACATACGTGCATACTTTGTACTAACATGGTAGCGGTGTCGAGTGTATGATAGGAGGCGCGTAGCTGCACCCAAAGCAGTCACCTTTGCCCTATGTGTTTGAACAGCTGGGGCAAAAAACCGTCACTGCTAGGAAACGGAGAGTAGTGTGGGATTCAAACTCACAGCTAAGCGAATGCGAGATCAGCACGCCTCCGATTACGCCACCAGCACACTAGGTGTAAGAGACCAGGGCGAACAAAGAAAATATGTTCTATTACGAAGGTTTTATACGTACGTATGTTTACACACTGTCAGCATCACCTTGTGCCCTTTTCAGACAACATATATAAGCACACTGAGCCAGCCCAGTACCTTCCGTCTACTTACACAATCTACTTTGACAATTTGTAATAAACTAACTATTTAACATACGAGTTAATCCCTCCTTCGTCTTCCTCTCAGAAATCTACATGGACTTCATTCGAACTTCCATTGCGGGCATATTTCTCTACTTCCCCTTCACGCCCTACCTTCAGAGTTACACCTGGTACTACGTGTGCTACTCCTACGACAACACGACCTACGAGATGAGAGTTCAGGTCAACGAGAAACACATCAAGAGCATTTTCCACAAGACTCCTAAGCTCACAATGGGGACGAGTTTCAGGGTCGGCGGAGTCTTTAAAGAGAGGAGTTTCAGCGGAGATATAACCCAAGTGAGCTTCTTGATCTGTTTATACATGTCTATTAGATCAAGATTTTGTTTTTTTCCGTACATTCTTTGACAGTCCTTCGTTCCTGAGTTTCCTAATTCTATTTGGTATTTTACTGTCACATTCAGTCTCCTTTTTTTTCTGGCAGCGTTCTTGGAATAAATGTTTTCTTCTCCAATTCTTATTAAGTTTTTTATTTTTGTATTTTATATGTATTCTTTTTGTCATTTTTTTTAGCCTAATTGACTTCTGTCTCATTTTTTTCTGTATACTTTACTTATTTCACTCCCAATTCTTCTTTTCTGTGTTCATCTTCGTCGTCGTCAGCACAACACTATTGTCACATCGTTGCTGTCACCGTTGCCGTCATCTCATCGGTGCTGTCATCGTTGCTCTCACAGTCTTCATCACCGTCGTTGTCATCATCGTCATCCCCATCATCATCGTCAACGCATCGTAATCACATCGTCATTGTCATCGTAAACGCATCGTCACCGTCATCATCGTTAATGACATTGTCTTCAACATCAGTGTCATCGCCATCACATCGTCGTCGTTGTACTAGGGTGGCTAATAACAGTATATTAACAATGTAAATAGAGTATTAAATCACAGTTCGATAAAGCACTACAATGGACAAATGCGTGCGTACACTTCGGAGGCTGAGTTACGACGGCGCCACGCCTTGTTTTAGCGACAAACGTGGGGCCGAACACTTGGTTCCCACAAACACAAATACAAAATACACAATAATATTAAAGGCTAACAATATCCCAAACATACTTGTACACAATTACAAAATACACAATGACAATATTAAAGACTAACAATATACCCACTGGATATCAATATTATTAAAGGGAAATTATACGTAGACCATCACATAGTCATCGTCGCCGTCATCGTCGTCATTGTTGTCAACGTTTTCGTCATCGTCATCGTCATCGTCAACGCATCATTATCGTCACCGTCACCGCCAACTCACCTTCATCATCATCGTCAACGCATAGTCATCACTAGTTATCACCAATGCAACGTCATCGTTATCATCATCAACACATCGCCATCGTCATCAACGTCAGTGTCCTCGACATCGTCTTCGCTGTCCTCCTCGTCTTCGCCGTCCTCCTCGTCTTCGCCGTCCTCCTCGTCTTCGCCGTCCTCCTCGTCTTCGCCGTCCTCCTCGTCTTCGCCGTCCTCCTCGTCTTCGCCGTCCTCCTCGTCTTCGCCGTCCTCCTCGTCTTCGCCGTCCTCCTCGTCTTCGCCGTCCTCCTCGTCTTCGCCGTCCTCCTCGTCTTCGCCGTCCTCCTCGTCTTCGCCGTCCTCCTCGTCTTCGCCGTCCTCCTCGTCTTCGCCGTCCTCCTCGTCTTCGCCGTCCTCCTCGTCTTCGCCGTCCTCCTCGTCTTCGTCGTCCTCCTCGTCTTCGTCGTCCTCCTCGTCTTCGTCGTCATTCACGTTTTCGCCGTCCTCTTCGTCTTTGCCGTCCTCCTCGTCTTCGTCGTCCTCCTCGTCTTCGTCGTCCTCCTCGTCTTCGTCGTCCTCCTCGTCTTCGTCGTCCTCCTCGTCTTCGTCGTCCTCCTCGTCTTCGTCGTCCTCCTCGTCTTCGTCGTCCTCCTCGTCTTCGTCGTCCTCCTCGTCTTCGTCTTCCTCCTCGTCTTCGTCGTCCTCCTCGTCTTCGTCTTCCTCCTCGTCTTTGCTGTCTTCCTCGTCTTCACCGTCCTCCTCGTCTTCGCCGTCTTCCTCGTCTTCGCCGCCTTCTCTCCCATGACCTCTGTCCCTTATATCGCTTTCTTTTTCTTTATTGTTCCCTGATTCACTCTCTCTCCTTTTCGTTTGTGTCCTCCCGCTCTTTTTCTCTTCCTCCTCTTCCTTCCCCCCTTCTTCTTAATCATGCACATCACTAACTATTTCCATGTAGCCTCAACAATCTCAAAATCCCTGACCACATAACCATGGCGTCAAATGACTAAATAGCTTATCTATTCCACTTGTACTCTGGTTTTGTTAGAGTTTTCTGTGTTTCGTAAAAGACGACTGAATAGAACAGAACGAAAGGATTAAAGCTGTCTCTTTTCGTATCTCTCTCTCACGGAGAGTCAAGGCAAAACTATACTTTGACTTGGCCACTCGACTTATGAGGGGAAAATGCTCTGTACACAAATGTAAATATATGATGATAAAGCAAGTACGGTAACAAAAAAATTGTATTCAGTCATATACCATTTTAAATAAACTTTTTATGAATGCAATACTCTTTAGGTGTTGTGCTATAAAACCTTTGGATTATTCTGATGAGTGGAATTACGTAATGATATGACATATTTCCTTTTGAGTGGAAGGATGGTGAGGTAAACACCAGGAACCGTTGGAGTTTTTATTTCTAACATTTCGTCTCGAAAGGACTTCCACTCTGAGGAAGTCCTTTCAGGATGAAACGTTAGAAATAAAAGCTCCAACGTTTCCTGGTGTTTACCTCACCACCCTTCCACTCATTCTGTCTTACGCACTTCAACATTTCATTTTCCATTTCATAAAATTTACAGACCAACGTCTGGAGACGCGCTTTGACTCACGAGGAGATCTCCAGAGCTGCCAGATGCGAGGAAGAACCAGTGGGTGACGCGATCTCCTGGAAAGGTCCGTGGGAAGTCTACGACGCCTGGTCTTTCGATGTGCCCCTGAAGACCTTGTGTCCCAAAACTACCGGCTTCGAGTACTATTTGTTCCCTCCTATCCCTTCTTTGGATGCTTATAGATTTTGTCTTGGTGTTGGAGGAGACATTCCGGTTCCCAACGACCCTAGCTATGGACCTGGGGGTCCCAAACCTATAGTCCTTGATATAGATCCTAAGTTCGCAGAGCTAAGCACCTGTCGGTACTGGCATGCCGCTTACATGGACGAAGTCGAAGAAGACACCTGGTTGTCTGTCAAGACTGGTAAGCCTCTTGATTTTATTCTCTGGGGGGTAAATGAACCTAATGGTATTAGATACCAAAACTGCCTAGCATATAGAATTACCCCACAAGCGGACGTGGTCGACCTTCCATGCACCTCCCTAAGTAGCTGCCTGTTATGTCAAGCCCTGAAGAACCAGCTCTGGACGCTCTTGGGATCCTGCGAAATCAGTCTCTCTAACATGCATTTCAACGCCGTGCAAGACAAACCAGGGATAATCTACTGGCGAAGCTACACCGATTACATGATATACAATACAACCAAAGAGTGGATTTGGTCTGACCGTCGGGCGAACGATACTGTCGCAACGTTACCCAAGGATCTCTATAGCTTTCCCTTCGGTCGGCAAACTTGGACCTTACACCGCACCGTCTGTGGCCAAAGATCCGGGCAAAGGGTCCTTCTCCTGACAACATGTCACAAAGGGCAATTTTCATGTGATGACGGAACTTGCATATCCATCGATTACCGCTGTGATCTCAAGTACGACTGTAAAGATA
>NC_134810.1:14435423-14452923 GCF_046742065.1 Oratosquilla oratoria | reverse complement strand
TGCTATTAATTCCTGTACTGGAGCTGTAAGGTAAAGTCATAAATAGGGTAGAGGGAAGACCTAAGGAGGGTAGTAGAATTGTGGGACATTAGACACTAGAAGTGATCAAAGTCCTCTTTTTAAGGGAAATTATTCCCTAACCATGAAAGAATGCTGCGCGACTCGGCTCCGAAGGAATATCACTAAACTCTAAAATACTACATAGATTACACAGAATAATACTATAAGACTACATAAAACTTACGCAGTTATTACCCCACACGCGTAGCATTACAGACAAGTGCACGTTTCCTCACATAGGTTGAAGTACTATTGATAATCTTTTTAATCAGTTGCTTTAAGTGATTAGAAATATCTTTTCTTTTTCAGTGGCAATTTTCAAGGGGGAGGAAAACCCACTGTCTCTTACAAGAGAGTACCAAACCATCTTCACATGCGATTTCGAGCTTCTCCTTTATCCCTTTGACCAACAGGTAAGTGTATCTGTCCTACTTAATGTCTGACTACAGTTGGAATCACAGTAAGTGTCCTATTGACCACACCCTCTGCCGAGACTCGCCTGATATTAAAGCTGCTGAGTGGTTGACAAGCGATGTTCGTCCCACTGGCCAGAACTTATAGTTGCAATAACTAGATCAACAGACACCTCCATAGATCAATTGACCGGAGTAATATGTGGAAAATAACAGTAATGTGAAAGCAATGAGACTTCCCATCATTTGAGGAGACAAATAAATATGGAGGAACAACAGACGAAGTCGAGGTTGACATAAATCTTTAAAAGATAACTAAGATGTATAAATCCTTTATATAGCTTTGTTGTACATGAAATATAATGACAGATACCAAATGATACATTACACAACACATACTTCTAGTAACGAAATCAATTATGGCATAACTAGACGCATAATTAAAAAATCGAAAGGGAATAGCGATTTTTTTTAGAAGACTTGGGGGACATTCACGCTGTCCGTACCATTCACCGACGGTACCCAGCAGTGTGAGTGTGAGAGTGAGTGAGTGAGTGAGTGAGTGAGTGAGTGAGTGAGTGTGTGTGTGTGTGTGTGTGTGTGTGTGTGTGTGTGTGTGTGTGTGTGTGTGTGTGTGTGTCTTTCTGAAATAAGAGTAACGTCATCCGCAAATCTTGCGTGGTTCAAATATTCGCCATTAATCTTCAAACCTTTCTCTTCCCAACTCAACCTTCTGAAAATATCTTCCAAGCAATCTATAGGTCCAAGAGTTGACACCTTGACTTGGTGGATAGGCTCCAGAATCTTAATGTTTACAAAAGCTATGGCGATAGAGAGGAAATCTCTGGAAGGTCATTCATATCTAACAGGTTTTGTAAGATCAGACAAAGAGCAGCTCACACACGCACACACACAGTTGCAGGACCCGCCGCTATGGCCACGTCCCTGATGGCGAACAGGAAAATTTCTCATAGATGGGATATATAGGGCTTCACTGAATATAGTTAATAAGGTGACACTAAAGAAATATCACACCAGAAACCCTTTCATAGCAACCATGAATAGTACAAAAAAAAAGAAAAAAAAAAGGGGCGTCCTGTTGTATCATCGTTTCCTAAAAGTCCAACCGCATTGCTTTGTGCGTATATACACACACACACATATTATATATATATATATATATATATATATATATGCACGCATGTAATTGGATAAAAAACGCGCGCACACACACACACACACACACACACACACACACACACACACACACACACACACACGCACACACAATTACAATCACAATCACAATCACAAACGCACAATAACACACTAACACGCGCGCGCGCACATTCGTATACAGAACCTGTGGCTAGTCTCCTCATTCCTGGGAGAATCATATGCGAGATTCCCGGTAGACTTTTGCCCTGTTTCCCCCACCCCTCACACACACACCCCTCGTCACTAGTCCGGGACGATTCATGTGGTGAGAAACTTGGGTGCCCTCTTATCTTACTATATCTGATGCATATAATATGATCTTATGAGTAGGGTCGATACCTTACAGACGAGTTAGAAGGCTAGAGTGTTTTAAAGAAAGGTAATTGTTTTCCAGTTTGAGATATTTTCTTAGTTGGATAAGAAAATTTAAGATTACAAGGGAAAATACAAAATCTATCTGGAACCCAACATATGGTTGTGAAAAGTAAAAGTATACAGAATGATTATACTACTGGGTATATTAGATAATGTTTTTAATATCTGACACCAGGCCACTATGCACTCGGCCAACATGAGGGCACTGTATCCATATACTAATCCTATATCCATATATACGATATGTCATATGCCTGACACGTGATTCACATATATGCAAGGTGTTGATAAGGACTGGCACCTTGCAATATCTCCAATGTTACTGAAACTATATATTCCAAAATCACAAACAACCTGAGTAAGTGTGACGTCATGATTGCGCGGCCCTTCCAATAAATGCAACAAGTCTCTAACCAGACAGATCATTAACCATTTCCTTATACCTACCAAACTACGTAATCATAACTGCAAACTATACACCATGTCAAGGCACATTCACTAATACCATATAAATTCATTGCACTACAACTCGCAAATTTTATTGTATCAATGCCAGATATCAGCTTTAACTGTAAACCTTACACAAATATGTAAAGGTAGGCATATCCACTTATATATGCGGCGACTGCATTTTCATATACTCTCTAGAGGGAGCACCTAGGGACTCCCCGTAGGTGACTACATCCCCACGCTGTAAATATCTCTTCGCTTCAACAAATCAACAAACCCCGAAAATACTTTACATTCCCTACCACAGTTGTAACTCTACGAGAATAGAGGCACTAAACGTAGCCTATTTCTATCTATCTATATACTTGTAGGCTTCTTCCCTCTTATAAGGGAAGAAGGCAGCCATGACATGGACCCAGACCCATCCATCCCACTCCCACCCGTAACTCATTTCCTTTTTATCGTAGCCTCTGCCTACTGCCCGAATCAGAAGCAATGCAGCAAGAGACAGCTGCCAAACTTAATCAAGAATTATGCAAAATACTCAAAATAATTGGATGAACTTTTTAGAAACGACAGGAGATATTGAGATACTATTATCAACATTAACTTTTCGAAAGCACGAGATTGTAAGTTAATCAAGTACGAACTTGCGACATGGGCCACGGGAGTATAGTAGTGAAGTGGTATACAAGTTCAAGACACTAACAAAGACGGGCACACCAAATAAGCTGAATGTTTTTATAGATAACAGCAAACAGCAATTGTAATAAAGAATACATACATGTATATGCACGAAATGAATATTCAAATAATTTCTGAAAATGAAACAAAATGCATTCAATCTTTCCCTGAACAGCAAGAAATTATAATGCAAGACGACACGGAAAAAAGTAGGGACAGAAAAATCTAAGCTAGAAAACAATTTATCGTAGAAAAAAATAATGAACATCACTAGGCAATATGTGACGTGACTATGAAATATAAAGAAAAGTAAAAATGGTGTACTCGCGCTAAAAGAGATAAGATCAATCAATGAGGGGCTTTGGATCAAAGAGTGTGGAGAGCCTATTAAATCGAAGACAACAAGCAATCGAAGAGTCGACCCAAGTCTACCGACTCCAGTGCTCACACACAAGGAAAGAGAATTACTTAGTAATTAATAATCACAAATTAAGCGCAATAGAATGTTATAAATACAAGGTATTATGGTATAAAATGATGCATTATGTTATATATAATACCATATACTTTACTAAAATATTCTATAACAGGATATAGTGTAATGCTTAATACAATATAATATATATCATATCACATTATAAAATATATGATATATGAATATAATATAATGATATATAATATATCATAATGTATTATGATATATACTGTATAATACAATGTGATATAATATATATAATAATATATGATATAATATATTATAATGTATTATGATATATACTATATAATACAATGTGATATAATATATATAATAATATATGATATAGTACAATGTAATATAATATATAACATACGATAATATATAAAATGTGTAATATATAATATAAAATATCTAATATAATACAATATATAATATACGATATATAATATATAACATGTGTAATATATAATATAGAATAATATCTAATATAATATAATATATAACATACGATAATATATAAAATGTGTAATATATAATATAAAATATCTAATATAATACAATATATAATATACAGTAATATAATATAACAATGTAGTATAACATAATTTAGTACTGTATACAATACACTACACTAGAATATATAAAATAGTGTAATGCATTATTCCCTCACGCAATGAAGGTTTCTGGTTGGGTTCTTTGGGATTCGCGTGAATTATGCTCGCACGAGCATTGTAACGTGAGCGCTATGCGGGTTGAAATTTGGGTTTTTATTCTTCTTCTTCTTCTTCTTCTTCCTCTTCTTCGCTGGAAAAAAAAAAATAGGAGAGCATTTGGAGCGCGCTCGGAATACTAACGTTCACGCACGAACTATTTCCGACATAGCACTGTAAGTGAATCACGACTCAGCGCGAAGCGCAAAGCGGCGAACGCAGTGAGAGTTTCTGGGGTTCTTTGTGATTAGCGCGAACCGCGCCAACACGACCACTGTGGTATGAGCCCTATGCAGGCTGAAATTTTGTGTCTTACTTTTCTTCTTCGTTGGACAAAAAATCTGAGAACTTTCCGAGAGCGCGCTGGGAACTTTAACGGTCACGCACGAACTATGTCAACGGTCGTGAGGTTCCTACATTTGTTGTATTTCTAGTAATATGATGTAATATATGATTTCACATAAGATAATATAATAAGATATATAATAAAGTAAAATAATATAAATTTTAATAAAGTAAAATAAAATAAATTAAATTAAATTAAATAGATAAATGAACTAACTTAACCCAGTATAATACAACATAACAGAATACATTACACTAAAATACACTAAACTACACTACAATGCAACAGAATAAGGTGTAATGTAATATAACATAATATATGATATGATGTAACATCACACAGTAATACATTTCAGTACAATACAACATAATACAATTAATACAATATAATACAATACCAAATATGATATAATGTGTAGTTTATGATATATATAATACAAAATATAATATAAAATAATATATAATATAATGTATAATATAATATATAACTTTTTTTTTTACAAAGGTCAAGGGTTTTCTAACTGATTTGGGACCCCTTTTGCATGCTAAATTAAAGAATACAGTTGACTTTTCTGGGTCAGATCTGGTTTTTAAGATATAGTCTATTTCTACTCCAGCATATTTTTCCAAAATATCGCTATTATCCAAGCGTTTATGGGCTTTGTTTTTTTTCAAAACCGGGTTGTGGGCAACCTTTAATGATTATTTTTTTCTTTTCAGGTCTATATATGTATAAAAAATTAATCGAAAGTGTAAAAGTCATCCTAATAGGTTCTGTTACATCTGCGGATATGTGGTTCTTCCAGACCGTCAAGCAAAAACATGTGTAGAGAACTTATGGGATTGGAGAAACAAGAAAAGGAAGAGTATGCCATTTAGTTTCCCAATGTTGTGGAGTGAAGGGAAAGATCACGTTACCGACTGCTACTTTTGTATCACAAATCTAAAAGGCATCAATCGCAAGAACAAGCACCATGATGTTCCTTCTACCATAAAGCCAGTCCCCCATGTCCCCAATCTTCCTGTTCCTAAGCCAAATGTCACCATGGAATCTAGTTTTGATTCCGAATCTAGTGACATAAATGGTTGATCTGTGGAGATCTTAAAGTTGTTGGACTCATCCTGGGACTTCAAGGTGGTTACACAAAGTATATATGCTTCCTGTGCTTATGGGATAGCCGTGCTGATGACTAGCATTATGTCAGACAAGAGTGGCCATCGAAACAAGGATTAAAACCTGGGTCACACATCAATCGCAAGAACAAGCACCATGTTCAATACCCTGATGATCCTTCTGCCAGTCCCCCATGGCCCCGATCTTCCTGTTCCTGAGCCATATGTCACCATGGAACCTAGTTCTGATTCCGCCATCAAGACAAGGATTAAAACCTGGGTCACACAACGTTCTGTCCCACCCTTTGGTTGAACCGAGTAAGATATTGCTTCCACCGTCCCTCTCCACATCAAACTCGGTCTCATGAAGAACTTTGTAAAGGTATTGAACAGGGAAGGTAAAGGATTTGCTTTCCTCCTTCAGAAGTTTCAACGAAAAAGCATGGAAAAACTTAAGGCACTTATATTTGATGGTCCTCAAAATAAGGGAACTCATTAAGGACAATAGTTTTGATGATGCACCGAATCCTGATGAACTCTCTGCCTGGTTGTCCCTTAAGTCAGTCATTGCAAACCTCATTGGGAACCACAGAAGTTCCTAGTATCAGAAGGTGATTGATGAGTTAATGGAGAATTTCCGTCAACTTAGCGCGCGCATGTCAGTGAAAGTGCACTTCCTCCAGTCTCATCTGGATTATTTTCCAGAGAATTATGGAGACTTCAGTGAAGAACAGGGTGAGCTCTTTCCCAAATATATCAATATTATGGAGGAACGCTATCAAGGCCGATAAGATGTCGACTTTCTGGCCGACTACTGCTGGTGCCTGAAGAGGAATGAGGAGTCTGTTCAGAACAAACGGAAGTCCCTTAAGAGACCATTCATCCCTGAGTAGCTTCCATAGTTCATTATAATCTTCTTGCTATCTATTCAAAATATTTTGTAAGCCTTCTGTGAATAAATCAGTCTAATATTTTCAATATTGTGCTTTATTCAACTACAAACAGGTCGGAATTTAGGATACTATTGATGTGCTTATACTTCATTAACTTGGTCTGATTGAGTAAAATGAACATGATTTTTAGATTCAGTGCAAAAACTGGCCTAAAATCAGGTATTATATGTTAGACCTCGAAAATAGCGCAGGCTAGTGTAATATAATATGATATAGCATAATATATAATATAATATAATATGATATAGTATATAACATGATATAATATAATATAATATATTATATAATATAATACAATACAATATATAATGTAATATAATACAGTATCATATAATACAGTACAATGAAATATAATACAATATGATATAATATAGTACCATATATAATATATTAGTATACGATGTTAGTATAGTTTATAATATAGTGTAATGTAACAATATAACATATAGTATAATATACAATATTAGTATATGATGTAATGTCATATAATGTAACATGCCAGATCACATAATAGTATTATGTAATATGATACAATATAACATTATATAGCATATCGTATGATATAATATAATATTGATATAAATTTATATAGCATAACTGATATGATACAATATGCTTTCGTATGGTATGATATGATGCAGTATCATGTAATACATGTTGTTGTTTGGTGTTATTTTTTGTGTAACTCGTAAGAGAAATTTACATGAAACAAAATAAGAATTCTTAGAGGAAAGCAACTAGAATCATTAAAGGCTAGAAAACTAGAAAATGATAACACAAAAGAGATGAAATGGCAAAGAAAAAGAAAGAGGAAAACAGAGGCGTGAGGGGATGGAAAAGAGGCGTGAAAAGGGTCGAGGGGAAAGGCGGTCGAGAAAGGCATCATGGGAAGTTGAGAACGTAAGACTACTATTCACGAAGAAAGCCCACGAGAGTCAAAATGGACCTACGGTTTACGAATGAGCGGTGAAGGTTTCGTTAGTGTTTGCGTAAACAGGAAATCATTTCCCTGGGTGAATTATAGATCAAATTTTATAACCGAATCTTTGCAACGGGGAACCATTTCGGAGAGAGATTTTTCCGGCCATAATTAAGGTGGATGGAGAATATGGAAATGATAAGTAAATGAATGGCTAATAAAGACGCACAATATCGCGCCTCCGCCATATGCTATATGTTAAGTGTTGATTTGGTTACTTTTGGGTGAGTCTATATGGAGGTATAGTTTTCTTTAGGTGTAAGGGTAATGTGTGTACTGTATCAAAATTCTCCTGCGGGGGAGGGGGTATAGTTTGGTTAGTAGTGTTTTTTTAAAGTTGGGGGGAATGATTGAGGTACTGTGTTTTATTTTTAAAAAACCTGGCGTTGTGTTGCCTCAAGGGGTAGATGAAAGTGTGTGTGTTTTTTTTTTATAAAAAGTTGTGTTTGTGGGGGAATTCTAGAAGTGTATGAGGCATTGTAAAGGAGCACAGCATTGGCAGATGGAAGGATTTTCTATTGTCATGAGGTGGCCATGTGCGAGGCGGGAATATCACGTTCTTAGGAGTATTAATATTGTGTTAAAACGTTTGGTATATATCTCTATCACTTTAATTTATGTAAACTTTTTTCTTCTTCTAAATATTAACCCTTTCATCCCCGGGAACCAACGCTACATAGTTGTTGTTGTTGTGACTACTCTTTTGGCTGCTACTGCTGCTGCTGCTGCTGCTGTTACTGTTGCTGCTGCTGCTATTGTTGTTGTTTTAGTTGTTGCTTTTGTTGTATACCAGCGCTTCTATCCTTATCGACAATTTTGTGCCACTATCGCGCGACCCTACAGCGTTTTAGTCTCTCTCTCTCGCCAGGCGATTTTATTCGGCTGAGTGTCTTGCTCTTCAGCACAGTAGAATTGTTTGGTTTCAGCTAAGACATAACCTGCTAGAGTCTGCTCTTCAATATATGATCGTCAGAATTTATCCAGATCAAAATATATAAACACCATATAAAAAAAAAAGAAATATAACTAATTAAGCACCAGTTGTATATATGTAAAAATTAACTAAAGGTAAATCAGTATTTTGTAAACGCATTTTTAGAAGACTATTATTCAGTTTATCAAATGTGAATTCTTTCCAACCGGGGAGCTCAAACTAGTCTACTTGATGGGAAAACAAAAAACATGGCCATTATGTCCAGGAATCATCTTCCCAAAAGTGTTCTTTCTTAACTATTTCATAAAAAAGAAGCCCACGACTCTTTTTCTTTGATGCCGAGGTTGACCTGGTTTTGATAGATTACTATAAGACAAAAAAAAAGAAAAAAAAAAAAAAAAAAAAAAAAATCGGTGTTCCTGCGCAAGAGACTCCAAGACCCACTCCACGACTTTTCGTTGATTAATGGGAAGTCCAAGGGGAGTTACGTTAGTGGCAGAGAGATGGAGTAGAGGTAAGTGAGGGAGGGGATGCGAATAGGGAAAGAATAGGAGATATATAAATCTAAGAATAGAATGAGATAGCGGGGAACGGCGTTTATCAGCGAGGTACAGGAAGCAGGAACGAGAGAAGGAAACGCACGGAAGATAGAGTGTTTGCTTTTGGAAATACATAAAGGAGAAAGTAGGAATTGTTAGAAAATGGAAAAGGTATTTGGGAAGGAGTTACTAAATCATACAGTGTGTATGGTAGAAAATAACAATATGAAAAATAATAACAAACGACAAAATAAACAAGTCAAGAAAGAATGCTGGATGTAAAAAAAAAAAAAAGGAAAAATATGAAAATACTGCTGAAATGGAATGTTTGAAAGATATAGAACACATAAAATATTTTTCTAATGTGGGATCAAAGCTGTAACACACAAGAGACGAAAATTCATTGTTAAAAGTTTTCTTTCACAATCAAAGTTGCAAGAAGAATCAGAGAAAAAACGCAGGTGTAAAACATTCTGAAACAAGACATGAATAAAAAAGTAAATAACGAGTGAAGAAATATGTAAAAAGAAAAACGATCTATGATAGGGGATAGTTAGAGAGAGGAAAAAACAAGTACCGGGGAGGGAACTGGATAAAGTAAACGGAATATTCAAGTGAAACTGGAAATCAACAGTCTTCCTGGAAACGCAAAACATGTTATGATGCCAAGACGGCAGAACATTTCACACCACAATTTTAGAACAACGATCCAGAATAAAGGAAAGGGAAGAAAAAAAATATATATAGAAAATATTTCAAAAGACTCTATAAAAACAATGAAAATGACCCTACCCCCCCCCAAAAAAAAAAGAACATATTGCAAGCAAAAACATGAAAGAATAAATCATCTGAAGTTGAAAAATATCACTTATAAAACAAAGATTCCGGAGGGAGATGCTTTGTGGAACTATCGTATGTTCAAGTCAAAATCTTCATTGTTTTGTACCCAATCCCTTACATGGGAAATAAGAGTATAACATTTGTTTATTTAAAAATAGAAGGAAACGTCTATTGTTTGAAAAAGATTTGAGGAGATATCACATCAGAGACGTCGAATAGAATATGAGGAAATGACTTCGATAAAAATATATCTTCTTTCATTAAAAATATTGAGGATGTAGTGTATGGACCATCAAAATACACGTGTCATTTGACAAAATATGAACAAAGTGTGTTAAGACGGTCATAAAAGAACATATGGTATACATATGCATATTATATGTATATATACATATATATATATATATACATATATATATATATATATATATATTATATATTTATATACTCGTATCACACACACACACACACACATATATATATATATATATATATATATATATGCGTGTGTGTGTGTGTGTGTGTGTGTGTGTGTGTGTGTGTGTGTGTGTGTGTGTGTGTGTGTGTGTGTGTGTGTGTGTGTGTGTGTGTGTGCGCTAAATGCAAAGCCGATTCCTCCGGCGAAGCCGAACCCCGGTCAGGCCGGGACGGACACAGCCCGAGGCTCTGTGCTAGAAAATAAAACAAATATTACGTTGAACAGTTGCAAAGAAATACGAGCAAAAAAAAAAAAAAAACTCTTCGCTGACATTCCTATCTATAGAGAATATGAAAACTAAATGCTAGGCAGGATTTCATCAACATGGCACACTAAAGATCATAGTTTACATTTTTTACTTGCACAATATACCTTTAGAATTGGATGCCACCAAAGAGGTAGGGCACAAACCATTCTCGATATTAGCTCCATATTTGTCAAAAGAATTAATCAGGTTTTCCACTGCCAACACCCTTGAGCTGTTGCAGAAAGCAACATAAAGGTACAGTAACCGCACACCCAATTGTTTGGTAATTCTTGTGTCTAGACTTAGCCGGTAGATTGAGAATATATATATATATATATATATATATATATATATATATATATATATATATATATATATATATATATATATATATATCAGCACACCGGCCAGGGCCTTCTTCTCGATGGTTTGTGTGTGTGCGCAGTACCAACATTGTAACATAATGCGTCACTACACCTTCCTGAATACTCGTGACACGAGTTCACTGTGCCCACTGCCTGCCTGTCCGTAATTATACATCATGGACTATTCTGGCCCAGTCTCACTCAAGGACCTTAAGGCTGACCTGGAGTTCAGCAATGAGGATGATATATCTCACGAGGACTGGCCATTGCAACCACACTATGAACACTGTGACGCACTTCACCTCCCTAACAAAGGTCCTTCTACTATCAAGCGCCCCATAACTCACTCCTCGGATGGCAGTAGTAAACCTTCATCCCCTGCTACTAAGTCCTCCAAAAGATCTCCTGAACCTCAGCAGAACGTAACTGCCCCAGAATGCAGCGCTCCA
The DNA here is from genome assembly GCF_046742065.1 of Oratosquilla oratoria. Taxonomy (NCBI): domain Eukaryota; kingdom Metazoa; phylum Arthropoda; class Malacostraca; order Stomatopoda; family Squillidae; genus Oratosquilla; species Oratosquilla oratoria. Next base: position 14,441,293 of record NC_134810.1, on the reverse strand, counting down.
CAGCCCACACCCTGCACAGATCATAAAAGCTTCACACGAGTCCTCACCTCCGCGCGTTCCCCCATCAGCATTCGTCCCGAGGGCCGACTACATCAGGCTTCTATTGAAGGACAACCCGTCAGTGGATATCAAGCTTCTGTGCGTCTGATACAGCCTCGACACAACAGCAGCCTTTTAAATTAAATAACTGGCACTGGGGATATTCCCGATGTCATCAAACCGGAGTTAACGTTTGGCATGGCTGTGCAAAACACCAAGCTAACAAAGAGCCCAATACCACACGCGCGACTCAACCTACAACCACAACCAATCTATTGTGGTCCTGCAATTGAACTCCCCCAACCCCACAAGGTCCACCACTACCACAAGCTCCCCCAATCACCACAAATACCAATACGACCAGAAGCTCCCCCACCACCACAAACTCCTCCACCACCACAAACTCCCCCACCACCACATGCTTCTCAACCATCACAAGCTCCACAACCACCACAAGCTGCCCCATCACCACAAATACCCCTACGACCAGAAACTCCCCCACAACCACAGGCTCTTCCACCACCACAAACTTCCCCACCACCACAAACTTCCCCACCACCACAACCTCCCACACCACCACAACCTCCCACACCACCACAACCTCCCACACCACCACAACCTCCCACACCACCACAACCTCCCACACCACCACAACCTCCCACACCACCACAACCTCCCACACCACCACAACCTCCCACACCACCACAACCTCCCACACCACCACAACCTCCCACACCACCACAACCTCCCACACCACCACAACCTCCCACACCACCACAACCTCCCACACCACCACAACCTCCACCACCACAACTTCCCACACCACCACGACTTCCCACACCACCACAACCTCACCCACCACCACAACCTCACCCACCACCACAACCTCACCCACCACCACAACCTCACCCACCACCACAACCTCACCCACCACCACAACCTCACCCACCGCCACAACCTCACCCACCGCCACCTCACCCACCACCACAACCTCACCCACCACCACCTCACCCACTACCACAACCTCACCCACCATTACAACCTAACCCACCATTACAACCTCCCCACCACCACAACCTCTCCCACCACCACAACCTCCCCCACCACCACAACCTCCCCCACCACCTCAACCTTCCCACCACCACAACCTCTCCCACCACAACATCCCCCATCACCACAACTTCCCCCACCATAACCTCCCCTACCACCACAACCTCCTTCACCACCACAACCTCCCTCACCACCATAACCTCCCCTAGCACCACAACCTCCCTCACCACCACAACCTCCCCCACTACCACAAGCTCCCGCACTACCACATGCTCCCTCACCACCACAACCTCCCTCACCACCATAACCTCCCCTACCACCACAACCTCCCCCACTACCACAAGCTCCCGCACTACCACATGCTCCCACACCACCACAAGCTTCACAACCACAAGCTTCCCCCCAACCACAACCTCCCCCACCATCACAGGCTCCCCACCACCACAAGCTCCCCCACCACCACAAGCTACCCATCTCCACCATAAGCCTCCCCACCACTGCAAGCTCCCCTGCCACCACAAGCCCACCCATCAACACAAGCTTCCCCGTAACAAAAAGTTTCCCCTCGCCCACAAAGTACCTCGCTACCACAAGTTCCCCCAACCACCAAAGACACCCTTTCCATCACAAGCTCCCCCTTCCACCACAAGGTCCACCACCACCACAAACACCCCTTCCACCATTAGCTGGGCTTCCACCACCATTAGTTGGCCCCCATTATCACATGCTACCCCACCACCATAAGTTCCCTTCCACCACAAGCTCTCCCACAACTACAAACTCCACCCCTCCCCCACCAAAAGAAACTCCACCATCTCTATAAGCTACCCACCCTCTACCATCAAAAGCTACACCCGAACCACAAACTCGTCAACACAACAAACCCCCACCACAAGCTCCCTTCCACCGCAACAAGCTCCCTCACCAACATTATCTCCCTCACCATCATAAGTTCCCACATACCACAAGCTCTCCACTGTAATCACAAACAAGCTTCTCACCACCACCACAAGCACTCCAGCGATCAAAACCTCACCTCACCATTATAATCTTCTTCCACAGTCACAACCTTCCTCCACCATCACAACTACCTCACACTACCACAAGTTTCCCCTACACACTCTTTTCCATCACCAAAAAACAAGATTCCTCATTACCACAAATTTCCATCACCACCACAAGTTCCCCCGCCGCCACAATCTCTACTCGCCACTACAAGATCCCCATCAATGCCATAAACCTCCCCACCACTAAAAGCACCCCTACCGCCACAAGTTCTCCCAACCACAAACTCCCCTATCACCACAAGCTCCCCCATCACAAGCTTTCCCAACATCACAACCTCCCCCCACTACCACAAACTCCCTCCCACCACCACATTATGTAGCCACCGCCACCACAAACAAACTTTCCACCACCATCACGTGCTCACTCTACCACCACAAACTCTCCATCACCACCACAATCCTTCGCGTCACTGAAAACTCCCCTACCACCGCAAATTCCCTCCACCACCACAAGCTCCCCAAGCATACAAGCTCACCCATGATAACAAGCATCCCTACTACTACAAGACCCCCAACCACCGCAAGCTCCCTCAGGTGTGGTCATGTTGCAGGTGATTGGCTGCCACCTGCTTTAAACTTTATTGATATCATCCCCCCCCCCGCATAAGTACACTGCAATGGCATAGTCAGTATTAATAAAGAAACTCGTATATTCCCTGTCAAAATTTATGATAATCAGTACAAGAAAGGAATGACTAGATAAAACTAAAAATCTGAAAAATAGTAAATTCTCATATGTATACATTTACCGTGACTTGGCTCATAACCAAAGGAGAGTTCAGGATTTAGTGTCAAACAAATATGTATACCCCTACTGATAATGACCCAGCAGTCTTCCCAAGTCATAGATATATTTTTAACCCAATGATAGGCTTTTTTAATTCAAATAGTATGTAACAAACTAAGCACTCCTTTCTTTATTGAACATAGATATATTACTACACATCTATCAAGTCAACTACTATATTTTGGACTAACAAATAGCTGCAAACGATATTCACTTCCATCCACTACTCCCATCGTTCATGCATTGCATGTATGTATTAGTGGGCTGGGTGCCAGCACTTTTTGGACTACAAGTATATGTCACTCGGCTAGACGAACCTAGCTTTCATAACTTGGGGCTGGTAGCCAACAAGGTGAGTAAACCACAAGTTCCCCCACCAACATACGCTCCCCATCACAACCAGCCTTCTCCTCACCACAAGCTCCCCCACCACCACAAGCTTCCCTACCACCATAAGTTCCTTCATCACTATAAGCTCCCCCATCACAAGCCCCCGCCACCACAAGCTCCCCCACCACCACAAGCTCCCCCACCACCACAAGCTCCCCCACCACCACAAGCCCCCCACTATTTTGGTGTACGTGTATAGCACCGTAGATTTGTGATTATTGTGCGAATGTATTAGTAGATCGGTATATACATGTTTTCTCCCTTATGTATTTGTCACATATCAAATAGGTATTTTGTATCTATTACTGTATTAATTGGTTGCATTTCCGTATGCCCATTTTGTAATGGAACCAAACGGTAGTGCGTTTCTCGCCAAGCGAGGCTGTGTGCCATGCGGGCAGTTGGTAGTTCGTCTCCTTGGTCTACACATATATTGTAATTGTGGTATTTTGTCGCCTTATGATTAATACCCTTGTCCGGTACTTATTTGGTCTCAATAGCCACCTAATACACCACCACCACAAGCTCCCAAACCACCAGAAGCTCCCTCATAACCATAAGCCGTCCCACTATAATAACCTCCCCAACACTACCACAAGTGTCCCCTACCACAAAATTTCCCTCCTACCACAAGCACCTGTGCAACAACAAGCTACCCCACCAACACACGTTCCTCCATCACAACAAGCTTCCCCACCACCTCAAGCTCCTCCACAGCTACAAGATCCCCCACCACTGAAATCGCCCCATCAACACCACAAACTTCCCATCACCACCTAAAACTTCTCAACCCCTATAATCTTCCCTATCACTACAAGATTTCCTACCACCACAAGCTCCCCCCCCACCACAATTTCTCCATTACTATAAACTACCTGACTACCACAACCCCCCACCGCCGCCACCACAAACTCCCCCAGCATTACAAGCTCTCTACCACTCTATAAAATCCCTCGCCACCACAAACTCCCTCACCAAGAGTAGTAAGGTGTGTGTGGGGGGGGGGGAGTAGGGCCTTTCTTTTGTAGCACACTAAATGTATTATCAACAACTCGATTAAAAATGAAGTGGGCACTGAATCAAATTGGTAGAGATTATAGGCAGGAAGGAGAAAGTTATTGCTGGGGTTCTTTATAGACCTCCTAACCTGAGAAGAAGAGAGACAGAACCCCTGATGCGCAGTACAAAAATGTGATAATGGAAGATTTTAACTATAGGAACATTGGATGAGATAATTTACATCAGGAATTGCATTTTTTTTTTCATATGTGATACAATATGATTTCTTAAAGTAATTGATTACCGAGCCTACGTGGGAGAATAATTATATCTGTGTGTTTATATGCAAATATATATATATATATATATATATATATATATATATACATATATATATACATACCCGTGTGTATATATGCATATATATATATACCTATATAATCCCGTGTGTATATATTGTCCGGCTCCGGGTGTGTATATATGCATATATATTCATATATATACCTGTGTATATATGCATATATGTTCATATATATACCCGTGTGTATGTATGCGTGTATATTCATATGTATACCGTGTGTATGTATACGTATACTGTATATACATATATATACTCCAGGATATAGATATAGATAGATAGATAGATAGACAGATAAGTAGGTAGGTAGGTAGATATACAGATATATACATACATACCCACTTGTATATACTGTATATGTCAGGGTTGATGATTGGATGGCTGATTACGTCGCTGAGTTACGTGAACTAGCCTAACCTCTCAGGGGCCCCAATTCCATGGGCTATCTGCCGGACCCAAGGTGGGATTACAAAACTTACCCATCTGTTGCATTCTAGTCTTAAACTAATCTAATTTAGGGCTTGTCCGTAACAAAGAATATGGGGAAACACTCTAGAACTTACCTTAAGTACACTGTGAATGGATTTGTCCTATAGTCTGGCGAGCCAAGGTGATTATTGTTCATGGGAGTCTATCTAAAAACACAGCACTGTTCACTGTCATCACACGATTGGCACAAAATGGCTTTTTGGAAGGACACCGTGGTTTATTTAAAAGCACTCGGAGCGCCAGTTTTTACATATAAGAAAATAAAAACACAACACTTTAGACTAAACGTCCACACTCGGCACAAACCAATTCCAATTTAAGCTGTCGCGCGTCCGATTTCGTTTTCGCTATGAAGAAAAGCCCTGTGATTGGCTGAAACCGGCCACGTGATTCAAAACAATTAGGTTAGGCTGAAGCGATATTTTATATTTCATGAAGCTTCCTACGAGTTTAGTTGTTGTTGTTTTTCCTTATTTTTCTAGAAGTTTCGATGTTCTCTAGACTCTTTTCTTTAGATAAATGTTCCGCCAGTGTCGCCACCGAACAAGTAGGAAACTAGAAATTGTTGTCGCTGTATAACGAGTCGTTATATTCTTTAATTGCATGAAAAAAACTGACAGACAATTTTTTTTTTCCTTATTTTCCAAGAGGGTTGCATGTTCCCTAGATTCATCACAGAAGGATGTTTGTT
>NC_134810.1:14407923-14425423 GCF_046742065.1 Oratosquilla oratoria | reverse complement strand
ATTATTTTTTTAAATTATTTTATCCCTTTTTATAATAAATAATATACTTCTTAAATAATAAATAATATAATTTTTTAAATAATATGTATATCAAAGGCCGCAGAAGGCCGCAGGTTCCCCACCTCTGGCCTAGGCTGATACCGCACTGTATGCGGCTGTACCCCCGCAGTGCCTGGATGGTGGAACTGTTGTACAATAAACCCAACGTCTAGTCTCCCTTCGTTGAGCTTCGTTGTGTCTAGTGTCATGGGATGACTAATTCACATTGAAGTGAGGGTGCGTTCTCTCCACAATTTCAGCACCTGTATCGACTGGGTATTGGACGGAGTTGTCGACGTATGTCATTGTGGGGTATCCATTGGCAACACCAAGGTCACCTACTTTGTCTTTGCTAAGGATGTTGTACTTCTTGGAGAGTTGTCGGAATTTCTATTCGCCATTCTCGAATCACTGCACAGAAAGGCAAAACGGCTGGGCCTCTGTTTCCTGGACCAAGATCAAGCTCCACGCATTTGGGGGCTTACTGGATGATACATTTCATTCTGTTTATCCATGGAACGAGGACATTGATATCTTGGAAAGTTTTACATGCCTTAGTAGTGCATTGTTCAGTATAGCAGTGGTAGGTTATGTCTGGAAGTCCTTTGCAGGATTGGCATAAGTCGGTGTTATAAATTCGCTCAGCCAGGATATGGCGTTATCGATATCTAAATGCAAGAAAACTAAGATCCGAGTCTTCATCTCATTTGTGTTCCTTTTCTTGCTGTATGCTTGTGAGACATGAACAAGGAATGCTGTTTTTAAGAATCATTTCGACGTCTTTGTATACGAAGAGTTATGGGGTATCACTAGTATGAATTTGTATGAAACCAACCACTATGAGACTCATTTAAGGGTTGTTGCCAACATACTTATTGAACGCCATATCCGACAATATGGATATGTGGCACGCTTCCCTGATGGTGACCTCACTTACAAGCTTCTCTTCATATAAGACAACAACCGGTGGAAGAATATTTTAGAAGAAGAAAGCTGTATAGGAGTTGGAATGGCAAAATTTTGGGGAATAGTATCGGCGTGTGAGATTTGCTATATAGCGTTTTCTCCTTACTGACGATGATGAATCTTTATGAAATTAAATATGTATGTTTTTAAACTTGAAGTATTATTCATATACATATTACTATAAAGATACGAAATATATTTTTTTCCCGAATATAGGCACTCAAATAAACCATAAGTGTTAAATAAAGGTTTTTATTATTTCTTTAAGGCTTCCGCCTCGTTACCTACGACCTCATACTTTAAGATGATCGACGTGTGGCTCTTGTTCTGCATCCTCATCATCTTCATCATTATCGGAATCCATACCTACATCGACAACCTGGACGATGCTTACCATCTTAACGGTCGCCTTCCACGGGGTCACAGCGCCATTGGAATGAGGTCAAACCAGATCGACATCAAACCTTTCGCGACCTCGGAGTCTCCCGATGGGAAGAAAAAAGAGAGGAAGAGTTGTCTGGGCCTCATGGGAACCATGAGGCTGGCTGTCCTCCTCCTCTTCACGACGTTCAATCTCGGATATTGGCCCTATGTGTTCGGCTAAGTGTCCGTGTCTTATACACGACCTTACTGTCCTTTATCAATTGGAAGGTGTGTATGCTGTAAGGTTACATGCATGTATGTAAAATTGGCAATACATACATATACATACATACACACATATACATAAATGAATACTGTATATACATACACATACATACACATACATACACATACAAATACATACACATACAAATACATACACATACATACACATACACATACACATACACATACACACACATACATACACATACATACACATACATACACATACATACACATACATACACATACACATACATACACATACATACACATACATACACATACATACACATACACATACATACACATACATACACATACATACACATACATACACATACACATACATACACATACATACACATACACATACATACACATATATACACATACATACACATACATACATACATATATACATACATACACATACAATTATAGACAGCAGAGCAGGTTACTCTAATATGTTTGTGAAAGGTTTGCAACCAGTGATACACTTTCTTGTGTGTGTGTGTGTGTGTGTGTGTGTGTGTGTGTGTGTGTGTGTGTGTGTGTGTGTGTGTGTGTGTGTGTGTGTGTGTGTGTGTGTGTGTGTGTGTGTGTGTGTGTGTACGTATATGTGTGTACGTGTGTACGTGTGTGTGTGTGTGTGTGTGTGTGTGTGTGTGTGTGTGTGTGTGTGTGTGTGTGTGTGTGTGTGTGTGTGTGTGTGTGTGTGTGTGTGTGTGTGTGTGTGTGTGTGTGTGTGAGCGTGTGTCTGTGTAACAGTGTCTGTGTGTCTATGTGTCTATGCTTGAATGTGTTGCACATATGTTTGATGCTTTCCATAAATATTTAGGCAACTGGTGCTGCCCGATGCTTGTGTTCCAATTTTCTTCACTCATGTTATCTCGTTACATTCAGTTCGTGCTTCGATACTTTAGTTTCATTTATTGCACAGGTATGTACACAATGTGACAAATAGCGAAATTGGATGAAAACCTCTTAGACTCTTAAAACTAAGTAAATATCACTCTATTTGGTAATTGATCAACACTGTTTTACATGAACAGTATTTCTAGTAAATTATTTCATCTTTGATTTAACTTTCTATCTATATTTACTCATTTTGATTATTACTGCATGTTCTAGCTTCCTACCTGCATTTAATCCCTTATGCTCAAGCTGATTATAAACGACTGGCGTCATGACTAATCTCTGCCGTGTATCTCCTTCTAGCGCAGAGTTAATGAATATAATTTCAATTCCTTATTCAGGGTACAATCCCTTAGTAAAATAGAATTAGCTGGTATCAATCTGAATTAAATTCTTTGAACACACCACAGTTGACGTACAAGATACTTTAGACTTGCATTTACTTGTTTCTTGTTGTATATCTTCACGTTTTTCTACCCCAGCTAATTCTCTCGACGTTATCACTTATCATAAGATTTCCTTCCATACCGAGTGCAACTTCTTCTTTCTTTGTTATTGCGGCCATATTATTGTATTCATCTTCGTCGCACGGCCCCGCTATCAAAAGGGGTAATTTGATTAGCTTCATACATGGTAGGTGGCACTTATGATTTCTTTCGATTCTGCCTGATGCCAGATTATTCCATTCATCTCTAAGTTAGCCCCTCGGTAGCAGAGACTATTTAGAGTAAAGATTGTTACTTTTTCTGAATAACAAATTCTACTTTGGAATGCATGTTTTGTTTATTAGGACCTGTTGTTCCTTCTTTCTCTTACGCTTACCCAATTTTGCTGAGTTGCAGCAGTTTGTGTCGTTTTTATTATTCAAATCCTAGCTAGGTTCCTCACCTCTAAGAATTAAACGTACCTATTATTATTATATCTAAAAAATATCTTATTTTTATGAACAGTTTATTTCTCAGTTCTGTATCTACCTATGCAACATACTCTCCTAATGTTAGTCTTCATATTTGCAATCTAAGCAACCTTAGTAATGGTACTAGTGTTGTCGTTTGCGATTATGAAATGTATTTATTTATATATTTATCTATTCTCTGATCTTGGTTTCTTCAGATCAATTATAACTAACTCACATTTGGAAGAAAGTTATGTCCAATTTCTTCTCGTCCAACTTTTCACTACTTAGATATTAAAGTTTCCATCCAGCAACACACATTCAGACTTTTTCTTGATCCTTTATCTAACTGGATGTGTCTGAGTGTATGATGATCTTCTTATTTGATTACATACTATGTTAATTTTATTGTTTATGTGAATATGGAGAAAAAATCACAAAAGTCCTTTGATGCTTACATTTTGCTTAATACTATTACATAATATGAGTCTGATACACTACTGATTTTGAGAATGGCATATGTACATCATGTGTATGTGTATATGTGTATATGTATATGTATATGTATATGTGTATGTATATGTATATGTGTATGTATATGTATATATGTATACGTATATGTAATTGTATATGTATATGTATATGTATATATATATGTATATGTATAGACATGTGCATGTGTGTATGTATTCTTGTATCTAAGTGTATATATGTATGTGGATGCGGATGTGTATATGATATATAATATCATGCAGACGGTAACACTTTTTTATTTCAGTTTTGAAAACAAGTAATTTGAAGGAAAACAAGGACGTGGAATATTCAGTTAAAGGGCACAAATATAAGACAATAAACAGCGAAGTCCACTCAGTTATAACATAATTCATTGATAAGTATTTCATATAATTCCAACAGTCCATCTGCAGTTCCTTCTTATTTTACAGCAAGCAGCACGACTCAGTCGACCTCGGAAGTGTATAGATTGTTAAAGTTTGGAGCATGGCAGGCCCCCAAGGGAAACATTTGCTGTCTATGTTATCTGACTCGCCTGCGAGGTGGTTCCCTATGGCATTTGTGAAGGAGTGGGTGCGAAAGAGAAAATGATTTGAAGCGAGTGACGGGGGAGAAGAGACAATTCAAAAACAATATTGGTCGACGCAGAGGGAAGAAGGATAACGTAAACATACAGGAAACGGGACCTGATACATAGGAAACAGAAGAAAAGTAATTTGAGTTTATATATATATATATATATATATATATATATATATATATATATATATATATATATATTATATATATATATATGTATACATATAATGTGTGTGTTGTGTGTTAGAGAGAGAGAGAAAGAGAAAGAGAAAGAGAGAGAGAGAGAGAGAGAGAGAGAGAGAGAGAGAGAGAGAGAGAGAGAGAGAGAGAGAGAGAGAGAGTCAGAGAGAATGAGGGTCAGAGTGAATGTTAGAGTAAGAGTGAGAGTGAGAGTGAGAGTGAAAGTGAGAGTGAAAGCGAGAGTGAAAGCGAGAGTGAAAGCGAGAGTGAGAGTGAAAGTGAGAGTGAGAGCGAGGGTGAGAGTGAGAGCGAGGGTGAGAGTAAATGAGAGTGAGAGTGAGAGCGAGAGTGAGAGTGAAAGTGAGAGTGAGAGCGAGGGTGAGAGTGAGAGCGAGGGTGAGAGTAAATGAGAGTGAGAGTGAGAGCGAGGGTGAGAGTGAGAGCGAGGGTGAGAGTGAGAGCGAGGGTGACAGTACATGAGAGTGAAAGCGAAAGCGAGAGAGAAGGGGAGGAAGAGAGTTGCAGATGACGGGACATAGCATTTTCATAACCTCATGATAAATTCTTAGTCTCGAAAACACCGCACCCCATTCTCCCAAATAATCATTTTAAAGAAATTATGAAAAAATAAATGTTGGTGAAATAAAAGCACAGAAATGACCCAGCTCCAGATGAGATTGGGGATCTCACAGAATCTAAGGAGCGCATACTTAAGGTCAATCGGATCAAGAGTTCTTGCTGACCTGAAATATCCACGGAGCCGAGGTCAGTCAGGACACGTATACATATATCATAATTTCTACTGCAGACACTCAAACCTATCACATGTTATATCAAAATTATGCAGATACATATTTCGTTCTTGTTTTGTTTTTAATAAAAAGAGAATATATTACACTTACACATGAACCAGGGTATACAGAGATAAATTTGATACTCAACAAGAAGGAATATATTTTAATAATACAGTAATACATTACTGTTTTCTGTTCTGGAATACACTATACTGTTTTTGTCTTAGCTAATTTTTTGGATTATTCTATTCAATTAGTGATGTGATCTTTATACAGAAGACGTTAAAATAACCTCATTGGTGATCTACACATTTCCAAATTTAAATGAGTCTTTAAAGACCGAACAGACTTAATGGCATCGTAGATGTATTCGATGCAAGGAAATATGCTTGGTACAGTTTCGCAAAAGACACCGGCATCTGTAGTACTTAGAAATGAAGGCAGTTACACAAATTTATCCAGATGGGTGGAATCACATTACTCTGGTAAGCTGATATAGAGTCCTCATAATAAAATCTGTTATAATTGTATGGCAGTGGTTTGGTATGAAGATCTCCCCATCAACATTTCACTCCTTTGCGTGCTAACTTTGAGGTACGCTTTGTTCAGTGCGATTCTCAACGAGAATCCTTCATGGCTTAATGATGATTGTCAAATGAGTGTCTAGAGCAGTAGTTCCCAAACTGGAGTTAAATTACCCCTTAGGGGTAATTTAACAATTTGTCGGGGGTAATGCAGCGATTAAAAAAAAAAAAAAAAAAAAAAAAAAAAAAAAAATCAAGAAAACATTGCGGTACCTGGCCTTAGGATTAATGTTAACTTAGTATTAGAATGTAAATTTATAAAGTACACCTATTATGATTTAGTAGTAAAGTTAAACCGAATAACAGTAAACATAAAAAACTAATATACAGTACTAGAAAAGAAGAAATATGTATTTAAGTGTGCAAAGGTTGTCAGGCTGGCACTCTCAACCACGAAGCCAAGAATTCCTCAACTAGCTTCAAGCATGCAACTCCATCTATCCCAATAATGTTCTGGACATCTTTGGCAATAGTCATTAGATATACATAATGTTCAAATACAATATATAAATGAAAATGTGTCTAGTGTTTTGATTAACCATATATATCAATGTTGACGGCATTTTGTGATAGGGGTAACATGCTTAATGTGGCATGTTTAATTGGGTAACGAGCCGGAAAAAGTTTGGGAACCACTGGTCTGGAGCAAGAACTATTTGTTTTTGAACGGGAGTGTTTAGTTTCGAGCTGCAAAGTAAGAATCTGATCATTTTAACTGATCCTACCAACGCGTTTGCATGTTATTTACTATTTACCTGTTATTATTTACTATTTACCTGTTATTATTTACTATTTACCTGTTATTATTGACTATTTACCTGTTATTATTTACTATTTACCTGTTATTATTTACTATTTACCTGTTTGTTTATTATTTAACTATACCTATGCATTTATGTATTTTATTTGATATTTACATTATTATAGTTTTTATTTATCTATATATTTTATTATTATGATTTTTTTCTCGCATCCGACCTAGACATGGACCAAAAGGTCTCCTGCCGGCATGCTCCGCCTTTGTAATCCTTTGTAATCCTTTGCCAGGTACGATGTGCGACACCCACCATTGGCTATGGTAGGCTAATAATTATAATCGCAACGATCAAAACATACCTTTAACTGGAGTTTTTCTCAGACTGAATGAAACTGACTTTCGGCATGTGATTTCTTTCAGGTAAATGGTATTTTTGCCATCACTATTATGTATAAACCTATAGCTCAAACCCACTTGTCTGCTGCAGGTGATATTTTTTTTAAAGTTAGTAAAGGGTTATGGGAATGTATTTACGAAACATTCAAGGTTTTTATTCTGATATGTAGCATATCCTAACACAACTCCCACAGATTTCCCAGAAATGTCCCTAGCCTGCTCTTTTCTTATCAAAAATAAGTTGAAAAGAACGACGGAAAATGAAAAAGGAAAGAGAGAACAAGGGAAAGAAATAAAATATAAAGCTAGGAAAAAGAATAGAAAGGGAGAAAGGATGAATAAAAGATAAAGGTTAAAAAAACGAACAAAGAAAAAAGTTAACTGGAATCAACACCATCCAGGCTGGGTATCACTGTCAACAATTAAAAAGTAAGAAAACGTAGGAGTGTATGGCCATGAATGCGTGCGTGTGCACTGTGTGTGTGTGTGTGTGTGTGTGTGTGTGTGTGTGTGTGTGTGTGTGTGTGTGTGTGTGTGTGTGTGTGTGTGTGTGTGTGTGTGTGTGTGTGTGTGTGAGTGATTCACCACGTTCTTGGGTCACGTACAGGACTTGTGATCGACAGCTATGTATGCGTGCATGTGCACTGTGTGTGTGTGTGTGTCTGTGTGTGTGTGTGTCTGTGTGTGTGTGTGTGTGTGTGTGTGTGTGTGTGTGTGTGTGTGTGTGTGTGTGTGTGTGTGTGTGTGTATGTGTGTGTGTATGCGTGTATGTGCATGTGTGTGTGCACATGTATCTGAAGCTGTGTGTGTGTATGTGTATACGTGTGTGTGCGTTTGTATGTTTGTGCATGAGTTTATGCATGAGTGTGTGCATGTGTATGTGTGTGCATGCGTCTGTATGTGCGTGCTATGTATATGTGTGTGTGTGATTCACCATGATCTTGGATCACGTGTTGAACTCGTGATCGACAGTTATTTCCCTCTCGAAAGAGGGCTCAGAGCTCATATATGACCGATCTATGGATAATACTGTGACCTTACACGCACACATACACCCAACTCCCCACCTACGAGAGTTGGAGTAACGACCCGCAGTGCAGTGATACTGAAATTATTTCAACCCTGTGCATGTGCATATATACACGAGTTCTTGTGCATTTGAATGTGTACATATTAGTCTGTGCTCGTGCATGTGCGGGCGTGTGCGGGCGTGTGCGAGGCTTCAGACTGCCTTTCCATGATAAATTTCCGCCTTCGGTGGAGGGAACACGGGTTGGACCAAAAACAACTAATTCAACATTGTGTGCTAGTACGTGCCCACCATTTGATGGTTAGTAGCTTACGTGCACTAGAGAACTGTGTAATATCATCATGACACCCACGACTTGCCACACTGTTGTTTGTAATAGGTGCTGAGATGAGGTTAAAGAAATGTTTGAGTAAGGGGTAAAGTGGGTGATGAACAGACCATGTACTAGTTACACCCATACCTTTGCTCAAGTGTGTGAAAAGATACATTCGTACTTCCTCATAAATGTACAAGAAACTCTTAGGGAAATTACGTTCACATATGGTGGGAATGGACACAAATGGGAAGAAAACCTTCACAGTGCAGCTCGGGACCAGGAAACGTGATCAAGGGCCTGCCACGGGTCACTACCGGGAGGGACTGGTTTCGGGTTTGTATATATGACCTCCGGCACAAGATCTGTGTTGGTACCATGCTGCGAAACTGTGTTGGGATATTATGGTTCCTTTTTACCTCACGAGCTCCCTTGTTCAAAACCAGTGCATTACTTTATGAAAGGACTTTGGTTTTGAATACTGTTCAAAGTGAACGCCATTCCTGGCGTCTGCGACGTGTTTGGACGTTTTGTAAAAACTAGCTGATCGATGGCGTCATGCTTACGTCGTGACGACGCGACACAGCGTAAGCTATGTACCTTATGTTAGGAGGAATAACGGCCCTTATTTGCGATATCGTGTAATTTCTGGCCACGCATTTTCGTTGTATATGAGGTAATCATGATGCTGAGTACTCGGGGTCTTGATACTATTAATAAAAAAAAAAAAAAAAAAAAAAACGGGAGGCAGATGATCTCCCGACCGAAGAAATGTAACTTTGTTTCTCCACTAACCATGAAACTTACATAACCCTTAATTGTCGTCCACTTCAACACACACCGGTCGCACTTCCTCGCCTCTAATATTCGCACCGATTTCAGAATCAATAATGGAAAAAGAAATTTTCTAAGAAAGAGGAATACACCGCTGTACAACCGCAGCTTTGCATATTCCATGGCCAACAATGAAATCCTGTGACATCCTAAAACTAATGTTACGCTAGTAACCGGAATGGTTGGATTCCAGCAATTCAGTTGGGTTTCGTCCAAGGTGACCGTAGCTTTAAGCTAAGGCTACAGTGCAACCTTGGACGAAATCCAACTGAATCGTTGGAAACCAACCATTCTGTTGACAAGTGTAACCATAGAATTAGGTAGCCATACAGCAAACACAACATTGACAAGCATTGCCAGGGCAACACAATGACTGGCATTCCACACTGAAATTGTTACGCCTCTACAGAAGACGCAGAAATGTTATAGCATTTTGGCTTAAAAGGTGTAAGTGTTCGTATAACATATAGTAGATATGTTCAAGGGTAATCTTCATATATGACAACCTTTTCTAACGTATATCAATACTTTACCTTAAATGAAGATTAGTATACGTTGCACGATTAGCATCGATTACCATAATTCTGCTTCATGACAATCTTGCAGTCACAATCTATAACAATATTATTATAATTAGCGGATAAAGTTGAAGACTGGCTCTTTTCACACGTATAGACCTATAGCCATGCGCCGTCTATGACACGATGCCGTGTTCAAATAACCACGGATGTTTATAAATGTCCATAGACACCCATGGTTACATGAGAATACGACGTCGTGTCGTGGATGGCGGTATGTGTGAAACAAGCCTTACTGTATATCTACTGTGTTTCTCAGCTTGCGCAAAACTTCCAAACGAATAAATGCGGTACATACATGGCCACCATTTCCTTCCATTATTTTTTTTTTCAACATTACTTGCTGTCTTGCACTACCAAAAAAAAAAAAAAAAAAAAAAAAATCGATTTAATAGATTCGCTTGAAGCGGCTATAAAATGTATTTTCGGTGGAGTATAAGGAGTGGATTCAGAGATCTCTGGTGGTGGTGGGCGGACGGTGTGACTAGACAAGGCGCTGCTTTGATGATGGACCGTATTTACATCAATCAGCATCTATATAATTAGGTACCGGTGCTACATTTAATTGATATTTTGTGTTTAATGCAGTAGATATCATAATTACGAAAGACACTGGGCAGTTATAGATAATGGGCAACATTATACAATACTTGGACAGCTCTATGCTGTAACAGGTAACTGCCAGCTGACGGAGGAAATACATATCCTGCGGATCCATTTCTGTGTTGTATGTCTGCGATATCTGTGTTCCATATGTTGTATGTATTTGATCTTAACTTGTAATGTCATTTAACTTGTTAGACCTGTGTTGGGATATCTGGAGTTTGTGTGTATTTGCGAGTGTTAAACTCATCGATGTCAAGGTGTGTTCCAAAACATTTCGATACTTTTCGTTTTGTATAAAACGAATTGTTCTCGCAGTTTCAAAAATGTTCGTAGTCACTAGGTAGTTGTTCTCCTCACGTACCATAAATGATCAGAAGAGGATGCCTCATAATACAAACACGCAAAAAAAAAAAAAAAAAAAAAAAAAAAGGTAAATAAATAGATAAATAAAAAAATGAATAAGTAAATAAATAAATAAATAAATAAGTAAAAAATAAAGATAAGTAAATAATTAAAGATAAATAAACAAATAAATAAATAAGTATATGAATAGATAAATAAGTAAATATATGAATAGATAGATAGATAGATAGACAGATAGATAAATAAATAAAAAATAAAAAATAAAAAATAAATAAATAAAATGCAGGCAAGTCTCCCCAAACAATCGCCCTTGATCACAAATATGTAGGTCACATTCGTTGTCCCTTCCCATCCTAATCACCGCTTCCCGCATCTAGCAACTACTGATTACGTTACTATACTCCATAACTGTCATAAGAACATAAGAATGAAGGAGACTGCAAGAGACCATAAGGCCTACACTAGGCAGCTCCGTATCCATCACCGTCTGTCATCCCCATCCATAAAGTTGTCTAATCGTTTCTTAAAACAACTGATAGTTTCAGCGCTTACTACATGGTTACCAAGTTTATTCCATTCGTCAACCACCCTATTATTAAACCAGTTCTTGCCTGTTTCCTTTTTAAATCTAAATTTGTCCAGTTAATAACCATTACTGCGAGTCCTGCCCTGTTGTTTTAATATGATGACCTTGTTTGCATCACCCTTGTTAAAGCCTTTGATGAACTTGAACACCTCTATTAGATCACCCCGCACTCTACGTCTTTCCAGAGAGTGTAAGTTAAGGTGCCTTAGCCTAACTGTCCGAGAGTAGTTTTTTTGTAGACATTTTGACAAGGCGGTAATCTATATTGTACAATTTATACTGACAATGCAACTGTGGGTGTTATACACCAACACTAATATAATCTAGATTGTTTGTAACCACTTTTTTGAATCGATTACGTAGTTGTATTGGGCACACATTGAACCATAGGGTAGGAAAAAATAGACTGAAACAAGGGGTGAGATTCTTATATGAAATAAGTGAAATTTTGAGCAATTTTCTAAGTATAAAAAAAATGAAATCAAAACTGTCTCTAAATTTCCTCGGTCACGATGGTGTTTTGGTAACACCCCGTGACGTCACGGCAACGGGGACAACTGATTGGCCGAGAGTGGTGACGTCACGGCAACGGAGACGACTGGTTGGCCAAGAGCGGTGACGTCATGGCAACACAGACGACTGATTGGCCGAGAACGCTGACGTCACGGCAACGGAGACCATTGATTGGCCACGAGCGAAGGGCAGGGCGTGAAGCGCCCTCTCGCAAAGTAGTCCAAGCGATACCAAGAGACGAAACGGCGAAGAAGCGTAGACAGAATCACCTATGGAAATGGCTGATGGCTACCAAGGGTATAACGAAGAAGACGCTCCAAGAAGATAAGGTGTTGGCAGCTAGACTAAGGGACGAGCACAGTAAAACTTTCCCTGGGTTGTACGCTTTAAGGTGAAAGCGTCTATACACGAGTTTCAAAGGAAGGTGATCGCCTTCAAACAAACTCTAGAGAACTATAAACGACTCGAATACAGTGACGATATGTTTGACAAATTAGAGTGTTCGGACGATATACTATCCGATGAGGATTGAGAGGCGTTCATGCGGCATCACTTTTCAGGATATATGAAGTTCGTTAAAAGCGGTGCAAAGCCTGATCACAGGAACTTATAGATGCATTTCTCTTTCAAAATGATTCTGAAATGACCTCAGTGGTGACGGTGTTTGGGGGATACTTTCGTAAGGCTGACTGACTATACAATATCGACTACCGATATGATGCCAAGAGACAAAACGGCGAAGAAGCGTAGACTACATTATATCGAAATGTATAATTTGTAACGACAGGCCATGGGTCCCCTTGAATTCATAGAATGGCTCCTTTGGGGGCCACCGTGGTTCCCTTGGGGCCTCCGTGGCTCCTCTGGGGGCCCCTACGGTTACTCTGGTGGCCCCCGCGGCTCCTCTAGGGGTCCCGCGGCTCCTCAGGGAGCCCCCGCTGATCCTCTGGGGCCCTCCAACGATCCTCTGGGGGCCCCCGACGCATATATGTCAATGTGTATACAAATATGTGTATGTGTATAAGTATATGTGTATACGAGTATGTGTGTAGGTGTACGTGTGTATGTGTGTATAGAAGAAGTAGAAGAAGAACGCGAAGTAGAAGAAGAACGCGAAGTAGAAGAAGAACGCGAAGTAGAAGAAGAACGCGAAGTAGAAGAAGAACGCGAAGTAGAAGAAGAACGCGAAGAAGAAGAACGCGAAGAAGAACGCGAAGAAGAACGCGAAGAAGAAGAACGCAAAGAAGAAGAACTCAAAGAAGAAGAAAGCAAAGAAGACGAACGCGAAGAAGAACGCGAAGAAGAAGAACGCGAAGAAGAACGCGAAGAAGAAGAACGCGAAGAAGAACGCGAAGAAGAAGAACGCGAAGAAGAAGAAGAAATAGAAGAAGAAATAGAAGAAGAAGAAGACATCTTAACCAAGCTGAAGAGAATAGGGAATTACGCGACATTTTGAAGGAAGAGAATAGGGAATTGCTCGAGAAGTTAGAAAGCATACTGATAGAGATCAAACGTATGAGTGATGAAGACACGGATAGGGGATAGAAGAACAAAACGTAAATTAGTAAGCGTGGATAAGTACACTGACGGACAGACGACGAAGAATGCAACCCTCCTGCGGCTAAGAAACGTAATATAACATGTGTGACTAAATAAAAACTATGTTTTGCATAAACTTCTTTTATTTACACATCTCGGTTAACAAAGGGGCGGAGCCCCAGGGCGCGAAGCGCCCGAGAGCAAAGTGAGCAAGCGCCGCAGTCCAAGCAACTTGGCGTAGCCAGGTACGGCGAAGCCACTGCTTGTTTCATTATAAAAAAAATTCCAGCTAGAAATTAATTTCTGTTACTTCGAATGTAAAGAGGAAAGCATCTAAGAGGTCCACATATCAAAGGGTGATCAATTTGAGCCAATAGTGCTTAACTACTCCTCCTCATAATATCCCCTTTTCCTTCTCCTCCCACTCCCTTCCCTTCTCCATTTCCTCCCTTCCCTCTTCATCCTCCACCTACTCTCCTCCTCCTCCTCCTCCTTCTTTATCCTTTTCCTACCTTTCCCCCTTTCTGTCCTCCTCTTCCTCTTCCTCCTCCTCCTCCTCCTCCTCCATCTCCTCCTCCTCCTTTTTCTCCTCCTCTTCCTCCTACTCCTTTTTCTCTTCTACTTTTGTTCTCTCTCCAACTCCTCTCTTTCTCCTTCATTCTTCTCTCCTCCTCCTCTCTGGCACTCCTCCATTTTTTCCTTAGTCCTCCTCCCTTTACCTTTACTTCCTTATCCCTGTTCCTCTTTCTTCCCCTCCCTCCTCCTCGCTTCCCCTATTCCTCCTCCCCATTCCTCCACTCTCCTCCCCTGCCCCACTCTCTCCGCTTCTCTCCTCTCCCATCAGCTTCTATCCCTCATCCTTTCCACTTTTACTCTGTACAGATATGGGGAGAAGGGGAAGGGAACGTAGAGTTCTGTGGATCCTGTTTACGATGGGTGGGGTTTTCGCTCGTGGGCACGGGACGGGGGGGCGGGGGGCGGTCGGATACGAGTGGGGGTGGGATTCCTGCACGGATATCGGGGGAGGAGAAGCGCATGGGGAATGGAGAAACTGTTTGTGTTCAGACACGGGGGATAGGATTGCGCGCACAGGAAAATCAGTGGAGCTTCCGGTACTATCTCCATCCCAACTCCTGCTCTTCCTTTTCCTCCTCCTCCTTCTCCTCCCACTCCTCCTCCTACTCCTCCTCGTCCTCCTCCTCGTCCTCCTCCTCGTCCTCCTCCTCGTCCTCCTCCTCGTCCTCCTCCTCGTCCTCCTCCTCGTCCTCCTCCTCGTCCTCCTCCTCGTCCTCCTCCTCGTCCTCCTCCTCGTCCTCCTCCTCGTCCTCTTCCTCCTCCTCGTCCTCCTCCTCCTCTTTCTCCTCCTCTTCCTCCTCCTACCCTTCCTCCCCTTCCTCCTCCTACCCTTCCTCCCCTTCCTCCTCACCCCTTTTTCCTCGCCCTCTCCTCCTCTCCCGACCTCCTCTCCCTTTCTCCCAGCTCCTCTTTCTCTTCCTTCCCTTCCTCCTTCACTTCAATTTTACTCTCCTGTTTCCCTTCCCCTCCCTTCCCAAACCCACTTTCTTTCATCTTGCCTCCCTTACCCTCCCTTTCCCTTCCTCTTTTTCCCTCCTCTTCGTTCCTCCTCTTTGTTCCTCCTCTCCCCTCCCTTTTCTCCTCTCCTCTCCCCTCCCCTTTTTTTCTCTTCTCTCTTCACATCCATCTACTCTCCCTTCCTTCCCTCTTTTGCTCGGGGATGAGAAGGGGAGCACGTAGGGTCACTTCATACTTCAAAGTAACTCAGTAACCGTGACCATGAAGTCTCGCTCATTCCTTGAAAACCTTCCCAATGATGTTTATCAGTATTTTTTGCATTTCTCTAATATGATATCTATTGTAAGATAAAATACTTTTGTGTATATATACATATGAAAACATTGTATTTGTATAGTGAATATTATAGGGTAGCTTAAAAAGGTTTGAACAGACCGTAGGCTACACTTTTTTTTTTTTTTTTTTTTTTTTTTTTTTTTTTTTTTTTTTTTTTTTTTTTTAAGAATGTACTGTGCCTCCATGCACCTCTCGACATAACTCCATTATGATCTGTGAACTGGTCAGGCCTAGATGTCAGAAACAAATTACTTATTTTTCTGTTTCATAAGGGAATCACTAATTGGATGGTTTAGTAATGAACAGGGGTGCAGAAATTAGATATGGTATGTTAAGCCACAGGAAATAACCAAAACCCAGTAGGTGGAATCCTGTATGGATGTCTGTTTTAATGGAGATTTAAGCTGGCAGCTTTTAGAGTTAATGGTGAACACATTATGTGAATGGAGACCTGATGAATCGGGAACAGTCTTTGAAAAATGAAAATATTCTTTAGATAAACAGTCAGTTCTCTGAAAGGAAGGATACATATTCATCGGTAAATCAGAGGAATTACTGGGGAAACAATTCAGGGCTTCATTTTATTTTTCTACTGCTATTATTTTTTTGATTCAACGTGAGCGGGATTAGACTGAGGCAAGAACATATGTTAATTCTTAGTAAAACATAAGAGTACCTAGAAACAGTGAAAAGAATTTTTAATATTATGAAAATATAAGAACAAAAAACTATTTCAAAATTTCCTTCAGTTACGATCTACATTTGTTTACAAATAAACGACAGAAATTACGATAATAAAGCATTCTGACAGGAATAAGGAAGCTGAATACAAAAAGATATACATATTTTTTCATTACTTTGATATAGCATTACTACATATAAGCTTGTAAGGTTTTAAAAGTGCAACGACGACTAATTTAGCCGCCATTTGTTATCAGATATGAATAACACAATATTATCGAACTCTGAATCTGGCTGGATATCAAAAGCACGACTAATCTGTTGAAGGGGATGTGCGAGTTTGAGTTTCGTAGTTTGAAAGCTCTTGAAAATCATAGTTTACAGTCGTATACTGTTGCAAAACAATGGAACAATCATTTGCTGAAAGAAAGTAAACAGTTGAATGCAATTTCCCGAAAGGTTTGTGTGTTTTTCACGGGGCGAGTGTAACTCCTTTGGTACAGAGAAGGTACCACGAAAGTAACATACCCTAGTAGGAACCAAATTGAAAAGAAAAATTGGCGTTCATTACGAAGACGGTTAATCAAGATAGGCCCTTGCCGTCATGAAAATAAAGATAAGTGGCAACCAGATTAAACAAAAGTACCATCTTATACATAGGAAGACTAAAAAAACTACAAAACGTACATCGCTGCACATCCACAGCTTTGCAAACTTCATGAAGTCCTATGACACTAGTTACTGGAATAGTTGGATTCCAACGATTCAGTTGGAGTTCGTCCAACGATTGGATTTAGGTCATAGTTTATAACAAATTATGATGAATAATAAATTAACTCGAGAGTTATGTTTTAAGCACAAAGATGGAATTACGTATATACGTGGCTTAATTAAGATGACACCCATAAGAAGGATTCAGGTTTGAAGCGGGTTGAGATTTAGATGTGATAGATCAGTTGGTCTACTTTGTGAATCTGATGCGATTACGTAGGACGCAGGGAGGGAGTAGGGCGCGTAGAATGTAGGGCTACAGTAGTTAGGAGGGTGTGGAGTGTAAGAAACGATGAGATGCCTGGGAAGACGTGGATTGCTGTGCCTCTTCGTTTAGCTTGGGTCGGGAGAGGTGAAATAGATTAAATTTTCATTGGAAATATGTACGCTCGCACACACTCACACACACACACACGCACGCACACGCACACGCGCACACACGCACACGCACGCACACGCACGCACACGCACACACACGCACACACACGCACACGCACACACACACGCACACGCACACACACGCACACGCACGCGCACACGCACACACACAC
>NC_134810.1:14372923-14387923 GCF_046742065.1 Oratosquilla oratoria | reverse complement strand
CAGAAACATACAAATAAATGCATAGGTTTTAATGAAATATTTTCATGTATGTGCATGCAACAAGGAATGCATATATATGCCCGAAGATGTCTTCATGAGCTCAAAAATGCATGTATTGTATGCAAATATATTATTAGAAATGCATATAGATACATGTGGACGTAAGTGCAAAGACCTGCATATACTGCATATACATATGCTAAGCACATATACACCTACATACAAATATATGTACGGATATATATATATGTATATATATATTATATATATATATATATATATATACATATATGTGTGTATGATAGCAGTGTTTATATATTCTGGGAATTTTATTTTGTATAAAGAATCTGTTTTTAATTTGTCTTCTTTGACATTTTTTTCATTTTACACTTCCTTTAATGTTGCATCTGAACTCGAGCCACCAACTTTGCTTTCCTCTCCATCGAAAATTCTCATTTGCTTACGTCCGTTTTTGATGAAGTAATGGCCTTTCAACGAAACTTTTTCACTCGCTTCGTCATTCACTTTTATTACAAATATCCTCTTACGCTCCTTTTGTGCGCGCACTCCCTCCGACAACATCTCACGGTTGGGCTGTCTCGAGGGGAAGAAATAAGAGAGAAAAAAAAGTGTCTCAGCGTCACCTGATACGTGAATCACTGTGTGATAAAAAATTCCTTTCTTGTAACCAAGGGGTGGTTAGTAACACTAATGTTGGAATACATTATTTAATAAATGTGCTAGTATCCTTTGTAATGTCTGAAGGAGGAGGACCACTGGAAAGACCACGTAAATGGTGGATAGACAATATCAAGAAAGAATTGGGGCTCATGAACATCGATGGGTCAGAGGATTGGTGGGCGTTAGTAGTGGAAACATCTGGTAGTAGTAGCAAAGGCCCTCATGGTTACAGCTACAGGAGTGAGTGAATGGGATAGTGTCTCCTATGTACGTCAAATAGCGTTGAACAGTAACTGTTGACAGGGATGTGTAGAACATCTTCCAGGTAGTAATAAACAACTCGCTTGTAAAGTTCTTTAGTATTCAAAATTTCTAAGTATTTGGAATATATTTTCTTTTTGGCTTTCAAATCTGTTTGTCTCAAATGTTGGAATGTTTACTCTATATCTTTAACAAGTCCCAATTGAGATAATTATCTGGAGTTTTGATCCTACGAAAACTGTATTTTATGTATCACGCTGGAGAATAGCAAGTATTTTTCTATAAAAAAAAAATCTCGTATTGGATAATGAACCAACTTTGACATATTCTTTTACCAAATCTCGGCTTTTCCAAACAAAATGCATTTTGGTTACACATCATCCCGTATTCTTGTACTTGTTATGGATCTCTTTTTTTATATTTCCCTCCTTATCTGCAGCCAGTGTCTGTCAAAGTGAGATTTTAATTTCCCCCCAACAAAGGCTGTGTCAGTAACATCACTGTGCCCACGTGCCGTGATGAAGGTAGAGAATATCACCCTTCGTGTGAGTTTGTGATGTAAAAATATGTTCCAGGAAGAGCAAAAGTAAGAAGAAAAGAAGGAAGTAGGAATAAGTAAAGATAATTAAAAGGAAAAAAGGGAAGGAAAGGAAGAAGGGTAGAAGGAATGGAAAAATATACAGAAAAAGAAAAGAAGATAACATAAGAATAAAGGAGACTGCAAGAGACCATAAGGCCTACACTAGGCAGTAAGAAAATAAGCTATCTAATACTTTTACTTAGAATTAACACGATCTGTGGAATAGGCAAAAATAGTTAAAAGGAAAAGGGGAAGGAAAGGAAGAAGGGTAGAAAGGATGGAAAAATATACAGAGAAATAAAAGAAGTTAGTGACTAAATGAGCGAGTAAGCAACAGAAGCAAGTAGGTAAACAAGTAAGCTACATAAGAAGATAACATAAGAATAAAGGAGACTGCAAGAGACCATAAGGCCTATACTAGGCAGTAAGAAAATAAGCTGTCTAATACTTTTACTTACAATTAACACGATCTGTGGAACAGGCAAAAATAATTAAAAGGAAAAAGGGAAGGAAAGGAAGAAGGGTAGAAGGAATGGAAAAATATACAGAGAAATAAAAGAAGTTAGTTAGTGACTAAATGAGTGAGTTAGCGCGAGAAGCAAGTATGTAAACAAGTAAGCTACATAAGAATATAATAAAGGAGGCTGCAAGAGACCATAAGGCCTACACTAGGCAGTAAGAAAATAAGCTGTCTGGTACTTTTACTTACAATTAACACGATCTGTGGAGCAGGCATCTCATGCATAACCTTGTTTTGTATTTAGATGAGTTGAGACGCAAACAAAGCTTCTGTTTTTGTTTTTTTTTCTGAAGAAACTCTTCAAGTTAGGTAAAGACTTGACTTCTTACTTCCTTGTTTATATCTTTTGTTGATGTCCATTCAGCAACAGAGTTCACTTCATTCCAAGTAAGTTTTAAAGTCAGGCAAAACTCTTCCAATTTTCTTCTGTTTACACCATGTCCTCCCAGGGTATAAGGCATTTCGTTTGGACATTTTTTGCCTAAAACCTTACAATGCGTCTGACGCTTGTACCCTTTACTCACGTTTTGGCAAATAATACTTTGTATTATTTATATAGAAGTACGCCTCGATAACATTGTGCACTAGTGGCGTAATCGGAGGCGTGTTGGCCTCACATTTGCTTAGTTGTGGGGTCGAATCAGGCACTCCTCTCCGATTCCCAGCAGGTACGGTTACCTGATCCAACAGTCCAAGCATATAAGGTAAAGGTGACGGCTTCGGCCGCAGCTGTGCGCCTTGTGGCATATGCTCATCACCTTCTTTTTCTCGACAACCGGAAGGAGTTAAAGGGTCCCAGACTCATACTTGAGAAGGGAACACAGAAGGGCCCTGCACAAAACTAAATAAAAACATCTGGCAATAGCCAGAATAAAATATTAATTAAGCCATCGTAGCAAGAGGACTTAAATTTCCTGTCTTACATTGATTTGATGATTCATAAATTCTATTTCTTGAATAATTTCCAGTACAATGCTTTAGAATAATTTTCTTATTATAAAAAGTTCTCATCTCTAGATTTAATTCTCTCTTAGCCACAGGACTTAGTTCTCAACTCTTAATTTCGCCCTTTTATCTTCCCCTCCCCTCTTCACCATGAGTCAATTCAGACCCAATTTCTCATTAAACTCACTTACTCCTTTACGGGGCCTTGCATTCCTCAACCTCCTGGTCTTGGCCATTTACCCTTCCCATGTGCTTTTTCCTTTTTGTTCGTATTCATCGTTCATTTCCATATACTTCAACTCTTGAATTTTGGAATTCTTCGGAGGCGGTCCTTTTTTTCATCTTTGGAATTCCCCTTCGTCTTCCACAGATTGTTTTTTTTTGTAATGTTTAGTTTGTTTCGTCATAATCTATTTGTCCTTCTCATGCATACCTAACGCCCTCTCTAACTTGCTCGTTATTCTCGTTATCCTCTTCTCCTATCCATTTCCATTTTCATTATCTCTTCATACATCGTACACCATTCTCTCTGGACAGATTTCTACTTTCACTGGTGAAAGCACTGGCCTTTGACCAGGTAGATGGGTCTCAAAGTAATTAAGAAGAAAAAAAAATGAAAGGCTAAGAACCTTCCTATGGCATGGGGCACCTTTACAGCTGAACAGGATTGAAAGGAAACGAGTCTTCATAGACCCGATAAAGAGTGACGCCCCTCATGGTGCTCCCTTTTTATTTATTTATTTATTTATTTATTTATCTATTTATTTATTTATTTATTTATCTATCGATTTTATTCTATTTTACTCTATTTTATTTATTTGTTGTTATCTATTTATTTATTTATTTATTTTTTTTTTTTTTTTGAGATTCTTCTTGACCCCCGACACTTGTGCCTTGTCTTGTGGCACACCGATCCGTTGACCTTGTCCTCTGTGTAGTTAAACTTTGGTGACACTCAGGCACACAGGCGCACAGGTATGTCGCTTTTTCCACCCCTCATTAAGTGGAACGTGAGTTCTCTGGACGGAATTATCACTCCCTCCTATGGCTTGCCCCAAGACTAAAATTGGAGGGATCACCACTAAGGACAACGAGCACACAACCACCACCAACGACAATAACACGACCGCCACCAATGATAATGACGACACTACCTCAAACGTTGACATCGCCATCACCACCACCACCACCAACAACAACACCACCACCAACAACAACAACATCAACAGTTTTAACATCATTTAACCATCCTCGACTTCATTTCTGCCAAGAAAAACTTATTTCATGAGGTTAAAGAAAGATTCCTGCTGAAAGGGCCCCCGATCGACAAAGACCCTCTTCAGACCAGGAGCTTCCCTCTCCTCCCCCCCCCTCCCTACACGGTTGCATAAGATATTTCATCCGGATAAAGGTCACAGTGGTAAGGGAACTAACCATATTACTGGTGGACGCATACTACACCATATCCATCTATGATATGCGTTGCGTGGCACAAAGGAATTAATTTGCAATAAGTGTGAGGTGAATCCTAACCAAATTGTCATAGAAATGTGTCAGGAGCTTACGACAGGAGAAACTTATCTATATCTGAAACAGGTAACCCTTTTTCCTATGTGCTTTGGTAGTCAGGAGGAGCGTCAGTCAATGGTAATAATTTTGTATCGAACCTGTTCATAATGTAACACAAAAATGAATCTTAGTTTGCCTACCTCCTTCAGTTTCGTTCCAGCTTAACTCTTCATGGCTTCCGGTGTCTGCTAGTGATCCCAGCTATCTGTACATGTAATGGAAATGACATGACCTTATTCCCAAGTTTATCCTGGTTTAAGTTCTTCATATTTCATTTCTTTGTGTAACGGGCTGCCTTTATGATTTTTCAAAATCAATCGTATCTTTTCTTATCAAATGTCTCGATCTTTACCTTTTCCTCATATCTTATGACTACGGTCAGTATGCCCATCGTATTGCAAAGATAAATCATCAGACATGGCTCGATTTATTAATATAATGAGCAAATAATGTCCGGTTTCCACAAACTCAAAAGTATTGGGACTCGAACCGTGCACTTTAACCCCTCGTCAATCATTGGTTCTTCGGCACCGATTTATTCGGTACTACTCGTTTCCCGTAGACAATCTCGATTCCCTCAGGATGCTCTTCTCTTCTCTGTTTGAGTTTCCTTCGTGTTTGCGACCTCTAATTGATTTTCTTTCGTTTTCATTTCCTTTCTCCTTTAGGACTTTGTATGATCTCGCCACTTCAGACGTGAGTGTCCTCCACATACGTTTAATGCTTCTTCTGTTCCGTTCGATATAGTCGTGTCTGCGCGCGCGCGCATGCGTGTGTGTGTTTTCTCTCCGATTTGTTCAATTATCTTGTACTTCAATGCTACGAGTTATCATTTACCTTCTGGCTTGTGATTATTGTATTTTGACTTAATGCTTCAGCTTCATCACTTTTGTTTCATACCAAACACATTTTTCATGTATATGATTTTTATTTTCTATTTTATTCTATTTTTATTAACTAAAGCAACAGTTGTCAATATTCAAATGTTGTGTGTTTTTTGTTTGCTTTATCCATGTGTTTCCTTTTATTTCTTCTCCATTGATTTTCCCTTTTCTTATTTATTTCCTTTTCACTTGCTATCTTACATTCTATATCTCGCTTCCAGCTTTTTTTTACCTCTGTATCTATCTAATGCTCTCTGACATTCTTTCTCTTTTCCCACGCAAACATTTCTCCTCTCTCTTTTCACACTCTTTGTCTGTTTGTCCATCTAAACATCTTAATTCTGTTCCAATTTGTTTTCTGAAAAGTTGACGTTTTAATGTAGTTTATCTTCCTCTCGAATTTTCTAATGCGTATGTTTTCGTCTTCAAAACTGAATTATCGCTGTTCCAGGATTCCATGTTACAATTCTTTGTTCTTTTCATTCTTGTACTCAGATTGGCTTCGCTTACTCTGGCTCTCTTCTATCTATCCCCTTCTCCCTTCCAGACTCTTCATCCACCATCCTCCACACGCCCTCACCTTCATCCTCCACATCTTACCGTTGACGGAGTTAATGATCTCTTCAGGCGCCCTTTCGATCAAGTTTTCCAAACAAAGTTCTTATGTCAGCTCCCCGGGTCCTTCCACTGCGTCGGACCAGGACCTTCCTTCACTCACTTCAGTCCTTCCTTTCCTCCAGGGCCTTTCTGCTTTTGTCTTCTCCGTTTCGTTCTTCTCCGATTCGTTCTTCTCCATTTCCTTCTTCTCGAACTCCTCTTCCTCCTCCTGCTCCTTTTCATTTTTCTTCTCTACCTTTACTTCTACACTCTACTCTCCCATCACCTCCTTTTCCTCCTCCTCCTCCTACTACTACTCGCCACACTCTTCCTCTTCCTCCTTCTCACCATCTTCCACCTTCTCTTCCTCACCTTTTTCCAGTTCGATTTCGTTCTCTTCCTCCTATTCCTACTTCTTTATTTCCTGCTCCATTACTTCCTCCTCTTAGTCCATTTCGTTTTTTTTTTATCCTCTACCGTTTCATTCTCTTCCTTCACCTCCTCTTCCTCCTTCTCTCCCTCCACCTCCTCCCCTCCACCTCCTCCCCTCCTCCTCCTCCTCCTCCTCCTCCTCCTCCTCCTCCCCCTCCTCCTCCTCCTCCTCCTCCTCCTCCTTCACTTGGTTTTCTTCGTTCTCTTGCTACACTTCGTTCTATTTCTTCTCCTCTACTTCGTTCTACTCCTTCTCATCCTCTACTTCATCCTCCTTCCTCCTCTTCCATTTCTTTCCCCTCCTCGTTCTCCTCTTTCTCTTCTCTCTCCCCTTTCTCCATTTCTCTCTGCTCCTGCTTCCTCACTTCTCCTCGTCCTCCCTTTCGTTTTCTACCTACTTTACTTCGTTTTCCTTCTCCTCTTCTTGGTTCTCCTTCTCTACTTCGGACCTCGTATGTGGCTATTGATTTTATGCAGTCCATATTCTAGGGACTTGAGTGACATCCCTACAGACAGAAGCTTTCTTTTATGATAGGAGACATATCTCCACTAGAAAAGAAAAAAAAATGCTGATCACTGGCAACTTTTAATGTCCCTCTGTTCTATTCCTCTCTTTAAGTCTTTCTTTTATCACTCCTGTAACTATTTTGATGCAATAATGTCACCAACGATAGAAGTGCTGGTAAAAAAAAAAAAAAAAATCGTTTTCCTCTTTCTCCCCTTTATTCTCCTCCTCTCCAATCTTCTTCCTATTACTCTTCCTTGTTTGCCGTTTTCTCCACCTACAAGTGATTACCATATCATTCATTCTTCGACTTCACAATTATAGTTATGCTTGGAAATAAGTTTACTCGTCACCGTCAGCATTAGTTGTGTTTGTCGCCGACGTCGCCTACATCGTCTTGATCCAGGTCGTCTGGGCTGCGTTATTGTTATCCTCATCTTCGTCGCCATCAACATCATCATCGCCACCATCTTTATCATCACCGTTATCTTCATCATAATCGCCACCATCTTCATCATCATCGCAGCTATCAGCATCACCACTATCATCATCATAACCATCTTTGCAAATTTGTAGATGGGATCTACATTGAAGGTTTGGTGAGGCAAACGAGGTGAAAGTCCGTTCGTCTTCATGTCCCAGTCTTCTCTCCTCTACAATCGTGGAGCAACCTCCGAGTAGAACTCGGGGGATTGCCAGATTCTATTTACACGGTATAATTTGGCTGTTGCCATTAAACAAAATAATAATACATCATTTTCTTCTGCATCTACAATTTACAATGCATGGACTGAATCTGGACTCTCAGTATCCATGCATAGGGTATTTACATAAGATTTACAAAAAATAGAGAACATAAAAGAAATATGTGATAGTGTTGACGCATGGTCTGGTAAGATGGCAATGAAGAAGTGTCTATTGTTTCGCCATGTCTTTGGGCGTAGTCCAAAACGCCTGGTTTGTCTCGCCATGATCAGGTCCGATGAACAAATGAGGGTCCCTTGGGATTCAGATCTGAGCACAATAGAGTGTCCCCTTAGAGTTGTCTGGAGACGTTAGAGTTCCTTCTCACACAACATGCGTGCGTGCGCGCGTATGCACGCTAAACATTTAGCGGACTGACTTTTCCTTTCAATCATCTTGCAACAGATGCTCGGCTTAGCTGCCACTTACTGCCCACAGGGGGGGGGGGTAATGCTTATGAGATATAAGTAATACAAGGCCTTTGCAAAACCTTGGCATTAAGAGAAATACACATAATATTGGAACAATGGTAGTATCGGGAAATACTCATTATTACAATAAAATAGACTTAATTATATGAACATGCGAAAGTAGATATTATTCCCATTCACCTAGGCAAAACGCACTTCTATGAAGTTGTTGCTCGACTGCGAAGATTGTAGCGGGAGAGGGGAACTAGAGGTTTTGGTGGAGAGGATTGGTGGGGGTAGTGTGAGGCCACGAGAGACTTTTTTGATATGATCTTTGTTCAAGACAGTCTCTGTAAGAACGTGCAACCTGAGTGCTTTGACTTTGTTCTTTGACTCATGTCCAATGATACAATAAGGTCCAGAGAATTCAGGGGAATGCTTCGAGGTGGGGGTGTGGTTGAGGGTGTAAACAATATAGAAATCAACTATATTTAACGAGTGTTTTGCCCTGAGTTTTGCTGATTTGGACTTGCGAGAGGAATTAGTGCGTCTGGTACGTTTGGAACGCATGTTCACAGCTGACAATAAGGTAGAAGAGTTAGGGTCCTTGGGAGGGGTTTGGGTGGCGTTGCAATTTGTGCTAGCAACTGGTGCATCCTCGTGTGATGAAGCGGAGTGAACTTGTATTATGGTGAGTAGAATCAACTGACGCGGAATCATGTTCTGCCTGCTCGGCCACGTGTATGTGGTTTACTTTGCAAGAAATTTGATGTCAGTACAGGGAGAAAATTATTTGCATAAATGATACCATTTTGAGCAGGGCAAATGGCTATGTTCTCTTGCTTTATTAATATTAAACCTATGAGGATATCAGCAGGAAAGTGAACGTCAGCTACGTAGATGATAATTGGAATGGATAGGGCACTCATCTTTGAAGTTAATGTCTAGGGAGAATTTACCAATGATCAGGAATGATACATCTACATTGCAAAGGTTGACGTCCGGGGGTTCCAATATGGTGACACATTTTGCTGCAGTGCGGAATTTATATGAAACTGTGTGTTGACTCTATGTTAACTGGGGAGCCGTGTCGAGAAAGATTGTCACTTTGGTGTTGCTAGACGTAGCATTGAATGTTAAGGAATGAAAAGACATGTCTGGGATATCTAGGGTATGTACAGGTATAGTTGACGAGTCACTTTCCGGGTATGGGGTAGCTGAATCATTGTATTTGGTAGTCATAAAGGAGATGTGCCTTGGAGATGTGTTACGTGAATGCCTTGCAGATGTGTTACGTGAATTCCGTGCAGTAGAGGGATCTGGGGATTCTGGTCTTTGTTGCCTCCATGCTAACAGCACACGGCAATGGTCACTCGCGTGGAAACATGTACAATGATAACCGCAGTATCGCTTTGGTTGTGAAGAGTTTCTGTGGTAACACGTGTTTACGGGGTGTCCTGGTTTGTGGCAGTGTGTACAAACCATTTATAATCTTGAAGAAGAGCGTTGACGTGAGCGATGTCGAGTGTGAGATGTATGTCTTGATCTCGTGTCATGTGAGGGGAACCGTGTGACCTGGGCTATTGTATGGGTGGGTGCAATGGGTACTGGCTGGCTCTGGATCCGGGTGATAGCTTTGTCAGTGTCAGAGAATTTCCTGGGAAATTCGCCTAGCGTGATACCTGGTGTGAATGAAATAGTGCTAGCTTTCTGGATTGTGTCCGGATGTAATTGGGAGAGTAGTCGAAAGTATGCCACGAGACTACGTGTTCCAATAAGATCTTGTCATCTGAGACCCAGTCTAAGTTTTCGAGGCTTTCTCCGAGTTTACTTTTAAATGTTGAAGCAATTTTGACAGCTATCTCTTTGGTGTGGTGTGGATCGTGGTTGTAAGTTCTAGCCAAAGAGAATGGGGGGGGGGGGATCAAAGTGCCTCAAACGAAGCAAAGGACTTTTTAAGGTGCTGTACGAACTCATGATAGTTTGTGGTTTCTTAAAATAAGTCAGACTCAATGACGTCACCAGCTAATGTGTTATTCTTATCTATACTGGATGACAGTATGGAATTTTTTCTTTGCCGTCTGTGATGTTTCTTCGTGTTATCTCTGATTCAACCTGAAAGAGGAAATTGTGTACAGGAGTATTCTTGCCATTAGAGGTAATGTGGTCTCATCCTTGACTATGGTGATAAGGTTTTGTATTGTCATGGTGTTTTGAGCAGGTGAATTTTCTGAAGAGCTGTTAGCCAAAGGAGGGGACATGTTTGGTGTATTGGAAATGATCGTAGAGAGCCTGCGTGTACTAGGTCGGTATGTCGACTCAGAGAGGGTCTGGACATGTTCATGGACTAACTGATGAAAAAAAAAAACTATATGCATCCTAGATGATAATGAGAACGGAAAAATATCTATTTACCCAAGATCAAGATGATATAGGAGGTTTGGCTCTGTACGGCGATGCAGTGGAACGAATTGGTGGTAAGATGCACTGCTGGAAACAAGGGAAGTTGTTTGTACAATATATTGACTGTTGAATTAAAAATAGATATGTTTTACATGTACACACACCAAATGAGAAAATAAGGGAGAGAAAGGAAGATGGAGATCTTGCAAAGCTAGATGCGGGGAGTGGGGGAGCGTTGTTTCTTAGTACGAGTAGATTCTGGGAGAGGAGCGTTGGAGCATTGGAGTGTTGCCTCTTAGTAGATGCTGGGCTAGGAGCGTTGGAGCGTTGACGCACTCGTGCGAAGCTAGATGTGGGACGAGGAGCGTTGGATCGTTGTCTCTTAGTAGATGCTGGGCGAAAAGTGATGGTTGGCGATGCAGCAAAGAGCGCTGGAGCGTTGGAAATTTGGTTGGTGATGCAGCGAAGAGCGTTGGAGCGTTGGGTGGCGAGACAGTGAAGAGCGTTGGAGCATTGGTGCTTCGGAGGAATTAGTGTTGAAGTCCTAATCCATAACTGCTTCTGCTAGAATGTAGAGTCTCAGGTTCGTCTTTCTCGCTGCCACCAGAATGTAGATTTGTAGTTGGGATCTGCATTGAAGGTTTGGCGTGGCAACGAAGTGAAAATCCATTTGTTTAATGTCTCAATCTTCTCTCCTCTACTGTAAAATCATGGAGCAACCTCCAAGTAGAACTCAGGGGGTTGCCAGATTCTATTTACACGGTATAATTTGGCTGTTGCCATTAAACAAAATAATACATTATTTTTTCCTACATCTACAATTCACAACGCATGGGCTGTGTTTGGACTATTAGTATCCATGAATGGTATATTTACACAATATTTACAATAAATAAATAAATAAATAAGTAAATAAAAATAGAGAACATAAAATAAATATGTGATAAAGTGTTGACGCATGTCGATCTGGTAGGATGGTAATGACGAAGAAATGTATATTGTTTCGCCAGGTCTTTGGGCATAGCCCAAAATGCCTGGGCTTCTCTCGCCATGATCAGGTCCGATGACAAAGGAGGGTCCCTTGGGATTCAGATCCAAGCACAATAGTGTGTCCCCTGAGAGTTGTCTGGAGTCGTTGGAGTTCCTTCTCACACATGCGTGTGCGCGCGCGTGTGCACGCTAGACATCTAGAGGATTGACTATTCCTTTCAATCATCTTTACTACCACCAAAATCATCACCACAATCACCACTATCAACATCGCTGCCATCATCACCAACACCCATCACCACCACCCATCACCATCACCACCCATCACCATCACCACCCATCATCACCACCACCCATCATCACTATCACCCATTATCACCACCACCACACCCATCATCATTATCACCCATCATCATTATCACCATCATCACCACCGCCCATCATCATCACCATCACCCATCATCACCACCCATCATCACCACCACCCACCATCACCACCCATCATCACCACCACCCATCATCACCACCACCCATCACCACCACCACCCACCTTCATCACCACCACCCACCTTCATCACCACTACCCATCATCACCACCACCCTACCTTCATCACCACCACCTACCTTCATCACCACCACCCACCTTCATCACCACCACCCATCATCACCACCACCCATCATCACCACCACCATCCATCATCACCACCACCACCCATCATCACCACCACCACCCATCATCACCACCACCACCCATCATCACCACCACCCATCATCACCACCACCCATCATCACCACCACCCATCATCACCACCACCCATCATCACTACCACCCATCATCACCACCACCCATCACCACCACCCATCACCATCATCACTATCCATCATCACCACCCATCATCACCATCAGTTGAGCAGTAGGCGTCAGTCGTCAGGTAAGTAGGCGTCACTCAGTTGAGCAATAGGCGTCACTCAGGTCAAGTCAACTGGGGTAGCTGCTTCAAACATTGTGATGGCAAGTGGTTTAGTTTCAGTGATCAGCGCCGAAGAAGTACAATCTCTACGTAATAGAATTGTTGCCTTAGAGAAGATTGTTGAGGGCGTTAAAGAGTTTGTGCGGTTCCTGGATGCGCTAGATAAGATTAGCAATAGGGGAGGGGTTCCTGTTGTATGTGGAATCCTTCCGAAGCCTAGAGTTGGAAGCATGTGGCATTCCAGGGCTATTATAATGAATTGCAGGCTGGCAAAACATTGTAAGGCTAATGAATGGGTATTTGTCGACGACTGGGATTGCTTTTACAATAATTATCTATATACAAGAGGCGCGGTGCACTTGTCGCTCAGAGGATTTCGGCTCCTTGCTAAATCCTTTGAGCGAGAAATAGGCATCCTGCATTTTTTTCTGGTAGATTACGCGGAAGTTGGGGGGGGGGGAGTATCGGAATATAGTTTAGGCAATAGAAACAGCTCAGTGAGGGACTGTGTAAAGAATCACCAATCAGGTGGAGGGAGGATAAAATAAAAGTTTACTATACAAACAGCAGAAGCGTAATAGATAAAATTTATTTACTGTGAGGTAAAGCATGGGTAGAGACGTTTGATATCATAGCTATTACTGAATTCTGGATCAATATGACTGATAGGCATTTACTTCCGGAAATCAATATAGAAGGATATAAGTTTCTTCATAAAGGACAGGGTTGGCAAGAGTGGGGGAGGAGTAACACTTTTCGATAGAAATACAATAAGCTGTATTATCAACATTTCGATTAAGGAAGAGGATAGTACGGAATCTATTTGGATGGATATTATAGGCAAGAATAAGAAATTTATTATTGGCGTCCTAACTTCAGCATTAAGCAGACTGATCCCCTGATTCATGAAATTCGTAGAGCGTATCAGTACAAAAACGTTGTGATCATGGGAGATTTTAATTATAGAAACACTGACTGGAAAATTTTAGTAGATCGGGAGGCAAAATTGTTCTTAAATGTGGTACAGGATATTTTCCTAAAACAAATGATTATCGATTCTAACAGGGGAGAGAATACTCTGAACTTACATCTAACTAATAATGAGAACCTAACGAGTAACATAAAAGTGGGAGATAGTGTAGGCGCTAGCGATCATCAAGAAATAAGATTTAATATTATTTGGTAATGATTAAAAAATACGAATAATGTTCAAGTACCGGACTTCAGGAGAGCCAATTTTGACAAGATGAGAGACCCAGGGGGCTGTGACGGGGTCAGATACACGGTCAGTCCAGACGTCATTAGCGCGGTCAGGGGTCGGGTCACGGAGGGTATGCGTACCTTGGGTCAGGTCACTTGCGGGCGCGGGGTCAACAGCCCGGTCAGCGATTTGGATGAAATGTATAGTAACCTAACATATTCAATTTTAAATGCACAAAATAATTTTTTCCCTCAATTCAATACGGAAAAATAGTAATAATCCCAAATGGATGACGGACAGGCTGAAACATGAGATCGGAATGAAAGGTGAACTTTACGTAAGAATAAAAAAACAAAAAACAAAAAAAACAACTGAGATCCAAAATAATTATATGGCAAGATTGGTTAAAAAGAATACGCGCACAGCGAAACGTAACTATGAAATTAAGGTTGCCAGACAAGTGAGATAGATCAAACCTAAAGGGCTTCTTTCATCTTTACAGAACAAAAAATAAAGAAATGATAGGCCCAATTCAAAATGACGAAAATGTCATGATAGAATGGGAGGAAAAAATGTGTGAGGCGTTTAAAAAATATTTTCTCTCAGTGTTTACTTAGGAAAGGTTAGTGGGGATGAAGAAAGTAGACTAATATCAGCATTAGTAATGTAGAAGTAGTCAAGCAGATTGAAGGACAGCTACAAAATCTCCAAGTCTAGACAAAAAAATTCCGAGAGTCCTACAGTGTAAATTTGAAATCTGCGACCAGTTAATAGAAATATTTAATAAGTCGGTAGACACTGGTTTTGTTCCTGTTTTCAAAAAGGGGGATAAATCGTAAATATGCAACTACAAGCCAATCAGTTTGACATCAGTTATAGGTAAAATGCTTGAATCAATAATAGTTAATAGACTCAGAGACATACATAATTTTATTCGTGACACACAGCATGGTTTCTCCAAGGGTAAGTCATGTGTGACTAATATTCTATCTTTTTACACTAAAATATATAAGGCGTCAGATAACAATGATAGTTACGATGCTAACCTTGACTTTAGCAAAGCGTTCGACAAGGCGCTCCACCAAAGACTGATAAATAAAATCAAAGCTCGTGGCGTAGGAGGAAAAGTGTTAGAATGTATTAGAGCTTGGATCAGTGGAAGAAGGAGAAAAAAAAAAAAAAACAGCGGGTCACTATAAATTGTGTAAAATCTAGGTGGGGGAGTGTGTCTAATGGGGTCCCCCAGGGCTCGGTTTTGGGTCCCTTATTGTTCATTATGTACATAAACGGCTTGGACAATGGGATTG
>NC_134810.1:14342923-14355423 GCF_046742065.1 Oratosquilla oratoria | reverse complement strand
CACACACACACACACACACACACACACACACACACACACACACGACAGTCGAAGTGACAGCGAAGATTGGACTCCAGAAAAAACTACAATTTTCGTGGATCTCAACGACGAGAGAGTACCTGTATTGTATTAGTAGGGAAGGGGAAAGCTCGTGGTGTAATGGGGAGGTGAAGAAAAAAGAGAAAGGGAGGGATTACTGAGGAAAATGGAAGGAAATGAGGAAGGGGACGAACGGGCCCCGGAAGTCAGAAGGAATGTCAACAAGAGATGTGCAGACGACAGAGGTGAAGTCGAAGAGATTAGTAAAAATGTAAAAATTAGAAATATAGATAAGAGCAGCGCATTGGAAGGTGAAGATAATTATTTCCATGGTAAAGAGGAAGGAGATGACAACCTCCCCCAATTAGCAAGTCAAGAGGAAATACTAGAAAAAATGAACGAACAGTGAGAGGTTAGGTTCGGTCAACTTACACGGATTACACAAAGTGTTGACAGATTGGAAGAACTAAAGGAAAACCAAAACCTAAATAAAGATATAAAAGAATTAAAAAGACAGTTAAAAGAAGTAAAGGATAAGAATGAGGAATTAAAGAATAATAATAAAGAGAATAAAGAGTCCATAGCAAAAGAGGTACAGGGTTGGAGAAAAGTCCATGAGAGCAACAAAATTGAATTTAGAGATATAGTAAAACAAGAGATGAAAGAACAAACTAAGGACACATTTATTAAAGTGATGAGAGAGAAGGAGAATATAGTAAGAGACTTAGTGGGTAAAAAGAAATGTATAATTATACTAGGGATGGAAGAGAAGCATAATCCAAATAGGACTACAAGAGTAAAGGAGAAGGAAAAAGTAAACAAAATATTAAAAGTAGTTCAAGAAGATGAACAAGAAACAGTAAAATAAATGGAAGAAATATATAGACTAGGGAAATACAATATAGATAAGACCAGACCAATTAAGGTTAAATTCAGATTACAAACGACAGCAGAGAATATCTTAGCAAAAACAGGGAAACTAGCAAAAAGTGATCTATATTTATACATGCATGGATAAAAAGAGATAAATAAAGAGGAAAGAAAGAGAAAACAAAAATAATTGAAGCTGAAAAAAAAACGAGGACAGAACATAGTCAGAAAAAGGAAAATTCTATTGAAAGTAGTGGATATGACAGTGAGGAAATGGTTCATAGCAGAGAAAAACGGAAGGGAAACAGAAAACAGGATGGAGGTAGCAGAAAATTAAAAGTGTCTTGCACAAATATAGATGGCTTAATAACAGGCTTGAATGAACTGAATGATTACCTGAAGGAAAAAAAACTGGACATAAGGGGAATCGTAGGGACAAAATTGAAAAGTCCACTACCACCCAACAGTATAGGACATGGTGCATATAATTATTGGATTAGAAACAGAGAGGTAAAACAAGGGGGTGGAGTTATGTTCCTGACTAAGAAGGATATAAATGTGAGGAATGTTACATATGGAAAGAATAGAGTAGAGATGATTATGATGGAAGTGGAGGACAGGGATGGGAAGAGAAGGAAATTTGTGGTAAATTATGTGCCTCCTAAAACGGCTTCATGGGAAAAGAGAGAACACAAAAATATGTTGGAAGGCACAAGGATAACACTAAATAAGATAATGGAAGATGGAGGAAGAATAGTTATAATGGGTGAATTTAATTGTAAAGAAATCTGCTGGGAAGAGATGACAGTGAAGGGTGGAGACGATCTATAGGGAAATGTACTACTTGATATGATTATATAACTTACAATGACGCAATGGATACAAGAGAATACTAGGTATAGAAATGAGGAAGAACCATCAAGACTGGACCTAATAATCACATCAGAACCTGAAATAGTGGACAAGATTGAATATAAGACGCCAATAAGTAAAAGTGACCACATATTGGTTGAACTGGAACTAAATGAGGAAAAATGCATGGAAAAAACGAACAATATAGAAAGGGAAGATTGATGTATGGAAAAACAAATTTTGATAAGAGAATTCTCTCAAAAAGCAGACTGGAAAAGGATACACAGGGAGGAAACAACAATAGAGAAAAGGAATATTTTGACAAAAAAATTAAAGGAGTGGAAAAGTATGTTCCAAGACAAAAGCAAGAGAAAGGATATGTAAAGTGTTAGTACACCAAAAGATGTAGGGAGTTAAAAGACAAAAGGGATATAGCTTGGATAAAATGGAAGACAGAAGACCTGAAAAATGGAAAATACATACTAGTTTTAGAAATCAATATGTACAAGTGTGCAGAGAAGAAAAGAGAAAATACGAAAAAGATGTCATAGAAAAATGTAAAGATCAACCAAAACTATTTTATAGATTTGTAAACAACAAACTGAAAAACAAACAAGAATTAGTGAAACTACTACAAGGAGTTGAATACACAGAGGAAATAGAAATGGAAGAAATTATGAACAAGCATTTTAAATCGGTGTTTACGAGGGAGAACATACAATATAGAGATGTCGAGTGGGAGGAGAAAGTCCCCCATATGAAAGAGATAAAGTAACAAGGAAAGAAATAATGATTCACTTGAGTAATCTCGATGTCAGAAAATCGCATGGACCAGATGAAATGGTAAACTGGATTTTGAGAGAATGCAGGAACGAACTAACAGACAAAATACATAGTCTAATAACCAGTTCATTGAAAGAAGGAAAAGTTCCAGAAGATTGAAAAAGAGCAAATATAGCACCAATATATAAAAGGGGAAACAAGGAAGACCCTACTAACTATAGAACGATCTCTCTTACAAGTACGATAGCTAAATTTTGTGAAAGAATTATCAAAAGAAGATGGGTGAGGCATTTGGAAAAAAACAACATACTAAACCCAAGACAATTTGGATTTAGATAAGGACGATAATTCGTCACAAACCTAATGTGTTTCTATTCAAGGTTAATAGATGTGATACAGGAAAGAGATGGATGGGCTCATTACGCATTTCTAGACCTGAAAAAAATATTTTGATAAGGTGCC
Organism: Oratosquilla oratoria; assembly: GCF_046742065.1. NCBI lineage: Eukaryota > Metazoa > Arthropoda > Malacostraca > Stomatopoda > Squillidae > Oratosquilla > Oratosquilla oratoria. The sequence goes on along the minus strand of NC_134810.1, from coordinate 14,352,417 downwards.
ACACAAGAAATTGCTAAAGAAGTTAGAAACTGCAGGAGGAATACAGGGCAAAATGCTGAAGTGGATGGAAGACTTCTTGCATGAAAGAAAAATGAGAGTGGTGATAAGAGACATTCTAATTGGAATGAAGTGATTAGTGGAGTTTCACAAGGAACAGTTTTGGCCCCAATAATGTTGCTATATATATTAATGATATGGATAAAGGAATTGAAAGTTACATGAACTTCTTTGCGGATGATGCAAAATTGTTGAAATAAGTGAACACTGTAGAAGATTGTGAGTCACTACAGAGTGATCTCAATAAAGTATGGGAATGGAGAAGGAAGTGGGAGATGGAATTAAAAAAGTAGAAAATGAGAAGGACCTGGGAGTCATTATTATGAATAATATGTCCCCTGAGAAACATATAAAAAAATCTTTGGAGAAACTTATATTTTAATAAGAAATGGTGAAGAAAATACTTTGATAAGACCAAGATTGGAGTATGCAGCGACGACGTGGTCACCAAGTACAACAAAATGTATAACAAAACTTGAAAGAATACAAAGAGCAATTACAGAACTAGCACCAGCACTCTCAGAACTATCATATGAGGAGAGACTTGCAAAACTTGAGCAACAGACATTACAGCAAAGAAGAGAGAGAGGAGACTTGACAACTATTTATAGAATCATGAAAGGCATAGAAACTATTGATAGAGAGGATCTAACTAAATGGGATAGTAGAGATACAAGAGGACACGGAAAGAAAATCAAGAAAGACAGTTATAGAATAGACCTGAAAAAGAACAGCTTTCCCCACAGGGTAATAGACGTTAGGAATAAGTTAGATGAAAATGTGGTGTGTGTAAAAACGATACACGAATTTAAAAACAATCTAGATAAAACGAGATATGAAGACGGAACACCACCAGCATAGCTCCCCTTCCCGTAAAATTCAACTAGGTAAATACACACACACACACACACACACACACACACACACACACACACACACACACACACACACACACACACACACACACACACACACACACACACACACAACCTCGTGGCGCAGTGGCTAGAGTTCTCGCCTGCAACTACGGTGGTCCGGGTTCGAATCCTGCCCAGGGCTGAAATAATTTCAGTATCGCTGCGGTGCGGGTTGTTACTCCAACTCTCGTGGGCGGGGAGTTGTGTGTGTGTGTGCGTGTAAGGTCACAGTATTATCCATAGATCGGTCATACGAGCTCTGAGCTCTCATCCGTGAGGCTAATAACTGTCGATCAAGAGTCCAATACGTTATCCAACACCATGGTGAATTACATACATACACACACGCGCGTGCACACACAAACACGATGTTCCTGTGAATGTATATTGTATGATCTTTTCTACATTGAGCACGAGTGCATGTGCTGTACACGTTGTTCCTTAATGTTTGTGTGGGGAATAGACTTGGTTTGGTGTGTTTGTCTTCAAAGCATCATCTTTGTCATGAAAGGGAGAGCAAATATTCACAAGACCCAAAAATAAATCTGAGCTGGAAATAAAGGTGGCGCACAAACAACTTATGTAAATGCAAAGAACTTGTCTTTTCTTCCTTACATTTTTCTTTTTTCTGCTTCTGGTTAGGGGATGTGAAACCTCAGACAGGTGTTGTTGATCTATTTCCTTCTGCTGAGGTTATATATATTCTTTTTTCTTCTCCTCTTGTCAATAACATCTTGCTTCGTTTTTTAGTGTTTCTGTACTCCAAGGGTATGATAAGGATGACAAAGAAGGGGCTAATCGACAATCTATCTCTAAAGGATGTGCGGTGGAGGTGAATGAAATAGCTTGTTGGCAACTAGAATGTATGGGAAAAGTTATCCAAACGAGAGTCGTTTGTATCTATATGCTTTTCAGCTTTTGCTTCTGCTTGTATATATTTTCTACGTGATATTCTTTGGATTATTTTTTGTACAATTTTCATTTGTTCACTTCTTGTTGTCTACAGTATGAAAATCTCAGCACAGACTGACTGCTCATTCCATGGCTAAATCTATAAAAAAAAAAAAAAAACATATCCTGAAGTGATTGTGTATAAGCTTAACGATGTAAAATAAATCAAAGAGACAGAACAATTAAGGTATTGTTAAGGAGGAGAAATATAAAGGCTGTTAAGGAGAAAAGGAGAAAATTTAAAGGCTATTAAGTAGGAGAAAAGAATAATTTCTTCTGGATAACGTTAGATGGTTTTATTCAGCTAAAACAAAAGGCACTTGACTCAAGGGATTAAAAGGGAAAAAAATGTGTTCTGTTAACAGAAGTGGAGAAGGAGCGGGAACATTTACTTAAAAAACAACAACAGAGAAATAGATGAATGAATGAATGAATGAATGAATGAATGAATGAATGAATGAATGAATGAATGAATGAATGAATGAATGAATGAATGAATGAATGAATGAATGAATGGTGAAGGGTGGTGGGTGAGTTTATAGGTATATTTGAATATTTACATTTCCTAGAGATCAAATCATGTCTGTGTCCTGTATAGTTTAAATCCAGAACATAATGGATATACACTGACTAGTTGTCAAGGAAGGCTGAGGATATCGAGCAACCCACGCACACGGAGACCTTCGCCAAAGGCCTCAGTTCCCCTTACGGGGAGGGTGGCCATGTCAAAGCATACTTTTGCTTTGACCCTTCGTGGGGAGAAAATTGAAAAAAGTAGGGCCTCTTGTCCCCCTCGCTCTTCCACATTGAGTTACCTTTTATAACACGCAGGGTACACGGTGGCAATATTCTGGTAACACGACACAGGGTGTGAGTACAATAAAGAAAGTATCTAACTTAGGTATCATCTACTTCTCTTTCTTGAGAACCAGAAGTCGCCCCACCACCCGATGTGTCGTTGTGGTGCGTTGTTTTCGATCTCCCTGCATGATACGCAGATCCGGGGTCGAATTCCACGGTTAAGGTCTACTAAAAGTGCATCATACAGAATTGTATAGTGTTAAAACTTCTCAATAGCTTGATAACTACCTGACCTAGGCAACGATGACTACCACTCGCCCTGGCCGTTTAAGCTAATGATCTGGTGAAAGCCGATCAACAGCTATATGAACATCGCATCATTTTGTTCAGTTGAAGTGACCTCCTTTGGACAGAACTTCATGTTTTTCATTTTTTTTTTTTTTTTTTTTTAATTTCACTGTCAATCTTTAGCTCAGAACATTGTTTCATTTGTCAACCTTTGCAGGATCAAATCCTGCCTCGACCAAACAGACTTGTCAAACGTTAACTAGAGATAAACCTATAATGTTGTGGAGAGATTAATTCTGGCACACGTCACCTTTTGGAACGAAGGTTTGGCCTCAGCTAGAAAAAATCGTGTAGTTTTAGCCAGAAAAAAATGGTAAAACGCGTCATCGTACTGAAGGTTTTGAAGTTCACGACTAACAACATTCTAGTTGTTCAACAGATTGCAACCAATCAATTAGTTACCTCTAATTTGGCTGATTGAATGCCCGCAACCCCACGACAACTGCCAATGATACTGTAGATTGTAAATTATTGTAATACTTCAGGAATTCCCCAGCGTTTAGAAGTTCTCATTTCTCTTGTGTACTTCACGAGTAGTCGTGGATTCCGTTTAAAACCGCGTCATCGTACTGAAGGTATTGAAGTTCAAAACTAACAACATCTTAGTTGTTCAACAGATTGCAACCAATCAATTAGTTGCCTCTAATTTGACTGATTGAAAACCCGCAACCCCACGACAACTGCCAATGATACTGTAGATTGTAAATTACTGTAATACTTCAGGAATTCCCCAGCGTTTAGAAGTTCTCATTTCTCTTGTGTACTTCACGAGTAGTCGTGTATTCCGTTTGGCACCATATCACGCCCTCCGCTCCAATTCATCCGGACACTGACCTCAGACCTCCTTCATCTCCTTTATTCAATTTGCCCTCCTCATCTCCACTCATTTCCCCCTCCCAATGAACCCGCGCTTTCTTTTTCTCAGCATATTCGTTCCTCTCCATTATCCTCTCTCATTTCTCTCCCGCCAAGCCTTCCTCCCTTTCGGTGATGATGACAATACTCGAATTCGGAACGACGGAAATACAGATAAGGAGGTTAAAGAGTTTTTGCTTTCCGAAACAGCGTAAGACCTAATGAGGCCCAACGCTTTTTGTGGCCGAAGGCTCTGCTTGGAACATGGGAGGCTGGGGACCTATTGGATACGCTCTGAAGGAAATATAAATGAGAAGGACGAAATGCGTAGCAAAGCTCTTCCACAGGAGAAATAAAATATTGGAATATCAGAGTGGATGATTATTCTGTAGATATGAGGAACACCATGGGTAACATATTTATGAAATGGTTATTTCTATGCATACACACTTATGTGCGTGGGTGTGCGTGCGTGGGTGTGCGTGTGCGTGTGCGTGCGGGTGAGCGTGTGCTTGTGCGTGCATAAGCCAGCATGCGTGTGCGTGGATGTGCGGGGGTGATCTAGCTTCCGCGCGTGCTCGTGTGTGTGTGTGTGTGTGTGTGTGTGTGTGTGTGTGTGTGTGTGTGTGTGTGTGTGTGTGTGTGTGTGTGTGTCTGTGTATGTCTGTGTGTGTCTGTGTGTGTGTGTGTGTGTGTGTGTGTGTGTGTGTGTGTGTGTGTGTGTGTGTGTGTGTGTGTGTGTGTGTGTGTGTGTGTGTGTGTGTGTGTGTGTGAAATGCATTTCTGCTCGTGTGGTTTGTCTATTAGGCTTGGGATTAGCCCGGTTGTTTCTCTTTATATTCTTTCAATTTTATTAATATCTTTCAATTTGTGTGGAGACCACACTACTGCTGCTTATCATATCTTCTTATCATCTCGTCGTTCATGTCATGAAAAGCTATTTTGATATTTTAGCCTCTTAGTCATAATCTGTTTCGTTCTGTTCACTTTTGAGTTTTTCTTTCCTCTTATTTTTCAATATTCTTTATTCCTTTCTTTTCTTTATATTCTAATCTACGTTTCAGTTGTGCGGGGGTGTTATATCACAATGAATATTCTTACACTCTTCCCACATACACATCTCGTTGTCTCATAATAAGGACAATGATGAACACGTCTCTCCCGCAACCTTGCTGGTGTGTTTGTTGGATAACAAATCATCCATGACTGGTGTCTCTACATTGCTTTCTCACTTTGCTTTCGTAATTGTTTCATATTCCACTAGGTAAGCCATCGATGCCTCTCTTCATTTTTTTTTCCTATTTCTGATAAATGGGTTTCTCACTTACCACTTCGTGGGATTGGGTGACTTTGTTTTTATTTGTTTATCTATTTATTTATTTTACGAGTTACAGAGATAAAGATTGCAGACAGAAGACCCTTCTGTACACAACGAGGTTAGATAAAAATAAATTCCTCAGGATTTTATCCATGTAAATCTTAAAATTGTGAACTGTATTACATTCAAATACTTCGCTTGGAAGCTTGTTTCGTTCATTGGCGACAAGGTTGGCATTATTGTCTCTACTTCTAGTTTTTACCTATTCTGACAAGTTAAGATTTTTTCTCCTGATAGTATTTAGTGTGATTTATATAGTTTTGACGCCTAAATCATCTTAAATATTCGCTTGATCTTAGCTTTATGTCATATGAAAATACGGTAAAAACAAAGGGGGACCAAAATGGGAACCCTGAATAACTCCACCCACAACATCTTTCCAACTAAAACATATACCATTTAGAACAATGTAGAGTTTGATATTATTTGCTTCTGGTTCATCTTAAGAAGATGTTTCTTATGTAACGCAACGCGTGTGCAGTCAGTGACCATTCGTATGGAACAAATATCGAAAAAATGAAAATAGGAACTATCATAGTAAATTTTTTATATTTAGATGAATAGAAACCAAAGAATCCTAATTTACAAAGATTTTTTAATTCAACTATAAATAGTGGGCTACGCACGTAAAATAAGCATAATCAAATTATCATAACACTATTAACGAACAGTAGGAAATACGAATAGATTTGCAGATTTTGCCGTCGTTAAACAGCGTTTATAATAGATCATACAGGATATAATTGTGCCCAAAAACTGTAGTCATAGAAGTAGTAAAGGAAATATTTAAGAAAAGTAACATAATGAGAGATACAAGTAAAAACATTTTATTTTGAGTAAAGGTTAATCTCCAGTAATAAGAGAATTCGAAACTCCGGTCCATAGGGACACCACTAAAGCTGCTAAAATGATGATTGCATAAAAAATATGGAGTTTATAACCCATACGGGAAAGAAGTTGCGAATGGAAAAGTGGACAGACGAAACCATTATGTAAATTGATTTTATTCAGTAAACCCTAAGGCTTCATAATAAAAATAATTGTGATTTGTTTAAAAATGTGATTTGTAGTGTTACATTAATACAAATGCTTTGTAAAAAAGCATTAAAAGGCGGAACAAAGGACTTAATAAAAATAATAATACCAACCAGGAAAGCAGTTAGTTTTTATTAATCTATTTAGATAATTGATTTTATTCAAGTAAAAAGTAAACCCTAAGGCTAGACAAAAAAGTCATAATAAAAATAATTGTGATTTGTTTAAAAATGTGATTTGTAGTGTTACATTAATCCAAATGCTTTGTAAAAAGAGCATTAAAAGGCGGAACAAAGGACTTAATAAAAATAATAATACCAACCTTAGTAAATAACGAAGAGAAAGTTTCATTTTAGTGAACATCCAGACAACACCTGGTGTCCATGAAGCCTTATATGTCACAGAGTTTCACAAATGGAACTGCACCCCGAATACGAGTTAGTGGTCTCCAATGGGAGCTAACAAACAGCAAAACATAAATTCATAATTCACAAGAAAACAGGTTGTGAACCCCTGATGCACAACGATCCCGCAAAGGCTATCGCTCCTGCTACGTCTCATAGTGACTTGGTTTCACTTTAGTATACACATCCACGTCATTGTATTCTTTTCACTTTTTTCTTTCCTGTCCAGGTGCTTCACGTGGAGTTAGAATACAATTGATAAGAACATAAGAAATAAAGGAGACTGCAAAAGACCATAAGGCCTACACTAGGCAGCTCCGTATCCATCACCACCTGTCATCCCCATCCATAAAGTTGTCTAATCGTTTTTTAAAACAAATGATAGTAAAAGCGCTTACTACGTGGTTACTAAGTTTATTCCATTCATCGACCACCCTATTTGTAAACCAATCCTTGCCTATTTCCTTCTTAAATCTAAATTTGTCCAGTTTATACCCATTACTGCGAGTCCTGCCCTGTTGTTTTATTATGATGACCTTGTTTGCATCACCCTTGTTATAGCCTTTGATCCACTTGAACACTTCTATTAGATCACCCCGCACTCTGCGTCTTTCCAGAGAGTGTAAGTGTAGGTGCCTAAGCCTCTCTTCGTAAGGCAAATTTCCGAGTCCTTGTATCATTTTGGTCATTCTTCTCTGTACTGATTCTAGTGAATTTATGTCCATTCTGTAGGACGGAGACCAAAACTGTACCGCATAGTCAAGGATGGGTCTAACTATCGCTAGATAGAGTTTAATAATTACCTCTGCACTTCTATTCGTTACCGTCCTAGCAATGAAGCCTAATGATCTGTTTGCTTTATTTCTGGCGCTAATGCACTGCTTCCTGGTTTTAAGGTCCGGACTCACCAGAACTCCCAAGTCCCTCTCGCACTCAGATTTGTCTAAAAACGTGTTATCTAAGTTGTATCTATTTTCGGGGTTGTGTAGCCCTACGTTTAACACGCTACACTTAGAGATATTGAAGTTCATTTGCCATTTCACCGACCATGTTAACAGTTTATTAAGATCATCCTGCAGAATCTGGGCGTCTTCTCCTGACCTAATTAGGCGTCCTATTTTAGTGTCGTTCGCAAACTTACTAACATCACTATTTAACCCATCGTCTAAGTCGTTTATATACATAATGAACAACAAGGGACCCAAAACCGAGCCCTGGGGGACCCCGCTAGTAACATTGCCCCACCTAGATTTTATTCCATTTATGGTGACCCGCTGTTTTCTGTTACTAATCCAAGCTCTAATCCATTCTAACACTTTTCCTCCTATGCCATGGGCTTTGATTTTATTTAGTAGTCTCTGGTGTGGCACTTTGTCGAACGCTTTGCTAAAGTCAAGGTAAATAACATCGTAATTTTCATTGTTGTCTGACGCCTTATATACCTTAGTGTAAAAAGATAGAAGATTTATGTGATTTAAACATATCTGTAATGAAATGCAGTAGATATAAAGTGACCCTATCTTGATCATCATCTTTTGACAATAACTAATTCTGGTTAACGTTATATAGTAGATGCTTGAGCTTTGTTGATAAACAGGCGTTATATAAGGTACTTTTTAAATCATAAATGTCCACGTTCAAGGCAAATCCTAAGAGCTACTACATTCATATAAATTGCCACGTGCTTCGGCTATCTGGGCATAAAGGGCAAAGGTGACGGCATTGATTTAGCTGTGCACCACATGATCCGTTATGATGCTCACACAAAGAATTATGTGATCACTGTAATCACAACAACGTGATGTCTCCATATGCTTTCTTACATGATTTTTATCTCCACTACCCATGAATTCAGTCTCCTTTTATCAAACACTTTCTTAATATTTCCGATATCTTTTTCATCTTGCAATACTTTATATCAAATGTCCCATGCATAGTGTTTTGCAGTGGAACTTGCTATCCTAAAGGTTAGGACCAAACTGTGAAATGCATCTCGTATATCTCCTTTATTATTTTTTTCTCTCTTTCTATCCATCCTCTTCCCTTCCTTTCCATACCTTTCTGTTCTGTGTTTAATCCATTTGCTTCCATTTGCTATAGTACGTTTTCCTGTTTTCCTTTATATAAATTTTCTGTGCTACATACGCAGCTCGCCAGTATGTCTTCCGCCATTATCTCCATATATATAAATCTCCTTAGTAATGTTCTCCTCGTGTTTTCACTCTACCTCATCTGACTTCCTCACTGTGCTACATCTTAAAAGAACCCAAGCACAATAGGTTCCTACCGAGAGCACTGAACTAAGTTCATTGATACAGGCCGTCTTAGATTGACACCAAGCATTGTTGAAAGATATTTTGCGCACATCTACTTGGTACTATCACAGGAAAACGGTGGCACTTGGACGAAAAACAGATTCCTCAGTCAATTTAGTAAAAATTGATTGAGATATGGCGACGGTGCAGATACGCCTCATACGTATGTATAGAACTTTGTTTTTTGATTACTTTTTAGCTACGCTTGGATGATAAAACGTTAAGTCCAGGTTGCGTTGATATTTACAATGTTTCAGAGGCTTCTGGAAATCAGATCGTCGAAACCACTGCAGTGAATATTGACTAAACTAGATCAAGGCTCCACATGGCTCTGCAGTTCGAGAGAGACTAGCTTATAACTAGTAATGATATAGTTAATGTCAGTGAATCTTGGCAATATGAAGCGCTATTTCTATTAATAGAAATAGCGCCT
>NC_134810.1:14322923-14330423 GCF_046742065.1 Oratosquilla oratoria | reverse complement strand
GAAAGTGAATAAATTTACCTGGCATAGATTCAAACAATATCTCTACAGAAAATTACTGCATTGGGAGGGTTAATATGAATGTCGTAGTTCATTAACACTGAAATACTCGTGAGGTACAATTACAAGAGTCGATAAGGTAAATTCTCTCATTGACCCTCTCTCTCTGCTTTCTTTGCACATGTATAAGAAACATCATATGTTTGAGTTTTAACTTACACATTGAGCATAACATATCGGCAGTTGAAGTCACCCGTAAAGGCCGCTAATAGTGTTGCTCTTAGAGAAACAGAAACTGTCGCTTCCTAGAGACAGACTTCCTCCCTACCTTTACTCAATTCCAATGCGGCTTACAGCCAGTGGGGTGCCACTGTCTTTCAAAATCCTCGCTTTTGTGTATTGTATGAACTATACACAGTTGGCTTAATTATAAGTACGTCATTGATGGCGACCTCCACGTGGCTTGTTGAAACTCATTACTTTACGTCAAACATTTACGATACGAATAGATTAATGAGGTCATAAAATATCTATATATATTGTCAATCTTCTACTTGAAATTGTACGCCTCCCACTTCTTCCTCGAGGATATCAGCCTCTGTAGTACGTACTACAGTCTATGTGCTCCAAGTAGTTTGTTTAAGGTGTGGAATACGTTGTGATTCACTTGTAGCCATTCTGCCAAATCAACCTTAGTTCGTTCGTTCCTTCCTTCCTGCCTTCCTTCCTTTCTGCCTTCCTTCCTTCCTTCCTTCCTGCCTTCCTTCCTTCCTGCCTTCCTTCCTTCCTGCCTTCCTTCCTTCCTGCCTTCCTTCCTTCCTTCCTTCCTTCCTTCCTTCCTTCCTTCCTTCCTTCCTGCCTTCCTTCCTGCCTTCCTTCCTTCCTGCCTTCCTTCCTTCCTGCCTTCCTTCCTTCCTGCCTTCCTTCCTTCCTGCCTTCCTTCCTTCCTGCCTTTCTGCCTTCCTTCCTTCTTGCCTTCCTGCCTTCCTTCCTTCCTGCCTTCCTTCCTTCTTTCCTACCTTCCTTCTTTCCTGCCTTCCTGCCTTCCTTCTTTCCTGCCTTCCTGCCTTCCTTCCTTTCTGCCTTCCTTCCTTCCTGTCTTCCTGTCTTCCTTCCTTCCTTCCTGCCTTTCTGCCTTCCTGCCTTCCTGCCTGCCCCCCTCTCTCTCTCATTCTCTCTCTCATTTCCCATCTATGTGCTATTTTATTTATCTTTTTATTCAGTATATAGTTAGGAATCTATATAGTACAATGAGTATCACTTTTCAGGATTATAACAACAACAATTTGAATAAATTGTATGACACGTGGCAACAGCGCTTTTCCCCCATGCTGCCATGCCAAGATGTGACAGGTGAGACAGGTGGGATGGGGTGGGTAATCGTTGTTATAATCCCAAAGTGTGATACTTATTTAATTATGCAGCTTCCTTTACTATGTGTTGAATATAAGAAAAGTCTAAAAAAGACACATAGATGGAAAATAAGAGAAAGAGGCACGTACAAATTTTGATCTGGCACGATGTATGCCGCACCCTGAGCGGACTCCTTGAAGCGTACAGACTATAACAAAAACTCTGTTGCCCAATTTTGTCATTAATTAAACTTTCTCATTTATATTTAGCGCATATCTTTGAACCATCATTTCTATATATTTTTCTGTGCGTTTCTCAATACGAATTTTGACTTAAATTCAATATGGAAAATTCACTTTTGTTTAATCTTGTCATCAACTATTTTGATAACAGCTTATTTATACTACATTGTGCTAATACCCAATTGATATTGTGTTATGCTCTTTTCTACGTAATACTAAAAGTATTACTAAAAGTAATCTTTTTATTTTCCCGGCCATAAAATATTGAAATGATAAAGCACTCGTATGACAAAAAAGTAATACAAGTTTAAATTAGATAAAGTAAATACATATACCAAAGGCTTTTTCCCCCTACACGGGGGTTAGCTATGCATTAGATGAAGTACAGATGTAAATATACCTATAAATACGAACGTAGACGTACCTATAGCCATAAACTTGTCTAGACATACAACTACAATACAGCTCCTTCAAATACTTGTATTATACAAGTATTGTGTGTTACGAAATCCTCAAATTGGGAAAGGAGGGAAAGATGCAAACAAGGTTTAAATTCATAAACTTGCTTCGCAGCTTTTACAGAGTTGATTTTCTGCCTGGTCTCCATGAATAACGTCAGGAAAACTATTTACATGATGGAGTAGAGGAACCAGCACGTCAGTTACACGAAGCAACCAGACCGCGTTGATAGGTTCTTTACATTTCCAGTCCTTTCCCCGAAAATCTCACTAAAAGCACTGGTTTGCAAATGTACCCCCATTTTTATATAAATAGTCAATGTATGGAGGTAGGTAATATCTTGATTTATTTTCTTTGTTATATTATGTTGGTTAGAAGGCTCGTGTAGGCAGTGGAGTACTAGAATCTACAAAATATTTTCTTAGTTTTTGTTAACCGTTGTATTGAATCGCTGAATCCAGGTAAGAACTAGTTTTAAGTAGGTCCTCTATCAAGCATACACAAATGACTCCCATACAGCTTTATACATAAGTTGAGAAGTATAATACAAAAGAAAATTAATAAAGTCACAAAGTTGAGCGCGTTTTTATCAACGTGAAGTAATGCATATATCACAGAAGCACTATTGGTTTTGTTCATTTCGCCCTGGTAACATATCGTGGAAGGACTAAAGAATGGTTGATGGGATAATGTGCAGAAATGCTTGATTCTCGAGGTCCCGCAGTATGGCCAAAGTCTGTCTAATCAGTTACTGGCTGTCTAGTTTGATCGACCAGAATGCATTGATTCGTTTAGATAACGTTATATGTTCCTGTTTGTTATTAATCAATAGTGAATAGATCGTAACTAAATATGACTAACTGAAATAACGGTACACTAGCATTTTCTTTCATAGCTGCAAGCCTAGACAGGTGTCACTGTGATGGACAATTAACAGAGAGCCTCGAGAGTAAATTACAAGAAAAGACCATCGTTAAGAACAAACGAATGAGAAAAACGTACAAAATAGTAGCAAAACTCAGGCTGCTATCAAAAGAAGCTATTGCTGTAATTGCACATTTTATTTTGGTTTCTACTCTAGGACCAAACTACGGAAAAATTGGAGCTTCGATTTGTCAAGAAACCTTTTGCTCTGTCTTCTGCCTCAGGTGAATAAAATCGTGTATAATATATAGTGAAATAGCATATTAGTATATATTGATACAAAATATTATATATTAATATTGGAATATAATCTCAAGGAAAGATATCACAGTAATGAGAGATTTAAAGGTCCCAACAGATGTATAACATTCAAACATTGGCTAACATGAACATCTGTCATGTTATAATTCCCATAATAAGGCTTATAACAAAAATATCCTAACCACATATTTCAATTTCTTTCCAAAACTCCATGGAAATTGGGAATGCAATTCTTTTTGATTACTGATATAATACCTAAAATCTATACGCTCATGTCTAATGTCAGAGTGATTAATTCCATATTCGCATCAATTGTATGCATTAACTAACAGGGATTATTTTATGCATATATCACGATTAGCTCCAGGTTAATCCAGAGGCCATTTTTCAATACTTAATCGTCCTCCATTTCACTGTAATCTATAGTGCTGATTTCCACTGATTCAAAACCAAAGCCACTCGAACACGACCATAATTAGATATGCACATAAGCTACCAAGCCTGATTAAGGAACAAAACATGTATTGCCTCTCATTAGATAGACCGGTCCAGCAGTACGGCATTAAAACTAAATTTACAACTCTTGTGTTGATGAGCGGGTCAGTTGTTTTAGGGATTGAGTTACTGTTACAGAACAACTATATTCAAACCACCTACTGCACGAGTAACTATTGTATTTTTTTAATTCTTTATTTAATGTCATATAGAAAAAAAATAGTTGGTTAAAATTTCAACACATAGCCAGTGGTGAAGCTAGTACGCATTCTTGATGGCCTTTCATCGTTGTAAATACCTGAAGAGAATCGCCAGTATCGCTGTATGTAAACACAAAATAATTTCCGACAGTGGCCCCAGAACTCGAAACTAAGCCTTGCTTGACGCTAGGCCGGAGCTCTAACTTTAACCCTTAACCCTAACCAAAATAATTTTCTTTTCATTAAATATAGCTATAAACACTCCCCCTCCCAGATGTGCGCCCCCCCCTCCCCCTCACGAAGGTTGGGAAACCCTAGTTTGAAAATTCATGAATACACAAACAGATACACGCATACTCAAACATAAATATCATATGTGCACATTCTTTTGCGTGCGTGTGTATGTGTGTGTGGATTGACAATTAATGTCTACAGCTAATAGATGAAGAAATATATCTAGTTTATCTTCAGAATTTATATAGTTATAGGGGTTTAACTGCAAAAACGTAGGAGTTTTTGAGTAATATATTTCCGCCCGTATTGAAATTAAATGAAAATAGCCAATATTTCAACATTTGGTATAATTATACAATCATTTTACATTAACAAGCTCTCTTCTTACAAAAGCTATCATGGTTTGTGGCAACATTAATTTCAGAAATATAAATAATATTTATGGACACATACAATGGTTTGTTCAATTATATTGATTCTTAAGTCACAGAAAATACTACGCGACTCAAGGGGGATACTACAACAGTGGTGTGTTCCCACACCATAAACCTCCAAACTTTAACCCTTAACCCTAACCAAAATATTTTTTTTTATGAAATATAGTTATCCAAGTACCTGGAATGATATGGTGTCAGAATATATATTGTTATGTGGGGTCTATCTCTAAAACCCTAGGAGGAGTTCGTGTACAAACAAATAAACAGACAGACAGAGGCTACTTTATTATAATAGAGGTATATGTATATACATATACACACATACATATTATATAACTACACACACACACACACACACACACACACACACACACACACACACACACACACACACACACACACACACACACACACACACACACACACACACGATTCGGTGGCGCAGTTGGTAGAATCCCTGACTGTCACTATGGTGGTACGGGTTCGAATCCTGCCCAGTGCTGAAATAATTTCAGTATCGCTGCGCTTCGAGTCGTTACTCCAACTCTCGTGGGTGGGGAGTTGGGTGTGTGTATGCGTGTAAGGTCACAGTATTACCCATAGATCGGTCATACGAGTTCCGAGCTCTCTTCCGGAAGGGAAATAGCTGTCATTCACGAGTCCAGCACGTGATCCAAAGATCAAAATAAATGCATATCATATAAATATATATATATATATATACATATATATATATATACATATATATATATATACATATACATATATATATATATGATATTCATAGATGACTTCGACTTGTATTACATTGGACACAAGTCCCGAATGTAAAAATTAAACGATGAAGCAAACAGATACATAGATATATAAATAATGGCATCAGTGGTTATTTGAATAAATGAATGAGCTAACTTCAATAAAAATACGAATAAATCAACAAATAGCTACATACAGCAATGAATCAATCAGTTAAGGAAGAGGTGGTATAGACAATGAAATTACCTTTTCCTCTCAATGTGCAGGGAAATTTGTTTTATCATGAATATAGTAAGCGTTGTGATAGAGTGTAATTTACAAGTAATGAAACAAACTTATAACAATGGGAGAGGTCTAAATTAGGTATGTATATTTGGAAATGTCAAATAAGTATCTCCGTGAAAGAGTCAAATATTAAGCATCCTTGATAGTACAATATTCTCCTGCCAATATAGATTTTGTTTTTATTTTTAGTAAACACTCCGTTATATTCAGACTGTCCACACCCAGCCCAGGGGAATGACAAAAACAATGATGTGCTCCTGTAGGCGTACACACTTTTGGGTCACAGGGTTGGCAAAAAAAAAAAAAGAAAAAAAAATGAAATTGGGTGGAAGGAAAACTCTCACAGAGTCTAGACTTTAATAATAACGAACGAACGGGAAAAAATGGGGAATCAATTATCTACTATAATAAAGTAGTAGATCTGTCTGTCTGTTTGTTCACGAACTCCTCCTAGGGTTTGTGAGATAGATCCCCATAACCTGATACCCTATCACTCCAGGTACTTGAATAACTATATTTCATTTCCAAAAAATATTACTTTGGCTAAGGTTAAAGGGGTATGGTGGGGTAACACGCCACTACTGTAGTGTCCCCTTAACACGATTGGCATTTTATGACAAAATAAACTTTGATTAAATAAATTATTGTATGTGTTCATGAATATTTATATTCGTGAAATTAATGTTGCCACAAACTATGATAGCCTTTGTAAGAAGAAAACATGTAAATGTAAAATGATTGTATAATCTTTAACAAATGTTTAAATATTGGTTATTTCTATTTTACTATTTCGCGGGCGGTAATATACTCGAGTTCAACAAAGGAAACAAAGTAACATTGCGTTGGATAAAAGGAAAGGTTCGAGTCTTACCCTCAAAGAAGAAAAGCTGCCGAGACAAAATTATTTCGCTTCAACTATATTCTTAAAAAAATCATGTTATTATGGAAGCAGTACTGGAGGCTAAAAGGAATATTTTATACTCACAGATCATGAATAACTGCTTTGGAGTGGAAATGCAAAATTCATTCCGAACTAGCAGCTGTTATATGAATGATATCGTATTTCTGGATCGGCTTTTAACGTAACCTCCCCCTTCTTTATCCTGGCAAGAATAAATGAAATGGGGAGTTCCATAGGAGAATAATATTCATGTATTATTTCTTATCTTTTATAGGAACTTAAAGGTATGAATTACAATCATGAGACGGAAAAAGAATAAGCATTAGGTGAAGAGGGCAAGATAAGATAAAGATGTTTAAGGAGAACTAAGCTCATAGAAAATCAAACTGACAGGAGTGAAGGTAATATGGAACCATAATAAGACATCTTTGTAATAGTAGGTGATGAAAAGATGATGTACGGATAATTAAAGTAATGAATGATAATTATCAGATTAAAAGAATCTTACATCGTTCAGTCATCCTTAAGACTTCTCATTAGCTCTTGCTCTTCGGTAATTAACCTCATTTCACAATTAGGTGCTGATAAATGTATACAGGAAATCATGATCTCATGATACCCATTTTTATGTTTTCTGTCTTTATGATGTATTGTGGTGAAGGTGATAAAATAATACAAGACAAGAGAGATTGTCATTGAGGTAATGAAATATTTCAGAAAGGCAGTAGACACATGGGCTAGTAGGAACTATTTCTTTATTCATATATCTCTTCAGTTTTGTTGTGTGTGTTGTAAAAAAAAAAAGAATTGTGTCGTTATAGTTTTCATGATAAGACCATTCCCTGTTTTTTCACATGTAGACTTTGTAAATGGGTTATATCAAAACAAATGAGTTGCACAACTGTAATGTATATAAGAAAAAGTTTTATTGTTATTAGGTCGAACGCACTGATTTT
>NC_134810.1:14287923-14297923 GCF_046742065.1 Oratosquilla oratoria | reverse complement strand
ACACACACACACGCACGCACGCACGCACACACACACACACACACACACACACACACACACACACACACACACACACACACATATATATATATATATATATATATATATATATATACATATAACATATATATATACAACATAAAAATTGCTATTATTTTTTTTCTTAACCGTATAATCATACTTGAAGGCTATCTTTACATTAATTTTCTTAAGTATGGGGAACTACATTAAGAAAAAGGAAATTATGTTATCGCCTTCATTTCTCTCTCCTTTTTTCCCTCCCCCTTCCTTCCTTCCCTCCCCCTTTCTTCTTTCCCTCCCCCTTTCTTCGTTCTCTCCCCCTTCTTTCCTTCCCTCCCCCTTCCTTCCTTCCCTCCCCCTTCCTTCCTTCCCTCACCCTTCCTTCCTTCCCTCCCCCTTCCTTCCTTCCCTCCCCTTTCCTTTCATTCATTCCCCTTCCTCCCTTCCCCTTCCCTTCCTTCCCCTTCCCTTCTCTCCCCTTCCCTTCTCTCCCCTTCCCTTCTCTCCCCTTTCCTTCTCTCCCCTTTCCTTCTCTCCTCTTTCCTTCTCTCCTCTTTCCTTCTCTCCTCTTTCCTTCTCTCCTCTTTCCTTCTCTCCTCTTTCCTTCTCTCCTCTTTCCTTCTCTCCTCTTTCCTTCTCTCCTCTTTCCTTCTCTCCTCTTTCCTTCTCTCCTCTTTCCTTCCTTTCTCTTTCTTTCCTTTCTCTTTCCTTCCTTCCTCTTTCCTTCCTTTCTTCCTCCCTCTTTCTTACCTTCCTCCCTCTCTTTTTTTTCCTTTCCTCTCTTTCTTTCCTTCCTCCCTCTTTCTTTCTTTATTTCCTTCCTCCCTCTTTCTTTTCATACTTCCCTCCTCTCGTCTCTTTCTTTCCTTCATTCTTTTCTCCCTCTTTCCTTCTTTCTTTCCTTCCTTCCTTCCTCCCTCCCTCTTTCTTTCTTTCTTTCCATCCTTCCTCTTTCTTCTTTCCCTCCTTCCTTCCTTCTTCTTTCCCTCCTTCCTTCCTTCTTTCTTTCTTTTCTTCCTTCCTCGCTTCCTTCCTCCCTTCCTTCCTCCCTCTTTTTTTTTCTATCCTTCGTTCGTTTGTTCGTTCGTTTCTTCCTATTTCTTTCCTTTCTTCTTTTTATATCTCTTTCTTTACTTCCTCCACTCATTCGTTTTTTTTTTCTTCCTCCCTCTTTCCTCCCTTCCTTTCTTCCTTCCTCCCTTCCTTCCTTCCTACCTTCCTTCCTTCCTCCCTTCCTTCCTTCCTCCCTCCCTTCCTTCCTTTCTTCCTTCCTTCCTCCCTTCCTTCCTTCCTCCCTTCTTTCCTCCCTTTCTTCCTTTCTTCATTCCTTCTTTCTTCCTTCCTTCCTCCCTCTTTCATCCCTCTTTCCTTCCTCCCTCCATCCTTCCTTCGTTCCTTCCCTTCCTCTATCCTTCCTTCCTTCCTTTCTTTTCTTCCTCCCTCCTTCTTTTCTTCCTTTCGCTCCGTCCTTCCCTCTTTTTTTCCTTCCTTCGCTCTCTCCCTCCCTCTTTTCTTCCTTCCTTCCTCCCTCCCTCTTTCCTTCCTTCCTTCGCTCTCTCCCTCCCTCTTTTCTTCCTTCCTTCCTTCCTTTCCTCTTTCCTTCCTTCCTTCCTTCCTTCCATCCTTTTTTCCTCCCTTTCTTCCTTCTCTCCTTCCTTCCTTCTCTCCTTTCATCCTTCTTTCTCTCCTTCCTTCCTTATCTCCTTTCATCCTTCTTTCTCTCCTTCCTTCCTTCTCTCCTTTCATCCTTCCTTCTCTCCTCCCTTCCTTCTCTCCTCCCTTTCTTCTCTCCTCCCTTTCTTCTCTCCTTCCTTTCTTCTCTCCTTCCTTTCTTCTCTCCTTCCTTTCTTCTCTCCTTCCTTTCTTCTCTCCTTCCTTTCTTCTCTCCTTCCTTTCTTCTCTCCTTCCTTTCTTCTCTCCTTCCTTTCCTCTCTCCTTCCTTTCTTCTCTCCTTCCTTTCTTCTCTCCTTCCTTTCTTCTCTCCTTCCTTTCTTCTCTCCTTCCTTTCTTCTCTCCTTCCTTTCTTCTCTCTTTCCTTTCTTCTCTCCTTCCTTTCTTCTCTCCTTTACTTTCCTTCCTTCCTTTCTTCTCCCCTTCCTTTATTTCCTTCCTTCCTTTCTCCTCCTACTTTCTTTCCTTTCTCCTACTTTCCTTCCTTTCATCCTCTTACTTTACTTCCTTCCTCCCTTCTACTTTCCTACATTGTTCCTATTTTCCTACCTTCTTTTCTCCTACTTTCCTTCTTCCTACTTTCCTTTCTTCCTTCTTCCCTTCTTTATGAGGCCAGACAAGCGAACAAACTCATTCGAGAGACGTCACTTGAACTTCCCTGCACGTCTCTCATATTCAAATGCTGCCACGAGTGTTCTTTCCACTTCTCTTGCATTTTTCACTGCGTCATTGCCTACATGTTCCCGCCTCGCGTTTGTCTTTCTTTTTACATGTTTTACATATTTTGTTTTTCATGGCACACCTATTTGAAAAAAAAGTTTTTATTTATTCATTTATTCATTTATTTTATTTATTTATTGTTCAAGGAGTGACTGTGAAAGTGCTAAGAGCCCCTTAACTGAGATAAATTGTTTGTCATTAATAGCAACCAATTTGGGAAAGTGCTTCATCACCTTAAAAGGATAAATTCATCTTATAGCAAACGAAATGTCATCCTTAACACCTTGAACAATATACTTTCGATTATACTTTATAATTTTTTTTGTATTGTTATTATTTTCATAAATAAGAACAACGTGTTTCCGAAACGGTGCATAGCACCATCGGTACCGTATAATTTTTTCTTATTACATTTCATTTCATTCATCTGTTTATACAATCATTCATTTATCTACTTATTCATATAATTATCTATTCTTAATTTTATCGAATTATCTATATATACATACATATACATACATATACATACATTTCATTGAATGAATATACCTGTATATATATCATATATATATATATATATATACACATATATATATATATATATATATATATATATATATATATATATATATATATATATATATATATATATATATATCCTAATACTGGCTACCACCGGGGCATTCTTCCTCCGTGGAAGTGCTTATGCCTATCTTGATTAAATATTCTACTTTAATTTATCTCCGTGGCACGCTTTCGGTAGCCAAGGGGTAAACATCTGACAATTGTCATCTCCTGTGACTGGATACGTACATACATACATACATACATATACCAAGGCTCCTTCCCCCTTACAAGAGGGGTAGCCAAAAAGAAAAAGGCACAAAATCAACCCCACCCATTCCACCCCTGAATACACTCCACACTCCTCCACCCTCCCTCTTATCTTAGCACCTCCTGAATTTGAACAGTAAGAGGTTCAGAGTACTTTTATAAACACTAGGATAATTTGATAAACAAACTGAATCGCCTCGTTTGAGAACTACGGTATATTGTCAAGGGACATTACCCAATTTTGGGTTACAAAATATAAGACTGTAGAAACATTTGATAAAATTAATTCCTGAAATTAGAATGTAGACTAGAGTGAATAATTCATAAGATGGAAATAAATTTAAGATATTTGCTGAAGACTTGACGGTTGCTGGGACCAGCGACGGATACCTGCATGAGATGGCTCTGTGAGAAGGATGTGAGAGGGTTATCTTCCTGACGCATAGACCAGTGAACTTCCTCAGTTCCATTCAAAGGCGCTACCCAAGCGACCCTTCGGACTGAGTTCAAGATCCCCCTCTAATAACTTTGACCGCATTTCCCCCTACCTTTAAGCACAATGAGAGCTAACAACTGGCGACTACTACTCCTTCTCCCTTGCTAGTGAGATGGAAAGAGCCCCCGACTAATACAATGTTTATATGAACTCAAAGTTTCTTCCCAGAAATATCTATGGGAGATCCGTCGCCAAGCGTTTTTGGACTGAAGGGTTTCCGCTCGGTGAAACTGGAGGTAAAATTGATGGCTATTATAGGCGGTTACTTAAAAGAAAAGAAGAAAAAAACGTAGAAGAAAAATTATAAGCTCCTAGTTAATATGGAGTCTTTTGTTTTGTTATGGTTATCGTTAGAGAATTCTGGTCGGAAAATTTTGAAGTACAGTTTCTTAGGATTAATAAAGAAATGGAAAAGAAGGTTCTGACATAGCCTAGGAGTATATTCCAATTCATTTATCTATACGAGGTAGATATCTTTTCCTGTTATGTTAATTTCTAGCTTGTAATTCCACGTCTTAAAGTATGTATTACTGTGCCAAATGACGAAATACAAAAATCTATACGGACACCTCGATTTTTGTCTTTTTTTTTTTTTTAGAGATCCATAAACTACAATCGAGGAACTTCACCATTGTTATTCATTCAATGGAAAGTGATTTGCGTATTGCATTGTGGATCTCACCTGATTGAAACCAACGACCCATAGCCAATGAATCAAAAATAAAATCTACTATTAATTTAGAAAACGAAAGCAGAGTACGACTTCCTTTAATTGGTCGTTGGGACAAAGGCAGACTCTTGCTATACATAGTATTGAATAATGGCCATTAGTCCCAGCTTCGCGACCCATATTTGCTCGACTCTAATGAAGCAAATCCGTAGCTTTGTAATCAAACTGTTCATAAACCATTCGAATCGAATGGATAAAAGGTCCATAAGCCATTCTGATCAAACAGAACTCCGACTTGCAAATAGGGCGGTAATTTGAACCTCATCAGATTCGTACCCTTATGTGTTACGTCACTGTCACGTGTCACGTGTCACGTGTCACTCCCTCCAGTACGTCCCTGCTCTGTCTGAGTCACTATTAATAAAACAAAATACCAATTAATATCATCCAACAAGAATTTCTCTCAACTTACCTATCTATTCATCTACCTTTAATAAAAGAGTTATCTCCCGCGACCACATAATCTGGATCCCTCACCCAACTTTGCCTCAGTCTTTATTGTCGGACTTTTTGCCATTTTTCACCACCTTACTCCTTATTAACAACCATAACCCATCACCCTATATGATCTCTAACTCACGAAGTACCCACCTCCCACTTCTGCCATTAGAGTCTCTTGCTTCAAATCTGTATACTTTTGCCACCCGCCGAGTTTGCGCTGGTGGCGTAATCGGAACCGTGCTGGTCTCGCATTCGCTTAACTGTGGGTTCAAGTCTTGCATTTCTCTCCGATTCTCAGCTGTGACTGTTACCTGCCCCATCAACCCAAGCGAACTGGGCAAACGCGACGGCGCGCCTACCGACATGGGCTCCTCACCACCTTCACCTTCCGTCTCGTGTTGGCATCCTCGGCAAAAAAGGGGTAGACAAGGCAGTTCGGCATGCGAAATCGATCTCCTTCAATGTCTCCACCTCATTACCTGCAACAAAGTACTATCCCCCCCTCCGGTACACATTACAAAGTATGTGGTAAACTGCTGCAACGAACAAATGAACAAATGAACAAATAACTTGTACGCCTATGGTACTCTTCAAATCAACAAACAATTCACTTTGACAGAGTACTGATACGCTTAAGAACAAAGTAATCTCGTCTTATTCATGGGAATTTTATGACCGCAAACGACCCCCTCATTTGTATGTGGTACATCCCTTACTATTCTACAGATCTCACTCAAATATCGTACATTTACAACCCCTCACAACAACACAATACGGATTTTTATAGAAGAAACAACATCAATACATCCGTTTTTTCTGCTCACATTATTACGGAGGACGGGACTCGCTTGTTAGCTCATCATCACGTACAACTTCTAACAAAATACATCAGTATTCACATAGTTTAAGAATACTGTACCCAGTTATTCTTCATAAGAATAGAAGCTCTGGTGAACTGTTAGCAAGAATACACTATATCGGTTCTAGTGTACTGTATCACTTGATACATGTCATGCGCCTATTGAGTAGTCTTTTTCAAAGTGTTATACCTCAGTAAATATGGGTCAACTGCAGGAAGGTTTCTTTAAAAAATTGCATCACAATATCTGTCATATTCAGGGAGGGTAACTCATTCAAATAAATGTTTTACATCACATAATGCACATTCTCTCTCTCTCTCTCTCTCTCTCTCTTTCAAGGAATGCATAATGACAACACTTAGTGTCACGGCAAAATTAGGACTTAAAAATAGGGGGTGGTGTTTGTACCAACTTTTTTATATATCCCCTTTAAAGTATGGAAATGGTCAGTATGAACCGGAATATACCAGTCATAAGCCGTTTAACCAAGCCTAACACCCCTGTACGCCTTGAAGTTTGCACTTCCCAAAAAAGCGTTTTTGACTCAAAATTGCCTTACAGTATTGGTAAAGACTTGTAATACAGTAAGGAAACTCTATATTATTGACCTTAGATTCACTAGAGACAAATGAAAATGTACATCAAGCACAGCAAAACCAGAATGTGTGTCCATAATGTTAACTTTGAGTGTCCAGAATGTGTTATTGTTCACCAACACTGTCAACAGGTAGTCAGTGACCTAGGATTATGTCCATGGCCTCATTAAAGTCTTCTATTGTCACCTCTGCGTTGTAGGTAATGTTCTTTAGGTACAGTTCCTGGTTCACTGCATAGGTGTTGATTGGAAACTTCTTATGGTCTTTCAGAAAGCGAAATAGGTCGCTTGATTTCGGCAGAGAAAGTGACGTGTTTCGAGTATAGTGAACCTCCAGGTTCAGGCGTTCTACCTTGTGTACTGGTTGTTGCTAGTATCTGCCACTTACTCATCTACTGCAGCAGCTGAAGTGAATAGTCCTCCCATTCTTTTCAGCTTGTCCAGGTCCTTGTTTTTTTTCGCCAATCTACTATCACAATGGCAATCTCTTTGTCCTGCAAGCCTTGTTTCTTCAGTTCATCTTGCCTTGTGTTCCATGCCAGCATGATTTCTAGTAGCTTTCCTCCTTTCCTGACCACACTGCCATAAGCCCTGAATGACCCTGATTGCCCTCTGTCGATAAGATCCATCGACTTGGCTTTAACCTGTGCTGCTGATGCACTGCCAAGCTGCTTGACACCTCTTCTTGACAGCTCGAAGAGCAAGAGGCTCGTAGATACAAGTAGATAATTGAGGTAGAAAGAGGGTTAGATAGCGAGTTTCATTTTCATTGAATCGACTGTTTAGCAAACAACAGTTCGAAGGCGAGGGTTGCATTTTATGGGTTAAGAAGTTTATAGACACAGCCGAAGACGAGGAATTGTATAACTTCGCTTTCAGTGCTGTGTTTATAAACAAGTGCCTGGAAACCCGATTTCATTGCTGTATGACGTGTCTTGCTTTTGCTGGTGTAACCTGAGTGTACAGTGATTCCAGATTGCTGAGTAAACAATATTGCATGTGGACTTGTAACGGAGGATATGATTGGAGAAACTGTTTCACCCCCATCACTTTCAGTTCCAGTCTCTCCGTAATTACTGGTTTAATTCAGTTTAACTGTTCCCCTCTATGATATATTTCATTCACTTTCCTTTTTCTTCTTCCTTAATTATGTCTATAACTTGCTTAGAAAGTAAGTAATGCTTCTCAATAGGGGTGAATTAAATTGAACTTAAATTTTCTTGATTTTCTTCACTAATTCTCTACAACGTCATTGTCTCAGACACACCAGAGGACTCCCTCCTGGGATCCCGAGTCCACTCACTAAGTCACTCCTGCTCCAACGTCACTGCCTTATCTATCCAATGATCTTTAATGTATGTTTCATTGACAGTGATACCCTAAACGGAAAAAGAGTCAGCGCTCTGCTTCTTTGAATAGTCATCAGAATAAGTCACAATTACTTGTTCATTAGAGTTCATGATCTGGACGATCTCATCCAGCGCCATGAATTTAATGCTCTTGCCTGCATCCCTGACACTCTTGGATTCTGGCAGGGTGTCCAGATAGATAATTTCTGGTCCATCATGTGCTTTCCAGTTTCGCCTAAACATCTTTTTGCTGACTATGACCACAGCTGATTCTGCTTGCCACTCAGACATGTGGTGGCAGATCTTCAGCTTGTCAACAGTCTTGTGAAATTTTGGTCGGACTTTTCGTATACTTTCACGAAAGTGCTGATATCGGCGTGGCAATTCATCCTACTTCTTAACACTTGGACCCTTTCCTTCTTCAGCAGAAATATGACTTTCAACATCAGAGTAGGTATTGTGTGTGTCCATACCAGCATCTTTAGAATCAGACTGTTTGCTGTCCTCACAGAATGCAATTGACACATATTTGTTTTCTCTTTTTCATACTCAGCTCTCATTCTCTCAAATTTCTGCATATCCCTGCTTCGACGCTCTATTGTTTTCATACATATACTGTCCACGAAGTCTTCACAGTACATTTTCTTCTAGGTTCTTTGATCCTCAAGGAAGGTTCATTCCACTTCACCCATTTTCACCCCATGTTTCAGTTCCATCTTCTTGCGTATTTCGGAGTACTGCCAGAACACGTCCATCAACTGTTTCATCCTTTCGTTGAAGCCTGCTGCTCTCGCTTGAGATAAATTCACCGTACAGCTTCAGGATGTACTTCTTTATGTGCCTGGTGTGGATGCTGTACAGATTACAGAATAGCCAGTGTTCCTGCATCCTTGGAGCACTGAGCTTAGCTTGACCGCTTTGGCTGCAGCAAGTAGAGCATATTCTGTAAGACATCTTTCCCAGTTGGGAGCATCTCATGCGGTAATTCTGCTCTCTCCACACCACGCAGGTTTCCTGGAACGAGATCTCGTGTCTACGCTAGCCATATCGATTGAACCTGCGAAAAAAGAAATATTATTATGTTCCTGTAAAAAAAATATATATATACTCTGTTCCACTCGTTAATCCACCTGAAAGCACACAAACAGTATGTACAAGGGGTTATGACAATCCCATAGACCAAATGTTATTTCCGGATTCAGGTAAGCCTAGACTATAATATTAGGAGGACACTGCATCGAAAGGATGACTTTTGCAAAATAACACCACTTTCCAGCGTTAACCAAAACTAAGACTTCAGAGTACGTCACCTCGGGTAAAATAACTGGTGGATATCGATTTAACTTTAAACGAGCAATATGACTTTAGGTATGAAGGCATGATGTCATTATTTTAATTAAGTGCCATTCAGTAAGCTTGTATGTCTTCTACAAGGCCAGCCTTATTGATACAAAACGTTTATTTGATAATGTATAGTTCATTTCCAGCAATATTATGCATTGTAGATTATTGCACGGTATTATTGGCGACTTAGGGACTGATTTAATTACCTAAACATAATCAAGCAAATTAGTTGAATAAATTGTATATAGTGTTTTACTCTAGTGACATGTTTAAGCGTAACTCACATGTCCAATGATTATTGAAAATAACTATATTTCTAACGTTTTTGTAGATAACCATGAATTTGTTTTTCTTTTGGTATCAACCTAGAATTCTCTAGATGTCATTCTAGGAAATTTGGTGTCAACCTAACACGGTTTAAATGAATTTAATTACTTAGATATTGTCAGCAGATATATTTTTTGCATGGGATCCTTTAGCACAAATTCAGCATAATAACATATATTCCGTCGCTCTGGCTTGATGGCGTGATGTGGGCTCAGCGCGCAGGACCAATTGTCAAAAGGCGACTTTTATTTCCCATTATTATCCTCCGAAAGCATTGAGGGTCTTCTTTGAGTTGAATAAAATCGTTTGTCGTTATAGAGAATAATGTTCTTGAAGTAGGTGAATATGATTAAGAGAGTCGATTTAGGATTAATATTGTAGTCGTCTTAATTCTACACTGCGTATAAAACAATGTTTTAAATATTGTGATCATCCTTCTTTTAAGAATATTTTGTTAATTTACCTTGTACATACCTTAATTTGAACCTTCTCACTTAAAAAGCGTTCTTTACAGTTATCATATTCTATGTTCCAATTGCTACTTAGCAACGAATAAATCTATTTATAACTCTATTGTAATTTTTTATTTGTATATTTATTCTCACAGGGGAC
>NC_134810.1:14262923-14282923 GCF_046742065.1 Oratosquilla oratoria | reverse complement strand
CACTTATAATCATCTCAACTACAAATCCTTACGAGTCACTTTCCCATTAGTTTTCGTTTATCTTATCACTATCTTCGTTCGTCCTCTTAATCCTCGAAGGAGCCATATAGGTCAGAGTGCCAATTCTCTTACGTTGCTCTACCCATTTCTGTCTGTGCCAACCCGTTTCTTCCCTCCTGCCGTCCTGCTACGTCGTCCATATTCATTTCCACCAGAAATATCCCCTTTCTCTTGGTTACGAGTCGGGAAAATCCTCAGGTAGTACAGGTGGCAACCTCCTAGCTATCATTAGTGTTGAGTAGAAATTATCTTCCTGTCTCATCTTGTGGAAGTTGCAAAATATATTTTTTCTTTGCGCTAAGGAAAACCTGAAAGAAAAATAGGTTTCGGCGAAGAATCTTTGCCAGAAGGCGCGTAGCTACGGCCGAAGACGTAATTTTTTATTGTGAGCTTAAAAAACTGTTGGGGCAGGTAAAAGTCACTGTAAAGGGCCATTTACACGGTCGAACAGTTTGACAAACCCGGTTTGTCAGGCAAGTGTTTGAAGTGATGTTTGACCGTGTGAATGGGGGTATTTGGTCGTCAAACACGTTTGTCGAACGTGTTTGACAACCAAATACCCTATTCACACGGTCAAACATCACTTCAAACACTTGTTTGACAAACCGGGTTTGTCAAACCGTTTGACCGTCTAAATGCCCCTTTAGGAATCGGAGAGGAGTGTGGGATTCAAACCCATAATTAATATAATCGAATGCTAGGCCAGCACAATTCCAATTACGAAAAAAAAGAGCATTAAACCAAAAGACCTGGCTTCACTTTAGGTAAGTCCATTTATAAACATACTGGAAAAAAATGTACGCATAGATGAAAGAATAATATAACTTACAACCATATAAACACGCATATGCAAAAGAACACGGTGAACTTGGGCAAACACGCACGCCTACACGCACACACGCACGCACACACACACATGCACTAACACACGCACTAACGCACACACTAACACACATACACATGCATACGTGCATAAACAAACACACTAGATCTGTTTAACAACTTTTTCATGTTTCTATACGTTACTGTATCGTTTTCCATGCTTTTTTGACCTAAAAATAAAAAGAATCACATCCATTTTTATTTGCGATTTATAGAAGCATTGCCGTATGGAGGCTTTAGTTTTTTGCTATCTTACCGAAAGGGCCAATTTTGAAGCATATCTAAGTATACTTTTTGGTATAATGTTATATATTCAAGATAGAGCAACAAATTAGGTACCAAATGAAAGAAGAGAATCTACTCTACATATTGTTGCAAATCCTGACTTTTTTGCTAACCTGGAGATATGGTTTTTTGTATATTTGAATTTCAAGTGAATTTAGACCAAAACGCGTACATAACTTTAGCATTTAATTTCGTATTTACAGAAACCTGATAATGATGTTAGGAACACTGAACAGTACAAAAGCAAGGCCTGCACAGAAATTCGATCCAAATCCAGAAAACTATCGCCAAGGTACTTCACAATGGCATTAAACAAGGAGCTTCAAGAACGCACAGTTGATGTCTCCGAACCTACACTTACAGTCCACAACCAAGGATCAAGTCGTCCTTCCACCAGATCTCTCACTGAAACCTTCCTGGTCAGATACCTTTCAGCTTATTCCCAGCTTCCCACTAACAGACAAGCATTCCAGTACTTCCTTTATCTCAAAAGTTTACAAGAAAATGCAGGGAAACCCATGGTCCAAGACCTCGGGTAAAAAGGTTGAAGCTATCATCCCATTCTGGCAGATGGCTAGGATCAAGACGATGACCACAAAGAACTGTGCGAAGCTCTTCGTGAAACGCCATGACAAACACAGATCACCGATAAAGAGCAAAAGAAGAACAAGTGACCCTGGAGGAAAGAGGAGTGCATTTGTCCTGGAACTGGACAGCCTGTTCGACATAGGAGCTCCAGATGCTGTCCAGGATGTAGCGAGCAACAGACTGTTATCCAGGGAGAAGAAAGATGAGGACATCAGAGTCTACCGGGACAAGATCTTTGAGACAAGATCCCAGCAACAAGTAGGTCGGACTAAGAGGCAACTGCAGAGGCAAGAACAAGGTAATCATATTTTCATATTTTTACTTATCATACTTTTGAATATCACAAGTTGGAGGTTTTGCAAGCTTACCACTTTGTATTATTTTGCAGTTTTACATGCTTACCACATTGTATTATTTTGCAGCTGTAGCAGAACAAGAGACAGTTACTCACGTGGATGACATTACCTGGGGTGATTTCAGTGAAAGTGACGCTAACGCAGAGGATATGGATTACCAGCGGCCTCGTCCTGGATGTTCTTACCATGAAAACACTGTGACTTTGACATGAAGAGACTGTTGAAAAGCTGGAGTGACTCAAGATCTTCCTGGCGCTGTTCTACACACCAATGTGGATGATGTCAACATCTACTGCGGATGTGAATAATCTTCAGCTCATCCAGGACATGTTGAGGTACAAGAGATCTGACCCAGAGGTTGCTGAAGCAGTTCTTCAGAAGATGGAAAATCGCAAGTGGTATCCGACACAGGAGGCCATGCTAGTCACGCTCTTCAGCAGCAGGCTGAGTGACAAGCAGAAACAGGACATTGCTGCTTAGCTGCATGCCATTCAGAAGCCAAACAGCTACAGAAGAGGAAAACCTGCGTTTCAGAAGGTGACAGGCAAGACCACACTAGTAGATCTCATTTGTCCGAAATCCCAAGGCATTGGACCTGACTGGCTTCTGGATCGGTTTGTATCATGGCTAGAGAAGGACTACAAGAAAACCTTGGAATATGTTAGAAACCTCAGTAGTGAATGACGTAGAGTTAAGTTGAGGGACTGCAAATGTCATCACCACAGACCCCAAGCAGTGGGAATATCTCCATGCTGTGGAATACAACAGACGGCGCTTCGAAAGCTTCAAGAAGCAAACACTTAACAAGTGACTGTGTAACACCATTTTGATGCATACAATCCTGATTACATTGGTAGTTTCAGTTGGTGGTTTGAATTGTTGCAAAATTACACTTTCCACATTGTATATGTCAAATGTTTGGAATTTTGTTATTTTTCTGTATATATTATAACACGCCATTTTTTTTGTATAATGTTAATGAGATTGCACACATCCAAAAAAAGCATTAAAAATACTTTAATTTGACAGCTATTTTGTTGCTCTATCTTGCTCCATGCAATAGTCATGTCTCCAGGTTAGTAAAAGTCAATATTTTAAACAATTTAGTATCTATTAAAAGTCACAAGGAATATTAATCAATTCTAATGATTAGTGTATGTAAAATAGATCCTGCTCATTCATTTGTTACCTAATTTGTTGCTCTATCTTGGATAGATAAAAAAATTGTACCACAAAATATGCTTAGAAATGACTCAAAATTGGTCCTTTTGGTAAAATAGATAGCAAAACACTTCAGCCTCCATGTGGCAATGCTTCCATACATTCTAGATGAAAAAAAATATAATTTGTTTTTCAGGTCAAAAAACATGGGAAAAAGTACAATAACGTATGAAAATATGAGAAAGTTGTTTTCGAATAGGTCTACAAACACAAACGCACGCGCACATACACAAATACACACGCGCGCGCGCGCGCGCGGAGAAAGACATGCACACACACACACACACACACACACACACACACACACACACACACACACACACACACACACACACACACACACACACGACTCGGTGGCGCGGTTGGTAGAGTCTCAGACTGTCAGCACGGGGGTGCCGACGGTACCTGGTTCGAATCCTGCCCAGGGCTGAAATTATTTCAGTATCGCTGCGCTTCGAGTCGTTACTCCAACTCTCATGGGCGGGGAGTTGGGTGTGTGTGTACGTGTAAGGTCATAGTATTACCCATAGATCGGTCATACGAGCTCTGAGCTCTCTTCCGGGAGGGAAATAGCTGTCGATCACGAGCCCAACACGTGATCCAAAGACCAAGTTGAATACACACATACACACACACGCAAACACACACACACACACACACACACACACACACACACACACACACACACACACACACACACACACACACACACACACACACACACGCACACATGATAGCAAAAAATAACGACATAAGCAGTAACAATAACAAACAATAACATAAGACAATAAACAGAAGGTAAACAATAACATACAATAAGATCAACAATAATAGTATCAACAAATCTACGGTATTTCTGTCATACTGAACACAATTTTAATGAAACAATGAGAAACACTCACTGAATGACCTATAGCTCATGCTTTTTATAACAACAGAATTGTTTAATCTATATTACGTAAATACACTACGAATAAAGGACTTAACTTACTCTTTATCTAACTTCCATTAGATAGGCATAAACCTACGTGTTCTATCAGCGGTTCTATTTTAGAAAAGGAGTGAAAGTTATTACGACTAAGAAGAATATTATATAAATTGTTTTGAAAATTATTGTGATGGTAACCACCATTTCCCAGACGTTTATTATAAACTGATGTGTTCAGCGCAGGCCTGTGTGATTTTGTTAGTTGTCATTGGGTCAACACCTGATTTCTTTTCCTTTGCAAGGAACTGTACGGAAATTTTGCAACAATCCAGTTGGGGACAGGTTGCTATACAAATGGCAACCTGCAACTCACGGATGTCGTTAAAACAAATCCTGACCACTACCAAGTGGTTATAAATAACTGAATGATAGTACGGTAAATATAATGATAAGGATATTTGATAAAGTAATAAATTGATAAGACTGATGAATTATAATAATGGTGTAATGATGATCAGTATAATAGATAGAGATAAGGAATAATAGCGATGAATAATAATTAATTAATTCAGGTAATGAAATATTTCCCCACCATCCGGCCTCCCCCACCATCACAACCACCACCATCCCCTGAACCTCACACATCAACACAAGGCTTTTAAAAACTAGATTAAGTCTCGATTGATATTTCAGAACTGAGAATCCTCTTTATATATTTATTTTCGTCGTACTGCAGCTGCAAAACCTCGTTTACATAATAGGAAACCCCTTTAGGCTACCAGCATAAACTCAAATAAACTTGCTCTGGTTAACATTAGAGTAATTCATTTCGGTTTAAAGAGGCCTCTGGTAACACTCAATTCGCAGTTGGATTCCTGTATCAAATAGGAACATCTTATTCTAGAAAACGCGAAACTATTGCATTTCACTTAGAGAAGACTCTAAGGTTTAGATTATTGAGTACTCAACTGTCAAATTGAAACCAGGATATTTGACAAAATCTTACAGTTCCACGAGATTTGATTTTTTGACACGCATTTTAAAGTCTTCTATCGTTGTTTATATTCTGAAAAGTCTGCTTTACAAACCGAGACAAAAACACGGGGAATCGTCTTTTTAGGGAAATCCATATCTACTAGAAACGTTATAGACTGAAAGTATGTAATGTAAATTTCCAGCATCGTACCTACCATCTTGAGTTTATTTCATCATCATATGTGATGAGATAGTTATATATATGCACACGCTCATGCGCATATTTTGTATACGGGTTTATACTTGCGTGCATAGGTTTGCGTGTAGTTGTGAGTGTTTTGAAATACAAGTTTATGTACATTTGGATTGATATGGATACCTAATTTTTCATATTCGTGGAAGTAATTATTTAAGTGCTTTTTCGTGTTTGGTATTCGGGTTTTGTTACGTACATTTCACGTTGGTGCTGAGGAACATGGTCCGGAGAGTGACTGTCTCAGAATAAAATTATCATATCTCTCTTTGCGTGTTTTCACATCCGGATGAATACGCTCGTTGTTGGCATAATGTTAAAGAGTATTTCTTGTAATCATCATCATAACTTGTCACGCCAGACAGCCAGTCATTCATGTGTTCTTCGGTTAATTTTGATTAGATCGGTGTTGACTAAATTGACTGAAAGCGGGCACGAGTTTAAGACATGGCCAATGTTCTGTTCAAGTTTCTCTCCCCTCGCACGAGAAGTCGGTCTTGGGGCTCATTTAACCAGATTCTCACAAGTTCTGTTGAATAAACGAAAGAATAAGTATTATAGTTATTGGAGAAAATAAATCTTTATACATTCGTTTTTTTTTTGTTTTGTTTTTTCTAATTGCTTGTTTAAGCAAAGTCTATGCCTAAATTACTCGGATAACCAGAAAGCGCAGCGTGAAGTGGACTTAATGTAGACCATTAAGCGAAATGGACAGATGAAGGAAATATATTATATATATATATATATATATATATATATATATATATATATATATATATATATATATATATAGAGAGAGAGACAAAATTAAAAACTGGTGTGGTTTTTCCAGCTAGTAAGAGAAATGGTTGATGGCTTTTCTGAACGTATACGAACAAGGCAATATTATTACTTTGAATAGAATATAGTTTATGCGTAGCTGGGGGCAGATGAGACTGACATAATTTTAGTGCAGCATTGTACGTATTCACCTCAATTACAAACCCATTAATAGCTCTAGTAGTACATGTTCTGATGCCCTCCACTTTAATATATTATATCATATATATATATATATATATATATATATATACATGCATATATATATATACATACATACACACACACACACACACACACACACACACACACACACACACGCACGCACGCACGCACACACACACACACACACACACACACACACATACACACATATGCACACACACAGAGACACATACACATACATACATACATATATAAGGGATTTCTCTCCCTTGTGAGAGGGTGGACAATTCAAAACGTACACTCACTCTAGAGTCTAGACAATTTACCACACCCAACTAAAATCCATTCATCGCCACTCCCATCTTAAGGGGTTATCACACACAGCTATTTTCGTCCAACCTTCAGGAGGAAAATTGTATTCTTCCACCTTATCAGAGTCCTTCTCGAAAGCTGCTGATTGCAAATCTGTTCCAATTTTTGGAGGAAATGTATTCCATTATGATAATGCATTTAGCAACTCGTAGATGAGAGGTGACTCTTGTTCCCTACCACACCACTCAGGTCAAAGGTAACGCAACGAGACATCACCCTCCGCATCAGGGCCCGATAACTGGGCCTCTTTACTCCCACCGCTTCCTTATAAGGCAATTTCCCCAAATCATTTACTTGAAAACGTTTACTCAGACAAGAACATCCCTTCGAGCCACGTCATTCCTTTATCTATATAAAACCTCCATTCAGCCCTATTCATTCGTAGGATAGATACACAGACACACAGACAGACACCTGAACACACGGACACTCAGGCACACTGACACTCTGACACTCTGACACGCGGACACACTGACACACTGACACACTGACACACGGACACACGGACACACGGACACACGGACACACGGACACACGGACACACGGACACACGGACACACGGACACACGGACACACGGACACACGGACACACGGACACACGGACACAAGGACACGAGGACACTCAGGCACACTGGCACTCAGGCACACTGGCACTCAGGCACACTGGCACTCAGGCACACTGGCACTCAGGCACACTGGCACTCGGGCACACTGGCACTCGGGCACACTGGCACTCGGGCACACTGGCACTCGGGCACACTGGCACTCGGGCACACTGGCACTCGGGCACACTGGCACTCGGGCACACTGGCACTCGGACACACGGACACACGGGCGCACGGGCGCACGGGCGCACGGGCGCACGGGCGCACGGGCACACGGGCACACGGACACACGGACACTCGGATACACACACGGATATACACACGGATATACACACGGACACACACACGGACGCACACATGGATAAACACACGGACACACACGGAAACACACACGGACACAGACACACGGATATACACGCACACACATGCGTGCACACAAACACACACACACACACACACACACACACACACACACACACACACGCACGCACGCACGCACGCAAACACACACACACACGCACACACACACACACACACACACACACACACACACACACACACACACATTGAAATAATGCCACAGAAATGTAAGTGTTTATTTCAAAGATGTTCCATACCGCTAGAAAATAGTAAGAAACAGCGCGATACTGTCTCAGGTTAATCTACTTATAGTTGTGCACATTCTCTTTCCGTACAAAATTCGCTACTTTTTTTTCAAAATGCTCATTGTGTTCATGTTTATCTGGTTGTGTCGCGCAAAACCAAAGAATCAAAATTTTCAAGTGCCATGATATTCTTAGCTTTTTCTTTGTATATCTTAAAGAGGAAAAGAAAGTCCATAGAGCTACAGAAAGAATTTAAGTTAAGGTCCGCTCCAGAAAGGGAAGGAAGAGGAGGACACCAATTCAGTCATTCGCCCAAAGGACAGCAGCAAGAATGAATAGGGTCTCGCTTGTTTGATATTCCGTTCAGGACTGAGCTGACAGTAATCTACATATCATGCCCTTGGTATTACTTGTGTTTACGAGTTTAGTAATAATTGGATTATTTGCGATTAATAAAAAGTTCAAGCTTATGTTAAGAAACGCCAAGTTCTGAACAAGGCCGCCTTCTATGCTTTGTATTCTTGGACACTGATTAAATGACAGTTAATTGTGGACGTTAGATATTGACACAGATATTACATACTCAAGAGGCTTTTTCACAGTACCATAGGATTTTCAACTGAATTAAATTAATCTCATTGACTGAATAAGCTTTTGTAGCACGAAAATGGAGATGTCTCTCCTTTTTTTTTTAATTAGCCATGGATTCTTACGAAAAAAGACAAGACGCGTTAAAGGGTTAATCGATATAGATTTTTATTTTGTAGCCCTTTGGCCACGAAAGGATAGAACCGTTTCTCGAATTTGAATTCGATTATTTATCGTTAACCATAAAGTAAAAGGAGACAAAGCGCTCTTAGAGTGTTTATGTGGAAGCGAGTGAAAAGGAAACGGGGAAAGAAAGAAGAAGAAATAAAAAAAAAAGGATAGCGGCAAATTGCAGAAATGATTTGCAAGGGAGAGTCGGACAAAAATGTAACGAATTGATTAGATAAGAGATGTAAGAACTGGATATAAAGAAACGAAGACGCCCAAATGAATATAGTTTCAAAGAAGCAAGCGCTTTCGTCTGATAAAACAGCGGAAGGAAAAACACATCTCGTTACATATATGAAAAAAGTAAAATACATTTCAGAAAATGGACATGTGTTTTCGATTTCTATTTAATTCCGAGAAACACGTGTACGAAGGAAATAAAATATTAATGAGACGGTTTCGAAATATCACTTAAAGATTACCTAATTTAAATCCATTTATTCATCTTTATTTTTGAGGAGATATTACAAACAAGGACACAATTGTAGTTAAATTTTTGATGTGGGCGTGCTTGTATACTTGTCATTTGAATCTCTGGTCTTTGCATTTCTAACTTGTTTACACGGCTTCTTTCGTGTGTGATTGTGTGTTAGCTGTCACAAGGGTTTAAAGGGTCATCATACTGGGCTATTATGCCTCCAACTTCCGATCAATTAGCAGTACTACCCACCTCCAGATTTTTTTCGCCTTAAAATCACAATTGTTTTCTCAACAAAAATACATAGAATGCCATTTGATATACTGGAGGAAAACTATTTTCCTCCGCCATACTCGATTTCCTCACGAAAGTTGCGGGCTGCAAATCTGCTCCCACAGTCGGCGGAAAAATACCCCCAATGTAACTATTCTACACAGACTCACCGTCCAGAAAGGGTGACGTTCCCATTGACGAGGTTGCACCTTAATCTCCTGAAAACATTTACTAGTGGCTCAATGTTTGGGCACACGCACGTACGCACACACACACATGATTGTACTGATGCACGAACGCACGCACGAACGGATAGACGCACACACACACAAACATAATCGTACGCTCACGCGCAAGCTCTCATACACATACGTACACAGACATATACTGCACACACACCAACGCGCGCGCACACACACCCATACCCACACCCACAATCACGCCGTACGCACAGGCGTACACGGACACGCTCACGCACACTCACAGGACATATTCTACCCAACCATATCTTCTGCTTAACGTTAATGCCACTTTCGTCAACAGAAGTCTCTTGCTCTGGTAAATCTGGAGCTTCGAGGACCAGAAGTTGGTTCATCCGTCCTAAGCTCAACAGCTCAACGTGGTCTTTTCTGTCGGGCAACATTTTTTTTTATTTCTAGTGGAATGATATACATTTAATCTAGTGTTAAGTACGTTTGTGCTTAATTCCTCATTATTGATGGTATCCTATATTTTGATCTGATAAACGAAACGCTATTCTTTAGAACTATAGCGAGATAAGAGTGCGAAAGATATCTTAAGAAACTACTTCAACTTAGTAACCACGTAGTAAGCGCTGAAACTATCAGTTGTTTTAAAAAAACGATTAGGCAACTTTATGGCTGGGGATGACAGGTGGTGATGGATACGGAGCTGCCTAGTGTAGGCCTTATGGTCTCTTGCAGTCTCCTTTATTCTTATGTTCTTATGTTCTTATGTTCAACCCCTGTGGTTTCCTGCATATGTTTTGCTCCCCCCAACACGGGACGATTTTATTCACAAGAGGATATGGTGTTGACGTTCACTGTGTGAAAGGCTTCATCAACTGAACAAGATCGTCTTGTGACAGCCACAATAAAATTGTAACTCGTCGTCATCAGTGAGAAGCTTAATCGGGATTGGTTCTTGCCACTGGTTAATCTTATTTAGATTTAATCTTGATTAGCAATATCAATAGAGACTTTATTGTTTTTGCTGCTTAAATGTTTTCTTTTTCTGACTTTTTCTGTGCCAACCATAATAAAGACACGATTCGTCAATTAGAAGTGAAAAGCTTAATCAACGTGGGTTAGACTCCTTTCCTGCACGACAACATTCTTTCGGATTTATATAATCACCTGACCACATCCAGAGAAAACATATCATTACTAACAGTGAAAAGGTTAAAACAAGTGCAAAGATATTAAAAGAAGAAATGGCGAAGTAGTTTGCAAATTTTACTCCAGCTAACGCCAGACGATCTTATTAATGTAGCCGAGGAAGAGGGCATTACCTCAGTTAACGGGTTGACTAATTACCAAAGGGATTCACTTAATCTATATCCATATCCCTGATTAAGTTAGTTCCAGTCTTGTGGCTACAAAGTCTCCGAGTTGATTACAAGTGATATCTGGTGACTGTCACTTGCCAGAGGTGTAGGAGCACGTAAGACGACGGTGACGGATTCTGTCTCTGCTGAGAATCTGTCAGTTCCTCACCATCTTCAAACAGACAGATATCTAAAGCGCAGACAAATACTACCATCTTTACTCTCTTTGACATCTGTTACTGTTTTAGGAGACAACATTTTACGTTGTCGGTTGGAATGAAGAAAATTACCTAGTAATTACCAGAATAAAGTGTTTAACATTCAAAGAGATCCCATAAAGATGACTGAAATAGCTTGTTGGCAGCGGGGAATGAAATTAAAAGCAAGGATACAAAAAGATTTTGACAATATGAGTGGATAATTCTCTACGGACACGAAGGGTTGAACATTATATTTTTCTATTTTTTTATTTCTATTTTCAAATAAACACTTTTTCTTTTGCCTTTTGTGGTGAATATCTTTCCTGACATGTAATTTATTGCGAGGGATGCCATTTGGACATGCTGACAGCTATCAGATTCTAACTTATCGTACACAAACTTTTATACGCACACGTATATATACGCGCCCCCACGAGGTCGCTTACAGGAATGTACACACACAGAGTCGCAGACACAGATGCATGCACGCACATATGCATGCAAGCACAGATACATGCGCGCACATGTATGCAAATACAGATGCATGCACGCACATATTACAAGCACACATACACTCACTCTCTCTCTCTCCTCTCTCTCTCTCTCTCTCTCTCTCTCTCTCTCTCTCTCTCTCTCACACACACACGCACACACACACACACACACACACACACACACACACACACACACACACACACACACACACACACACACACACACACACACACACACACACACACACACACACACACACACACACACACACACACATACACAATCACACACACAATCACACACACAATCACACACAATCGCACACACAACACACACACACACACAACACACACACACACACACACACACACACACACACACACACACACACACACACACACACACACACACACACACAAACACGTATGCACATACACACACAACTGCGCTGAAAAGTGTGTCTACAATGTTCGTAATGAAGAAAAAATATATATATATTGTTTTGTTAAAGTAGAAGGGATTTTTGAAACATAATGAAGAAGGAGGTCACCAACAGGATAATTTCAACGAATAAAAAAATTATGAAGAATGACCAATGATGACGAAAAATGGAATAAATATTGACCAAGAGTTCAGTGAAAGCCAATATTTCCACGAAAATGATCGGGTACGTTTTACATGTTTAGACGCAAATGTGGAGCAAACCCTCCAATTTTTTTTTTCTTTTGTTCATACTCAGTATTTATTGAAATACAAACAGTTAAACTCAATGTTCCTCAGAACAATAGTCCTTAGAGGTTTACGACAGGGGGCTCTTAATTGCAGCCATTTTTTTTTCCCTTTGACTTATATTTGCGGATATCTAAGGCAAATGGTAGTCACCGGGAACAATTGGAAGTTGCACCACATGTTTCGTGTCCACAGAAATAAAGCTGAAAATGCCACAGCCGTTGTTATGAAAAAGGGACTTAACACTAGCGATATCCTTATGAAGAATTAACATTCGCGAAAAACAATAGAGGAACTAGCACTAATACCTCGATAATTCACCCGACTCGCACAGATACTATAATCAATCAGTGGAGAGACACCAACCTACAGGAACGACAATGGCTTTTAATTCTACGACAGGAGGAGGATGAGAAGGAAGGAGGAGTGGGGAGGGGGAGGGGAGGGGAAGGGGAGGGGGAGGAGGGGGGAGGAGGAGCGGGAGGGGAGGGGAGGGGGGGGGGGGGAGAAGGGGAGGGAGAGGAGGGGGAGG
Source organism: Oratosquilla oratoria (assembly GCF_046742065.1). Classification (NCBI taxonomy): domain Eukaryota; kingdom Metazoa; phylum Arthropoda; class Malacostraca; order Stomatopoda; family Squillidae; genus Oratosquilla; species Oratosquilla oratoria. Next base: position 14,269,779 of record NC_134810.1, on the reverse strand, counting down.
GGAGGGGGGAGGGGGAGGGGGAGGGGGAAGAGGGGAGGGGGAGGAGAGGGGAGGGGAGGGGGAGAGGAGAAGAGGGGAGGGGAGGGGAGGGGAGGGGAGGGGGAGGGGGAGGAGGGGAGGGGGAGAGAGGGGAGGGGAGGGGAGGTGGAGGGGAGGGGAGGGGGAGAGGGGAGAGGGAAGGGGAGGGGGAGGAGGGGAGAGGAGGGGGAAGGAGGGGAGGGGAAGGAGGGGAGGGGAAGGGGAGAGGGAGGGGAAGGGGGAGAGGGAGGGGAAGGGGGAGAGGGAAGGGAAGGGGAAGAGGGAGGGGAAGAGGAGGGGGAAGAGGAGGAGGAGGAGGGGAAGAGGAGGAGGAGGAGGGGGAAGAGGAGGAGGAGGGGGAAGAGGAGGAGGAGGGGGAAGAGGAGGAGGAGGGGGAAGAGGAGGAGGAGGGGGAAGGGCAGGAGGAGGGGGAAGAGGAGGAGGAGGAGGAGGAGGAGGAGGAGGAGGAGGAGGAGGAGGAGGAGGAGGAGGAGGAGGAGGGGGAGGGGAAAGGGGGAGGAGAAGGAGGAGGCGTCAGAGAGCGAGCAAGGTCTACGAAGATTTCATTCAAGGGGCAGTAGAATCTAGTAAATCATAACATCTTCAGAACGACTTAGTCAACGATCGAGTGGTGATTCACTCTTGTCCTAACTAAAGCTCTTCCATTGTACCGAGTCGCCCCCTTGTCTTGCCAATCACGATCACTTTATGAAGAATCACTATTCGTGATTACTTTATGAAACTAAAAAGGGTCCTAGTAAAAAGAAAAAAAATACTTTCCTTTTGCACATTTTACTAAAAGAAAGGACAAAATGTTTCCAATTACTAAATTCTACTGGCCATAGGTGGCGTCAATCTAGACAAAAAATTCGACATCTGAATATATTCTCATATGTGTGACATATTCAAAGACACCTTTCTCACACTTTTTACTTTAGAAATGATAAAGATCAACATGACTTTTTCGATATGTCATAAGAAATTGAATCATGAATCTATTTGTTGAAATGTCATTCATTTTTTAATGGTAGAAAAGTTGAGATTAATGTAAACAACCTTCCTTTAACCATTCACATCCACAACATTTGGCTAAATCGTGTCATAAGGGTCGTCACATCAATCTTTTCAACACAGTGACGCACAATCATAATTTTCTTTTTGGGTGGAAAAATAGACGACTTCATGCAGTTGAGATAACGGACCCCTGCCCTGCAGGGACCCCTTCACATCAAAGTCATCCCCCACCATCGACATAAACTCGTTCGTCCTGATCCATAAGACCGAGTACGTCAGTCACCGTATTGAGAGGGTAAGGGATTTCAGCCCAAGCGCTCTCAGCACTCTGTTTCCGCTTCGCAAATATCGAAAAGATGATCATCGCCTGATTTTTCTCGACCGAGGCGCAGAAATAATTTTTTTCCGATCCGATACAAAGAGACAGAGAGCAGGTTGCTTCTTTAACCTGGAAAATTTAACAACGAGAGTCTTCTTTTCCTCCATTAGTTTTGATGCATCCCGACAATTGAATAGTGGTCTATAGAACAGGAAACGTCTAAGGGATACAACTTTTTATGTACACGATGGCATAAAAACTATCTCTCTATCCATTACCTATCTTTATACCAAAAGGCTTCTTCCCACGTATGAGTGATTTAGCTAGCCTACAAATATACACCCCCACCTAACCCATACCCATCTAACCTTTTATTTCCTTCTTATTTTAGCTCCTTGTAGATGAAGGGCTATCCCTGTCCCCTGCAGCATTATTTAAGTACGGAGGAAGAAGAGGGATGATTTAATTATATATGCAAACATATACATATGGAACTATGGAGCCCTGGGTTCAATCCCCATGAAGTATTGAACAGTTGTTAAAGTCTCACATTCAACCTCTCCGTAACGGCGGACATCAAACGTGCAACATCAGTGCTACAGTTTGGTACTGACAATCAATCAGTATTGTCGAACTGAATACATCGGTTTCGGATTTTATTCACAATATTCAACACTCCGTAAAGGCTTTGAACTATCCACTTAACCTTACTAACACGGACTAAGCCGACGTGGTGAGGTACAGAGGCTGTATTGTCCTTCAGGGGATAGGCAGGTGATCGTTCAGTGAATTTTCAAGTCTCATTATTTTTAATGTCACTTACGCAAAATAAATCCAATTACGATAATTTTGAGTTCTGCCAACTGGAAACCTACAGCTCCTCAATGGCTGCCACCAGCTTTTAGGCCTTCAATAGACCTCTCTGGAAAGACACACTGATTAAAGTCTGTGTTGTATTGGAACAGGAGTTTCTACATCACCGAATTATAGGAGTTGGAGGAGGGGAACAGTCGCCGGTTGTTAACTCTCTTTATGTGAAAATGTGAAAGGAAACGTAGCTGAAGTACATAGACATTCTGGGCGCTGACGAGTTTTGGAAATGGACGACAGTGGGATGGTTCTCTCTGACGAGGCTATTGAAGGACAACGAAATGATGGTATCCGTTGTTGGACACACACATACACGGAGATACGCACACACGCACACGGAGATACGCACACACACTTGTGCACACACATACTCGTGCACACACATACTCGTGCACACACATACTCGGGCACACACACACACACACACACACACACACACACACACACACACACACACACACACACACACACACACACACACACACACACACACACACACACACACACACACACACACACACACACACACACACACACACACACACACACACACACACACACACACACACTCGTGCACACACACACACACACACTCGTGCACACACACACTCGTGCATACACACGCTCGTGTACACATACACACACTCGTGCACACACACACTCGTGCACACACACACTCGTGCACGCACACACTCGTGCACACACATACACGCGCACACACACACCCTCGCACACACACGCACACAAACAAATACACACACAAATGTATATACACATATACATACATATATACTTTTGAGGAGCATACATATGCATGCAACCATTGTAGAGTATTACCCAATTCACATTATAATTTTATAACAAAATCAATCTAGTGGTGCAATAAGATGGAACACGGAAATCAGAAATCCGGAACGCCGAACAAGTAATATTTGCAACGCTGGAGAAGCGCAGACCGACGCAATACAAACGAGCCCGGCGACAGCCAATCAGGCTACAAAACAAGTTCAATAACAGTCATTTGCGCTGGAATGACGTGACATTACTGAGGCGTAAGCGGACACAAGGGAGCCAATAGCCAAACAGCAGAGTAATACATTGCTACATATTGCTGTCTCCGCTTGCACAAAAACTACCGAAATCTCATACTTGCCTCCATTTAGGAAAACGAGGTAACATCAAATATGCACATCGTCACTTTTAGTCACCGTAGAAGAGTCTGTATAGAATATTCAAAGGTCTCGGTGCTCTTGCTACGGGTGGCGTGGTGTAGTCAAAGGAGATGTTTTAGCCTGACACTGAAAATACGACTAAAGAAAGATGTACGTGTATGGGGGGGGGGAGATCTCGTCATTCGTTTCATTACAAACTTAGTCGCCTTTTAAGATATGCAGGGTATACGGTGGCGGTACTCTTGTCATCCAGCACAAGGTAGAAAGTAACAAGTATTTAATCATTTACGTCCTATGAGGCGCTGTACATGCTTTATTCTAACACCTAAATCTTACCTAGGTCAAACCAATCACAGTAAAAAAAAATTGATATTTGATTTATGGCTTCTTAATAATAACTGCACAAGGCCTCGTCTTAACAACAACATACAGTATGTAAAACACTAAAATTGTATATGCAGATCAAACTGTGCCTACTTTAGAACAATACTTCTCAATTTGGGTTTTAGTCCTCGAAAAAATCACAGAAGTTCCCCCAAGAGGTAGCAAGCCGATGCCAAACGATTCTATTCAGCGCTTAAGTGAGCTTCAGGAAGCCGGGAAATAGCATTACATAAGTGAGACATCTCTTTCCGAAGAGGTGAGGAACTACTCCAATCGAACCTATGATCACACCATTGTCCCTCATCGAAAATGAAGAATAATTACATTTGAAAAGTAAATGTTACGAGATCAGTGGACGACATACTGTCGAGCTCGGATTCAACCCCAACTCATAATGATAGTGACTACAATTTATTTTCCAAAAACTATGAGTGATTACTTTGGGAGTATCCTGAGCATTTACCGAGTAAGTGACAATTTCAGTCTCATTTAGGAAACCCTTGGTCTCTTAACTGTCCTTCATCTGTGTGGCAGTACCGAGCTGGACTTTGAACAGTTCCCCTCTTACCACCCACAGTAGGAAAAAATATGTACATCGGTAGTAAACCTAGATCGTTGTAGTAAATGTAGAAAAAATAGTTTAAAAGGTCTTCGTAGAAATTGACAAACTCAGTAAGAACTGTGAATCCAGAAACTGAATATTAAAACGATCCGGTATCAAAAGAGTTTTATGATTTTAACTTATCTGGAAACTTTGGAAGATAATGTCAACCATATCGACTTATCGTGTACGCTGCCAAATGTACAATGTCGCTCATATTGTATTGATAGAGCTCTTACGAGTGGATTTGCCAGTGAATAGATGGATTAGCAAGAAATAAGAACGCTTTTTCAATCACGCACCTTCACGAGATGAGCACAAATCACCCTTGCACCTTATTACACAACAATCGTGACTTCTTCATAGTTTGGTGTATCAACAGCCAAACAGGAAAGAAAAATCATGAATATAACATCCTATGCAAATGCAAAACAAATTCGGAACAGAGCGACACAGATCTGGTTAAAAATTATACGAACATTCATGTCTATCTGGCAATACTGTACAAAAACAAAATGAAAAAGTGAAGATAAGCCTCCGTTATTATATGCCACCTAGGGTAAGCTATATGGAAGCTAGACGATCCGAAATTGATGCAGTAATTGTATGTTATCAGCGCATATGAAATACTAGTACATATTAAACATGTTACTGATGTATTCTTGCACAAGGCAAAAATTTTGACCTCATAATGGACTTGTTCAAGATCATTTGCATTAGTGCATGATAAAAAAAAAATACCGAACTTTTGTTCTATATCACAAGACACATATATAAACGTAGCTTATTTCCGCAGCAAGATGCTGATATACTAACACCGCATTTAAAAAAAAAAAATCTAAAAACGAAAAAAATAAATAAATAAATAAATGCGAGCATGCCACGCACTTTACAATAAGCTGGGAAATTGCTACATCACAACCCAAACAAAATTTGAACCAAAAACTGAACTAGCACTGGATCTACTCAACCTTATAGCCCAAACAATGTTCTCTGAATGCATCAGTTTCCCCGTACAAAAGTAGGACAACAGATACGAAACCTAAACAATACTCTATCATTTCAGCAGGAGTCCAAAATCGAACAGTACCAATGGACTCACAAACAAGAATAAACCAATTGAGCACATAGACACTAGGGCGAACAAGAGACAACACTGAACAGGCATCGAGTGACGTCTCAACACATTATATATATATTCATCATAGTTCTTTGGCATGGTTAGCGTCAGATGATTTTATTTCGCTGAAGGACTGACTTTGAAACCAAATAGAATTTGTCAATCGTTACACCCTCAGATGAATAAAATTAGCTGGTGTCAATCATAAAGCTCAGTGGATTATGTTATCCTGTTGAAAGGGCAAACATAATAATATTAACATTGTTCCTGCACATATGAACAAAACCACGCAATAGCCACGTGCTATGTTATTAAGTATAGAACACTGCATTTATGCTCATTAACAGAGTAATTAACTCGTCATAATCGGATATAATCAATGAGTAATATTTAGAAACTAGGTCACAGCAATATCACGAGGGTTGACTGTTGCTTCTATTTCCAGGCTTCATTCAGAAAATTTATTTGGCAGACTAACAAAAAAAAAAAAAAAACCTTGTCCACACTGTGACTACAGATATCCATAATCCTTCCTACCGCTAGCCCAGCTCAGATTTCCCCCCTTGCGAAATCCAGGCAAATTTGATCCACACAGAAAACTTGAACAGAGAAGAGACACATTGCAATCATCTGGATTAGTCTCGTTGTCTGTGTGCGTGTGTGTACGTGTGTGTGTGTGTGTGTGTGTCTATGTCTGTGTCTGTGTCTATGTTTTTGTGTCTGTGTCTGTGTGTCTGTGTCAGTCTGTGTTTGTGTCAATCCGTGTCTGTGTTTGTGTCAGTCCGTGTCTGTGTTTGCGTCAGTCCGTGTCTGTGTTTGTGTCAGTCCGTGTCTGTATTTGTGTCAGTCCGTGTCTGTGTTTGTGTTAGTTCGTGTTTTTCTGTGGCTGTGTCAATCTGTGTCTGTGTCAGTCTGTGTGTCTGTGTCTGTGTCAGTCTGTGTGTCTGTGTCAGTCTGTGTCTATCTCAGTCTGTGTCTATCTCAGTCTGTGTCAGTCTGTGTCTGTCAGAGTCTGTGTGTCTGTATCTCTGTCACCTCCCTGTCTCTCTCCCCATCCCTGTCTCCTCCGCCCTGTCTCCCTCGTCCTCCTTGTCTCTCCCCCTCCCTGTACACATACATATACCAAGGCTTTTTCCCCCTTACAAGGGAGGTAGCCAAAAAGGAAAAGGCATAAAATCATTCCCACACATTCCATCCCTGAACACCCTCCACACCCCTCCACGCTCCCTCTTATCTTAGCACCTCCTGGATGACGGGTCATCCCTGCACCTTGTCCACTGCCCTGGGTCATAAGTAGTTTCGCAAGACACAGCACATCCACAGCAAGGCCGCTTCATTAAATCGGCGACCCCCCCCTC
>NC_134810.1:14245423-14252923 GCF_046742065.1 Oratosquilla oratoria | reverse complement strand
GTGCGCACCTCTCTCCGCACGTAGGCGAGATTACATATAGTGGACGGGCGTTACTGCTTAACATTGTTACAATACATACATAGACAAGAAATATGAACATAGTTATGTAATACAAAGGAACACAATTCTATAACATAATTACACATATGACGTAATATCTAATATTACGTTACACCTCCACCGTTTGGGAAAGCTTTTCACTTTCTGTTGAAAAGCTACGTTCTAGAAAGTATGGAGTAGTTCTTCTGCGCAGGGGACAGCTTCTTGCTGTAGTAGGTGATAGCGTGAAGAACTTCATTGTGTTCTTGCAAGAGGGCGGCACCGATACAGGTGTCGTTGGCGTCGACTTGCAGAAGAAAGGGTCGTTGGAAGTCGGGTGCCCTTAGAACTGGTGCGTTAGTGAGAAGGGACTTCAGGTTTTTGAATGCCGTCTCACAGGTAGGTGTCCATACGAAGTCGTGGTCTTTTCTCAACAGGTCAGTCAATGGTTCTGCTACATCTTGTTTCTCAGATAAATGAAGATTTTGTAGTATCTGGGAGTTTTCCAAGGGAATCTCAGGAGGATTAGGCAGGTTATCAGGAGGCTCTTCCGATTTTATTGTGGTAGAGCTGCAAATTGGAATTGGATCTCTGGAATGATAAGGTTTTAAGGTATTTATGTGACAGAGACGGGAACTCTTTCTTCTGTCTGGAGTTTTGATTATGTAGTTGAGATCACTGGCTCTGGACAAGACTTCATAGGGTCCTTTGTATTTAGCCTGCAATGTATCTCCTGGTATGGGAAGATAAAGTAACACTTGATCTCCTGGAGAGAAAGTTCTAAGTTTAGAATTTTTATCATACCGACCTTTCATTTCTCGTTGAGCATTCGCCAAGTTCTCTCTTGCCAACTTCCAAGCTTCTAACAACTTCTCGGTGACCTGGGACACGTATTTCAAAGAAGGAACAGGTGGTTCTTCTTTCATCCATTGTTCATGAAGTATCTTTAGGGGACCACGGACTTCATGACCGAAGACTAATTCTGACGGGCTGAATCCAAAGCTTTCTTGAATTGTTGTTCGGGTGGCGAACAACAAAAAGGGGAGTCCGTCTTCCCAATTTCTAGTGTTCTCAACACAGAAGATTCTTAACATTGTCTTGAGCGTTTGGTGAAAGCGCTCTAGAGCACCTTGTGATTGAGGATGATAGGCGGAGGAAGTTACATGATTTATACCTAGTGTTACAAGAGTTTCTCTAAACTTGTTGGAAAGAAAATTACTTCCTTGATCACTTTGAATGTTCTTGGGAAATTCTACCACAGTGAAATACTTCAACATTTGTCTGATTATGTTTTTGAGCTTTAATATTTTTCAAAGGAATTGCTTCTGGAAAAACGAGTGCTCATACACATGATTGTGAGAATGTACTGATTTCCTTTACTTGAAGGAGGTAAAGGTCCTACACAATCAATAAGAACTTTTTTAAATGGCTCTTCCATTACAGGAATGGGATGGAGTGGAGCTTCTACAATTTTCTGGTTGGGCTTACCTACAAGTTGACATGTATGACATGTTATACAAAATTGGGCAACATCTTTGACAACCGTGGGCAAATGTAATTGTTGGGTTATGTTTAACAAGGTCTTTCTTACCCCTAAGTGACCTGCTAAGGGAGTATCATGAGCCAATCTTAGAACATTATTCCTGAAACCAAGAGGGAGGACTATTTGATTCCTTACTTGCCATGGCTGGTCAGCGGTTGCGGTGGATGCTCTCCATTTTCGCATTAGGACTCCGTTTTCTATATAGAAAACCTCGAGACATATTTTCAACTTCTTCTGGAGAAGAAACAATCTCGTACAAATTTTTAAGAGAAGGATCTGACTTCTGTTCTTTGATTAATTCTGCTCTAGATAGAGAAACTGGTGAAGAAGAAGATGGGTCAGTTTGGGAGAATAGGGATTCTAAATTATAGGTCTCCTCTTCAGATTTCTTGTACTGAGATCTGGTTACAGCACAAGCGGGAAACAACTGTAAGTTATCTGAAGGTTCTACTGAGGTCTTAGGGTTATTTGTTATTAAGGGAGAAATGACTTTGCTTCCAGCGATGTCATTGGCCAACAATAAGGATATTCCTACTATGGGAAGAGAGTCTACTACTGCTACTTTAAACCAGTCCGGTTGTTAAATCAGACCGCAAGAAAACATTATGTAATGGACATTTTACAATTCCTCCAACTCCTTCTATCAATATATCATAACCTGTATATGACTCACCCAGATTCTGCAAGACAGAATTTAAAATCAGACTTTGCTTTGCTCCTGTGTCTCGGAGTATGGAAATAGGATATTGTTGTGAACTACTACTATGAGATATAGTTCCTGAAGATACAAATGGTTTGAAACAAGGATCATGATTTGATGAGGGGGGTTCTACATTACTTGACAATACCGGATTCTTTGGTAGTTTATCCTGAATAGAGGATTTTGAATCATCTGATTTTATATTACTTACAAGAGTTGGTGTCTTATTGGAGAATGAGGGTGTCAGTCTCTTTCTGCAATTATAAAATGTGATGGCCAACCTGTTTACAATATGAACAAGTTACAGGGGGATTAGTCTTAAACCTTTCCATTCTTTGCCAAGGTTGGTTTGGAGGATATTGATTGAAATCAGACCTGTAACTGAAATGTGATGGGCTAGACTGATTTTCAAAGTGTTTCTTTGGGGACCAAGGATCAGAGTATTTTGTTGAATCTGGAATATATGACTTTGACTTTTGGGATTCCATTTGTCTTGACTTAGGTTTATGATTTAGTGTGAACTCATCAGCCAATACAGCAGCTTTAGTTAAAGTTTCGGGAACATGATCATCTATAAAAATCCTAAGATCTGTCTCTAAGGTATTCTTAAACTGCTCCAATAAAATCAACTGTTTAAGTCTATCTAAGGTGTCCGTTTCACTAGCCAAACACCACCTATTGAATAACCTCTCTTGTTGAGCCGCATATTCTACGTATGTTTAACTGAGGTGTCTTCCTATAATTACGGAATTTCTGTCTATAGGCCCTCTGGTATTAGTTCATAAGCTTTTAAAATACAAGCTTTCATATTATCATACTCGCTTTCTGCTTCTGAAAGAGAAGTATAAATTTGCTGAGCCTTACCCTTAAATTTGTGTTTGAATGATTAATGGCCAATTTTCTTTAGGGATTTGTAACTGTTGCGCCAATTTTTTCCCACTGAAGAAAGAAAATTTCTGGCTCTCCTTCTGAAAATATGGGTAAAAGTTTTACATACTTGGAAATATCTATATGACCTTCCTGAACTACGGGTTGTCTATCAACAATCCTAGCTTCTACTTCTTGCCTTCTTTAATTTCTAACTCTGCCAATTTGACTTTAGTTTCGTCTTCTCTAGCTTTAAATTCTGCCTCAATTTGCATTTGTTTCAGTTTAGTTTCCTCCTCTTTAGCTACTTGTTTCGCTTTAGCTTCCTCTTCTCTAGCTCTAAATTCCGCCTCAATTTGCATTTGTTTCAGTTTAGTTTCCTCCTCTTTAGCTACTTGTTTCAACTTAGCTTCCTCTTCTCTAGCTCTAAATTCTGCCTCAATTTGCATTTGTTTCAGTTTAGTTTCCTCCTCTTTAGCTTTAAGTTCTGCCTCAATTTTCATTTGTTTCAGTTTAGCTTCCTCCTCAATTTCTACTCTCCTGACCTTTAATTCAATCTCCTTAATCTTAAGTTCGGTTAGTCGTGCCTCTATTTCTAACCTATTTGAAGGAATTTGTATAGCTGTAATCTCTTCTGGAGATAAGATCTCATCTTCGATCAGATTTTCAACGAGTTCCTGAAGTATTTTTTTCTTTCGCAAACTTGTATCAATGTCTACTCCAAAGTGCTTGCCTATTTCTATCAAAGTGTCTTTAGTTTGTTTCTTTAAGAAACTTACCTTGGGATTTTGAACGAATTCTTGAACTATATCATCCATCTCTATAAGAATGTTTTAAATACCTGATCCAATATCCTTGGCAAGGGTCGCCACTTTGTTACGGGCTGCTGGTATGTGAAGAGACGTTACGTATAACGTCTAAGTGCTTAAGAACCAGCGCACTTCTAGAAGCCACTGTAGGACTGAACTATCTGGTCAGGGCCTAGATAATTCGTAAGACTAGAAGTAAAGGTAACAAAGAAGATTCCAGGAAAGGAATATTAAACTAGCGATAAAACTAGTAAACGAAATTATTAATGGAAAATATTTACAGGCAATCAACACAAAAGAGAATGGGCAGTAGGGTCAATGGGACCGTTACATGATTATGAGAATATGGAAATTATCGTTCAAATAAGAAACAAGATAAGTATACAATATGGTACTATCTAAGTACAAAGAGATCAGGAACATGCATCAGAATAAGTAATAAGTACAAATATAAGTAAAGTAATGCAATGTATATCAGACACGTAATGTAGGCAAAAAGGGTGATCACTTCACACCAATCGTCTCATGAGTCCAAACTTGTATTTTTATCAAGAGATCAATAGAGCGAAAAATGACAAGGAATGAGCGGTTTCAACTGCTTATATACCATTGGACCGGAAGCGAGATACTTCCGGTGAAGTGTGCGAGTGAGTGAAAGGGGGGGGAGGAGGGTAAGTTAACACGTCAACATGGGTAGTTTTAGGACCCTCGACTCGCTTGAACAATCTATTTATTTAGTAACTGTCAAATCTGTGCGCTCCGAACTATTCAGGATTTCGCTTGTCTGTTTGTTCTACAAGAGTGCGCACCTCTCTCCGCACGTAGGCAAGATTACATATAGTGGACGGGCGTTACTGCTTAACATTGTTACAATACATACATAGACAAGAAATATGAACATAGTTATGTAATACAAAGGAACACAATTCTATAACAATAATTACACATATGACGTAATATCTAATATTACGTTACAATATATGCATACATACATACATACATATATATATATGAATATAAATATATACACATATACTTATACATATACATATCTATATATACATATATATACATATACATATATATATATACATATATATACATATACATATATATATACATATATATATATATATATATATAATATATACATATATATATATATATACATATATATACACACATATATACATATACATATATACATATATATACATACTACATATAATATACATATACATATAACATATATATATACATATACATATATACATATATATACATATACATATATATAATACATATATTCATATACATATATATACATATACATATATATACATATACATATATACAATATATACATATAACATATATATACATACATATATACATATATATATACATATACATATATATATATATACATTATACATATATACATTATACATATATATATATATATACATATACATATATATACATCTATACATATATACATATGTATACATATACATACATATACTTTATTTTATATATATATATATATATATATATATATATATATATATATATATATATATATATATATATGAGTAATTCGCTAGTGAACAGCGACATCAATCAGATAATTTTTATGATCGTTGCGCAGAGGATTTGAACCTACTGCTCTGGCGTCAAGAGGCTCCCAAGCCAGTGCCTTAAGCCACTCAGCCATCGATGGTTCTTAAACTATTCGAACTCAGAACACTACTGGTTCCCGAGATTAGGTAAGACCACTCACTGCGGCCCAAATACCTTTTTCACCGAATAGCCAACCACACACGTAGCAGGGGATAAGGATCGGAACAAATCCCTTTCACACTATCATCATTGTAATCATATGAGTAATTCTCTAGTGAACAGTGACATCAATCAGATAATTTTAATGATCGTTGCGCAGAGGATTCGAACCTACTGCTCTGGCGCCAAGAGGCTCCCAAGTCAGTGCCTTAAACCACTCAGTTATCGATAGTTCTAAAACTATTAGAACTCAGAATACTAATGGTTCCCGAGATTAGGTAAGACCACTCACTGCGGCCCAAATACCTTTTTTCAACGAATAGCCAACCACACAAGTAGTAGAGAGTAAGGACCGGAACAAATCCCTTTCACGTTATCATCATATGGTAATGGATCAAGAAAAAAGTAAGTACATATTGGTAATATTCGACCTTAATGCTAAAGTGGGGAAGAAGTTGGGAGATGAGACGTATATTGTTAAGTTTTGAGTAGGTGAAAGAAATGACAGAGGCGAGATGTTAGTAAATTTTGCAAGGAACTACAACATGAGGATAATGAACATTTTATTCCAAAAGCGTGTAGGTCGTAAATGGACGTGGAGAAGTCCAAATGGAACAACAAAGAACGAAATAGATTTCATATTAGGAGATGAGAGCAAACGCGTTAGCAATGTTACGGTAATAAATAAAGTCAACATAGGTAGTGACCATAGAATGGTAGGTTGCACAGCTAAATTTAATTTCAGGGCCGAGAGAAATAAACTAGTTTTAAAAAAAGAAAATAAACCTTGCAAAGGTTAAGAATAATAATAAGAAATTTCAGTTAGAAATTAAAAATAGATTCGAAGCTCTAAGAACTAAGGAGGACAGCGTGGAAGATATTAATTTGAATTTAGTGAATATCATTAGGGAATCGGCAGAGAAAGTAGGAAGCACAAAAAACATTAGAGAAAACAAATACTCCAAAGCTACAAATGACCTAATTAAAAGAAGAAGGACCATGCAGATTAAAAGCAGGAGAGACGAAATAGAAAGAGTAGAACCAACAAGCTTATCAACAAAAGGTAGATATTAGAGAAAAGAAACATGGGTGAAATAGAGGAAACTATTCGGAAAGGTAAAAGCATTAAAGTGACCGAGAGCAGACATGCTTTAGGAAGACAGCAAATTATATGTTTGAAAGATAGGAATGGAGAAATAATTAAATGTAGAGACAAAATGGTAAAAAGAGTAGAAGAATTTTACCAATAGCTTTACTCATCGAAGACCGTAGTTGAATCAGTAAATTCATGTGTAGACGTTAGTAGTGTAACAGAGATTACAAAGAAATAGAATTTGCTCTAAAAACTATGAAACAAGGGAAAGCACCTGGGGAAGATGGTATATCAATAAATCTGTTGAAAGAAGCAGGTAAATTAGTTCATATTAAATTAGGTGAGCTGTATACCCAGTGCTTACGTCAAGAAAGCATCCCTGATGCGTGGTGCAATACTATAGTGATTTTGCTTCATAAAAAAGGAGACCAGAAGGACATTAGTAACTATCGATCAATTAGCTTGCTATCAAACGTATATAAAGTATTCTCCAAGATCCTTACAAATAGACTAAGTCAAGTTTTAGATGGAAACCAACTAAGAGAACAGGCAGGTTTTGGGAGTGGATATTCAACTCTAGACCATTTGCAGGCAATAAATCAACTAATCGAGAAAACGACAGAATACAATATACCTCTTTGTTTAGCTTTTGTAGATTACGAGAAGG